>NC_025998.2:40531698-40882047 GCF_000442705.2 Elaeis guineensis
GAAAAAAATTTTGGGACATGAGAAGTCTTGTGCGTGAGAAGGAAGTTCATATCCTTCCAAGAGAAAAAGAAAGAAACAAAAAAAAAGTGGGTGCAAGGTTTCCGATGAGTTCTCTAGAGTTTTAGCCTGGGGTTCGGGAAGTGAGAAAGTGAGCTACGAGTGTCGTGAGCCCACAAAATCTTAGGAAGATCTTCAACATCCTCTCAAGCATGTCTGTTGATGATCTGGAGTATCTAAAGAATCGACAGACATCGATCGAAGGAGTTCGATCAGCATCGACCGTCAAAAGGGCTCTACAACGAGCTAGCACTCGTGAGGAGTCGGTCAGACCGGGAGCTTCATGTGGATGATCTGCAGAGGCCAGATATGCTGTGTGGCTATATCACGATAATTAGACTCTTCCAACGGTGATCAGATTGCGGTGATCTACTACCCGCATAAAGATATTTTGTTCTGAACACATTATAGTAAAGTGTTTACTGTTCGCATTTGAATTTCAAATTTAAATAAATACGTGCTATATATCATATTTAGATCTTAGTGTAGGGTAAATTTATATTAATTAATTAGATTAATTAATAATTTCTGCTGTAAAATAGTAATTTTGAAAAAGTTTTAAAATTACCATTTTACCCCTGCACTAAATTTTCCCACAAATGGTATCAGAGCGGGTTCGTAGATATGATATATATATTTGCATGCGTAGATTAAGTTGTAATCAAAAAGTTTAAATTTAAAATTTAAAATTTAAAATTTGAATTTTGAAAGTTGTTCGAAATTTAAAATTCAAAAATTTGAAATTTAAAATTTGAAATTTGAATTTTGAAAGTTGTTCAAAATTCAAAATTCAAAAATTTGAAATTCAAAATTTAAAATTTAAAATTTGAAATTTGAAATTCAAAATTCAAAATTCAAAAATTTGAAATTTAAAATTTAAAATTTAAAATTTAAAATTTGAAATTTGGTTGAAATTTTAAATTTGAAATTCAAAATTTAAAATTCAAAATTTGAGATTCAAAATTTAAAATTCAAAAATTTAAAATTTGAAATTTGAAATTTGTTTGAAATTTGAAATTCAAAATTTAAAATTTGAAATCTAAAATTTAAATTTTAAAATTGGTATATTAAGATATACTTGATCCAAGTAGCAAGTAATCGAATTGGGTTGGTTGCCATAGCCATCCGATCATAAGAGAAAAGCAGGGTTTAAAGGCCCACTCCTCCCATTCGATGGGATCTCCTATGGCGGTAGGGGTGCCGCTGTAATTATATCCCATATAGATAAAGCAGCGAAAGGAATTAATTGTAAAGGTTTAATTGTAAAATTTATCATGAATGTGTTAGATTAGATCTAAAGGAATATTCATGATTTATTTTGATTGAGTTATTTTCTGTTATGTAATTAGCAATAGGATTGCTATTTATGAAATATGCTGAGCTATTTGTGAAATGAGTCAACATATTTGGTGAACAGAAAATAAAACCTTTCAAATTTGAAAATTATTTTCGAAATGCCAAACCCTGACCCATCAGCCCAAATACTTAATTAAAAGAATTAAGTGTTGTCTAGTAGGTCTAGAATTGTGAATTAAGACCTAAGATAATTGCATAAACTTGTGGGTCAATGGGTTAGATGGATTAGGTCCATAATTGGATTAGACCTTGGGTTAGCTTAAAGAAATGGACTAAATTAGAGTAATTGGTCAAATCTAATCAAAAGTTGAATTAGATTAGGTCAAGGATACTCTAGACTCAACTCCAATAGTTGTAGTTGAATGGGTCCATGTCTTTAACTAGACCAAGATGGACTTAATTCATGGCTACGTGGTGGAACCCTATTTACTAAGTTGATCAAATTAAAACTAATGAACCGGTTGGTGTCTAAGGTAAGTTTGGCAGTTTGACCAGTGGTTTTTAAGCAGGAGCTACTCGCAGTGATTCGATCTCTGATGAGTTAATGGCATATCCCCACCACTGATCTCACTTACCTGGCCAACCTAGTGAATTAGGTTTTGATTAGATCACTTTGTGATTAGGGCTCACCCATGTCATTAGGTAAATCAATTTGACTGATTTAGGTGCTCCTAATGCTGGCTTAATTAAATCCTTTTTAATCTGACTTGGTGAAGTTAGTGGGAGGATTGAAATTGGCTAGTAATTTATCTTCTCATCTATTCTTTAATAAAATTCTCAAAAATTATTAGGTTCTAAAAATGATTAAGTTATATTGATAACTAAGTTATAGCCTCCTATTAAGTGAGTGATAATGAGTCCATTAGTTTAATAATCATTGGAGGCCCAAAAGCCTGGTGCTTATTGACTAATGAAATTATCATTCATAATATGATAATTTGGTTTGAGTCTTTCTGATGGTGATCAAATTGGCCGGTCAAAGTCGGGCCTGATCATTTATTGGTCCGATTCACCAAATCAAATCATGTTAATGGTTGGACCTAACCAGATCTTTTTAGTGGAGGCCAAAGCCTACTGATTAGGTTCTGGGGCAAAATCAATTACTAGAAGTTGTTTAGAGAAATAGCTGGTTATGAATCTACCCATAGATGCACATGGGTTGACCAACCAAAGTTGGGCTCGTGTGTAGTCTGTGTGGATTCTAGTACCCACCAAGAAATTAAAGTAATTCCTCGAATTGAAGGTTGAGGCTACCAGTTCGTAAAAATACTGGGAGAAACTTTAGACTAAAGTCCAAATCTTTAGTATTTATAATTTATGTACTAATTGAGGTCTGATTTTCCTTTATGCAGTTATGGCCACTACCCTGTCGCTCCGGTCATTATTAGATAATGACAAGCTCATAGGACCTAATTTTGATAGCTGGTATTGAAAATTAAAAATCATCCTTGAGTATAAACTGATCCTTTATGTAGTAATGGATCCTGCACCTGAGGAGCCAGTCCCGAACGCTCGAGGAACGATCCGATATACTTATCAGAAGTGGCTCAACGATCGCACCACCGTTAGGTGCATTATGCTGGCGGCAATGAATGATGAGTTCAGCCGCAGATTCGAGAATGCCCAACCACAGGAGATGCTTCAAATATTGAACGACTCCTTTGGCACGCCTGACGATGTTGAAAGGCACAAAATTAGTTATGCCATTTTCAATGCTCGGATGAGGGATGGAGCCTCAGTCACTGATCATGTACTGTACATGATCGAAATGATTGAGCACCTAAGTAAACTGGACTTTCCCTTGCACGAGCAGCTCGGTAAGGATACGATTCTTAATTCATTGCCCAAGTCCTTCCTCCCCTTCCTTACTCATTTTTGGATGACAAAGCCTGCAGTGAACTACCACAGCTTATTGGGGTTGCTGCAGAACTTTGAAAAGGATCACCAGCTCCGTAAGGAGTTCGTGAATGTTGTCGGAGGGTCTTCTTCTGGTCATCGATCCTTTAAGAAAGGGAAGAAGAAGAATAAGAAGAAGAAGAATAAGAAGGTGCAGTTGCATGCTGGGACGTCTGCACAGGATCAGACCAAGAAGCACAAGCCCGACCAGAGCCAGACGGAGTGCTTCTTTTGCAAGAAGCAGGGGCATTGGAAGAGGAACTGTCCTCTATACATTGCCTCACTGGACCCGAACAGACCGAAGAAGAAGCAAGGTACTTATATGATAATACCTTGCAACTTTTTCATTTGTGATACTACTACCTGGGTATTGGATACTGGAAGCCCTTATCATATTTACAATTTGATGCAGGGTCTGCAGGTCAGTAGGAGATTTGATGAAGGCGAGAGGTTCTTAAACGTTGGAGATGGAAGCAAAGTTCCAGTTCTAGCATTAGGAATCATGAACCTTGTAATCAATTCTCGAAACATAATTCTGAGTGAATGTCACTATTGTCCAAGCTTTTTATTAAATATTATTTCTGTAGGCCTTTTGGCTATGAACGGTTATCAATTTTTAATAAAAAGAAATATTTACAATATCATTTTGAATGGTGTTACAATGTTTGTTGGACAACTTAATAATGAAATTTACTTTCTATCACAACCTGTTAATGTGGTTCGAACCTCCGGTAAACACCCTAGAATAGATAATATGTCAGTAGTCTACCTTTGGCACTGTAGGCTAGGTCATATCAATAAGAACAGGATAAACAGGTTGGCTCAAGAAGGAATTCTTGAAGCAGGTGATTGTGAATCACTTCCAATCTGTGAGTCCTGTCTTCTTGGTAAAATGATCAAATCACCTTTTACTGGAAAAGGTGAGCGAGCCAGCAAACTCTTGGGTCTGGTATATTCTGATGTATGTGGACCCATGAGCTCAAGTACAAGAGGTGGATATTTCTACTTCATAACCTTCACAGACGACCTATCGAGGTATGGGTATGTCTATTTAATGAAGCATAAGTCAGAGTTATTTGAAATGTTCAAACTATTCCGAAATGAGGTAGAAAAATAAACTGGAAAGTGTATTAAAACTCTACGATCTGATCGAGGAGGTGAATACCTTTCCAATGATTTTCTGACATATCTTGGGGAGAATGAGATTCTCTCTCAGTGGACATCTCCTGGAACACCACAGTATAATGGTGTATCTGAAAGGCGAAATCGGACCTTGTTGGACATGGTTCGATCCATGATGGGGTTTGCTGGTCTGTCGATCTTCCTCTGGGGATATGCACTCGAATCGGCTTGTTACCTTCTAAATAGAGTTTCGAGTAAGTCTGTAACCAAAATGCCATATGAGATATGGATATGACGTAATCCAGTACTCTCGCACCTTAGGGTTTGGGGGTGTCCGACTTATGTTAAACGTTTAATTACGAACAAGCTTGGACCTAAGTCTGACAAGTGTAATTTTATAGGGTATCCAAAAGAGACCAAAGGGTATTACTTCTACCTAGCTGATGAGCAAAAAGTGTTTGTCAGCCTTAAGGCAATCATTTTGGAAAAAGAGTTCCTTGGTGAAGGGACCGTTGCCTCTAATATCGAACTTGATGAAGTTCGACAGGTGGAAAAACCGACACAAGTTGCTAAACCTGAACTGGATTTGGTTAGATCAGATCTGGAGCCCATTGTTCAAGCACCCTTAAGGCGATCTGGTAGAGTACCACATCAACCGGATAGATACTATGGTTTCTTGGTCCGGGACGGCGATCCTATCGAACTTGATGAAAATGATGAGGATCCAATCACCTACATGGATGCAATGCAGAGACCCATCTCTGAGAAATGGCTGGAGGCCATGAAATCCGAAATGGAGTCCATGAAGGTCAACGATGTGTGGATATTGGTTGACCCAACCGAAGGAGTAAAACCCATAGGGTGTAAGTGGGTCTTCAAGAAGATGAGGGGCGCAGATGGAAAGGTGGAAATCTATAAAGCCTGTCTGGTTGCCAAGGGATATCGTCAACGTTATGGTATAGACTATGACAAGACATTTTCTCCTGTGGCAATGCTCAAATCCATTCGGATTATGCTTGTAATAGCTACCCATCTGGACTATGAAATCTGACAGATGGATGTGAAGACAGCTTTCCTAAACAGAGAGCTGGAGAAGAGGTGTATATGATATAACCTGAAGGATTCACATCCACTGATGAGTCTAAAGTGTGCAGACAACAGAGGTCCATTTATGGACTTAAGCAGGCATCCCGGAGTTGGAACATACGTTTTGATAGGACAATCAAGACGTATGGCTTCGTTAAGAACGGAGAAGAGCCGTGCATTTATAAGTGGGCTAATGGTCCAGTAGTAGTATTTCTTGTATTGTATGTGGATGATATTCTCTTAATCGGGAATGATGTCCCTGCATTACAGGGAATAAAGATTTGGCTGTCGTCATAGTTCTCCATGAAGGATCTGGGAGAAGCTTCCTACATCCTAGGGATGAGGATCTATAGGGATAGATCTAAAAAGTTTCTTGGTTTATCTCAGTCCACGTACATTGATACTATGCTGAAGAGGTTCAGCATGGAGAATTCCAAGAAAGGCTATCTTCCGATAGGCCATGGAATTTCTCTCTCGAAGAAGGATTGTCCGACAACACCTCAAAAGAGAGAGCGTATGGGTAGGATTCCATATGCTTCGACAGTGGGATCCATTATGTACGCCATGACATGTACACGACCAGATGTGGCATACTCACTAGGGGTAGTGAGTAGATACCAATCTGATCTAGGGGAGAATCACTGGAAGGTTGTTAAAACCATTCTGAAGTATTTAAGAAATACTAAAGACCAGTGGCTTGTTTATGGTGAATCAGACTTGAGACTTATAGGGTTTACAGACTCTAGTTTCCAATCTGATCATGATGACAGCAAAAGTGTGTCGAAATTTATTTTTACCCTTGATGGTGGGGCTATTTGCTGGAAAAGTTCCAAGCAGCACACAGTGGCTGATTCAGTTTGCGAGGTGGAGTATGTCGCTGCATCAGATGCTGTCAAAGAAGCGGTGTGGCTGAGAAAATTCATCACCGAGCTCGGAGTAGCACCCTCCCTTGTTGGTCCAGTTTTGCTCTACTGTGACAGCTCTGGAGCTATTGCTCAGGCGAAGGAACCAAAGGCACACCAGCGGATGAAGCATATTCTATGCCGCTACCATCTCATCCAAAAAATTATGGATCGAGGTGACGTCGATCTTCAGAAGATCGATGAAAAGGAGAACCTGGCTGACCCATTCACTAAAGCCATTGTGGTGAAGGAGTTCGACAACTACAAGTCGAAGATGGGTATTAGATACTACACCGATTGGCTTTAGGCCCAGTAAGAGATTGTTGGGAATAGTGTCCTAAAGCCAATCGTCAGCTTGTTGACGGTTGTGCTCATTTTTATATTTGTACATAAATTATGAATTAATAAAAATTATTTTAGCATTTTTCATCGCAAAATATTTCATCTTCTAATGAACTCTTATGTTGTGGTGAAGTCCTTAGGACTATTTAGACTCGACAAAGGAGGATTTATCGTTTAGTCCTTAAATCTGTTCGCGACCAAATGATATGTTGTTACCAAGGATGACAACGTTTATCAAGCATAGGTCGTTGTGTGCCATATAGGTTGGTTGTCCTCTTAACCAATGAGTGTGGAGACACTGGTATGGCATATAGGTGAGATGTAAGGGTACATCTGCACTGAACGTGACCGACTCCGGAGCTATTTCTGCTGTCAAGATTTGTTCCGATGGAATATGGGTATAAATATCCCTCCGACCTGAGACCACCACAGTGACTTGCAAGCAACTCACTGCACTTAGGCACTGGACTACCTGAATTTCTAATTCAGTGACGGAAGGCTGCTAGGTGTAGTCAACTACTTGACTTGTCGGTGCGTGTGTCAAGATGGGATTGACCACTCCAGTTTAGGAGCTGTATACAGTCGTATTTCAATTTAGCAAAACCTTGGCCAGGGTAGTCCTTGTGAGGAGTCACAGGACTGTTTGAGTTGAGCACGATTCGGATGATCTGATCAGGGTTGACAGTTTAACCCTGAGTCATCCTAAACACAGGGGTCAAAAGGATGAATTATACAGTAACCATATTCATGTAGGTTCTGAGTGTTGCGATTGTGACTTTTCGACCTATCCGGACGTCGGGTACCATTGCTAGATGGTCACTTCGATTAGTACAGGAATTGGTTCCTGTGCTACCAGCTTAGATTCGAACCTGTGGGGTCACACACATTAGAGATTCCTATCTGATTTGATGGCTGGTGTAGAATCCTACATGTTTGGGACTCAGTGATCGAGAATCAGGATTCTCTGATCATGAGTTTCACACATTATGGGTACCGGGGTCAAGAGTCCCACTGGTTGGGACTTTTCGATCAGGATTACATATCGATAAATTCTGATGCTCGATTGCCCATCGGATTTGTACTCAGTATTTATAAGAGGTTTAATTAGTGATTTGATCACTAATTAACTCAATTTGATTGAGTAATTATTTTTGGATCAAGTCCAATTGAATTGGATTCAGTTGGGTTTGACCCGATTAGGTTAAGAGTTGACCTAATCGTCGAGATGGTTTGGTCCCTGATTTGATCAGGGGTTGGGCTTAGTCAATTTTTGATTTGATTAAAATTTTATTGAGTCTAATTAAGCCTAATTAAGTTGGATTTAAATTAGTCTAATTGGATCTATTATTTGGTTCAATTAGGTTGGTTTAAATAATTAAACCACCTTGACCCAATCTCCAGGCGCCACCTCACTTCCTTTGCACCCATTTGAATTCATGAGAAGGAATTTCTCATGAATTTTTTTCTCACGGCAAGTCCTCTCCATGCCCCACTTTAATGTACCATATGAATGGATAAGGATGATTGGTTGGCCATTCAAATTCAAAATAAAGTTGGAATTTGAATGGGCAATCAATCTTTGCACCTTATCCCTTTTTTTACACCCCATTCATTACATGAGAAAAGATTTCTCACAAAATCACTCCATGCATAATTTAAGCCATGCTTCACGCCTTTAGTGGATAAGGGATGAGTTGGTGTCCATTTGAATTCAAAATTTGATTTGAATTCAATTGTGCAATTACTCATCTTTATCCTTTCTTTTGGATAAGACATTTGATGTTGTTATAAAAGGAGGAGAAGAGTGGGGCGTGCAAGAAGAAGATTTTTGAAGAAAAATTCTCGGGCGTGAGAAGTCTTGTGCATGAGAAGGAAGTCCATATCCTTCCAAGAGAAAAAGAAAGAAAAGAAAGAAAAGTGGGTGCAAGATTTTCGATGAGTTCCCTAGAGTTTTAGCCTGGGGTTCGGGAAGTGAGAAAGTGAGCTACGAGTGTTGTAAGCCCATAAAATCTTAGGGAGATCTTTAACATCCTCTCAAGCACATCTATTGACGATCCAGAGCATCCGAAGAATCGACAGACATCAATCGAAGGAGTTCGATCAGCATCAGCCGTCAAAAGGGCTCTACAATGAGCTAGCACTTGTGAGGAGTCGATCAGACTGGAAGCTTTGTGTGGATGATCCGCAGAGGTCAGACACATTGTGTGGCTGCATCGTGATGATCAGACTCTCTCAATGGTGATCAGATTGCGGCGATCTACTACCCGCACAAAGATATTGTGTTCTGAACACATTACAGTAAAGTGTTTACTGTTCGCATTTGAATTTCAAATTTAAATGAATGCATACTATATATCATATTTAGATTCTAGTGTAGGATAAATTTATATTAATTAATTAGATTAATTCATAATTTTCACTGTAAAATAGTGATTTTGAAAAAGTTTTAAAATTACCATTTTACCCCTGCACTGAATTTCCCCACATGGATGCCGACCCTTCTTTCATAGATCTCTCACACACTCTCTAAAGTTTTCTCATGCCAAATCTGAAGTGGTTTGGTGCACAAAAATTGGCCCTTCTTAAAGGTGACATCCCATGTAGTGTTTGGATAATCTGGTTCAGCTTCAAAACAGTCTTTGATCTTATCACGAATTCAAATCAAATTTGAACTCTATTATAAATCAAATTTAATTCACACATAAGAGACTCAGAAAAGAGTGTGACACAATTTTGATTGGTGCAAAAAATATCATGCAAAAATTTGTTTGTGCATGAGAAAGAAAGCTGGTCGGCGGTAATGAAGAATACCATAAAACTTGGACTCTTGGTTTAAGCTTGATTTCAAACCAATTCAAAGTCAAACTTAAACCAACCAAATTCTGATCCAAATAGAATTAGAAGAAGGCATCATACACCTTCTGAGCATAAAAAATTTCACATGAAAACCAATTTCATGCATGGAGAAAAGTAGGGTGCAGTGAAAGATAGCGCATGGGGTGTTCTTGTTCTATTCAAATTCGAGTTTGCATTTATTTCTAATTAGGTTCTTGATCCAATCAAATTAGATTAGATCTAATTAGATTATTTAATCTAATTAGATAATAAATAGTCTTGATTAAATTTTAATCAAATTAAAAATTAATCGAGCTCAACTCAGGATTCGAACTCCCTTAGAGATTAGGTCATCTCATAACCTAATCGGATCTAACCAAATTGAATCGTATTCAATTAGATTTAATTTAAACTTTAATGCTCTATCAAATTGAGTTAATTAACAATCTAATCACTAAAAAATCCTTCTATAATTTATCAATAATTAGTGAATTAATTTATTATAACTTTTGCACAAGGTTAATCATTAATTGAATTGATGATTAAACTCTAGAATAATTTTCAATTGTTAATCAGCCACATGATTGTTAGAAACGTTTTTTGAGTATGACCTTATAGATTCAAACCTAAGCCGATAGTGTTAGATTTATTTCCTAGAAGTCAATTGTTGGCTGACATATTATATAATTTTAGGGCTTAAACTTGTACTTATAATTTTTTTATTATCAATAAAAGATTTTTTTATTCCAATCATATTTATGTTTTTTTGATTTATCTTAAAATTTAATAAAGATAATTTTTATATATTTTTAAAATATTAAGAATTTGAGATATATATTAATTAGTGGTTAATTTCTAAATACTCTCGATCAAAGGATTATCACGAAGGACAGTAATCAATCCATTAGAGATTGGTGCATAGTTCACCTCTCTTATGGGTAGATGAGTCTCAAGTCTGTAGTATAGAGATACTAGGATGAGAGTGTGGGTGGTTGTTAGAGAACAACTTACACTGAGCGTGACCAACATAAGAAACCACATGGATGTCTACTCACTCGTCAATGATCTTCTCGATGCTGCAGTGGTATGAGTGATCCTTTGACCTGTGGTGTCATTGACTATTCACAATGAGACTACTGAGTTTGACTGCATATTTTTTTAGTCTCTAGTCATTCAGGTCCTTACTATATATGTTGGCTTTAGTAGGCTCAGGTTCGTTGTTTGAAGTAGGATGCACCTAGAAGGAATCTATCGATCTTGGTAGAAAAGGAGAAGTCCTATACGATTCGCGAGACTGAGTTCAGAAAATTTTTGGCCAAAACAAATGTGAATACTGAATAAGAGTTTTCACATGATTCACATATGAACTCGAGTCCATTCAATCTTGCATATGACTGACATTGGGGTCTGACGAGTTCTCTATGGCCTCCATGAAGTTGAGACTCATAAGAGAAGGACTGAATCATACGATAACTGCACCTAAGGGTTCATACTTTCATTCTACTGGATTGCCACTACATACTGCTAGATATCATTGATGGACTATGGGACCCATCGGGCATCATCTTGATGATCGATGACCTTCGAATAGTAGAATTGAAAATATTTCAATCCATCAAAAAGAATTTTGATGATATTGTGATAGAGATCACAATATATCTCACTACCAGATAGAATGGAATCTATGGGATCACATATTAAGGGATTTAATCTTAAATTTATCAATTGAGCTTATGAAGTTCTAATTAGGTTAGAGTTTATTAAAATCTTATTAGGTTTAAGAAAACCATGCTAACACATGGTTAAAGCTAATTCTTCTTAGGACTTCAATTGGATCAAGTCTATAGCCTTGAACCTAACCTAAATCCATTTGAATTTAATTAAGCTCTTAATTGTGAGCCTAAAAAGATTTGATTAAGTCAATTAGTTGGCTAAATTATCTCCTCATTATCTCTATATTATCCTCTAATTATCTCTAAGTGGTGTGTGGAATAGAAGGAAAGAAGGGTGGCACCTGTTGGGAATTGTGTCTCAAAGTCAATCGTTAGTCTATTGATGGTTGTGCTTATTATTATAATTATATATAAATTATTTAATTAATAAATATTATTTAATTTTTTTATCACTGCGTACATCTTATTTTGAACTTCTGTTATGTGATGAAGTCCTTAGGACTATTTAATTCGATATAGGAAGATATATCATTTAGTCCTTAAACCTTAAGTTCATGACCAAATGATATACTATATTGGGATGATAGCTATATCAAGTATACTCCTCTTAACCAAAGAGTGAAGACATTAGCATGGCATGCAAATGAGATGTAGGAGTATATCTCACTAAACGTGACCAACTGCTGAGCACTCTGCTGTCAAGAGTAGCTCACAAAGGATATAGGTATAATTTTCCCTTCAACCTAAGATCACCATACTGACTTGCAAGCAACTTACTGTGCTTTGGTGCAGACTACCTAAATTTTTAATTCAGTTATGAAAGATTTTTAGGTACAGTCAAGTACTTGAGAAGTCGGTATGTGAGTCAAGATGGAATTGACCCCTTCGAATAAGTAGGAGTTAATGTATCAGTGTGTTTCAATTAAGTAAAACCTCAGCCAAGGTAATCCATGTGATGGATTTTAAAAATTAAAATACAATATGAATGATCATATCAGGATTGACAGTTAAACCCTAGATCATTTTGAGTATTTAGATCAAAGAGATGAATTATACGGTCACCATATGTCAATAGGTTCTTGAATGATGCTTTGCAATCTTTCAACCTATCCGGACGTCGGGTATCATTGCTAGATGGTCACTTTGATTGATATAAAAAAATTATTTTTATACTACTATCTTAGGTTCGAACCTATGGGGTCACACTCAAAAAAAATTTCTAACTGATCATATGGCTGATCAACGATTAAGAATTGTTCTTAAGGTAAAATAGTCAATTCGATTGATGATTAACCCTGTGCAAAAGTTGAAATAAATCAATTTGCTAATTGTTGGTGAATTATAAAAAGATTGATTAGTAATTAAATTGCTAATTAGCTCAATTTGATTGAGCATTAAGATATAGATCAAATCTAATTGAATTGGATTCAATTTGGTTTGATCCGATTAGGTTATGAGATGACTTAATCGTTAAGGATTTTTGATTTAATCAGAACTTGAGTTTGGTTAATTTTTGATTTGATTAGAATTTAATTGAGACTATTTGTTATCTAATTAAATAAGATTTAGTGATCCAATTGGGTCTAACTTAATATGGTTGGGTTAAGAATCTAATTGGATGAGAAAATAATTCGAATTCAAATCTCTTGCGCCTCCTTTCTCTGTGCCCTCTTATTCTTCACGTGAGAAATTTTTTTATGTAAATTATTTTCATACTCAAAAGCTTTTCTATATCTATATCTAATTTTTTTTTAATTAAAAATTGATTGGTTTAAATTTGAGTTCAAATGGGTTTGAATTTGAATGAAAATCTAGAGTCTAAACTGAGTTGGACTCTTCTATTCATGCCATCACTTTTCTCCATGTATAAAGTATTTTTGCATGAGATTTTTTGCACTATTCTAATGTTGGTTGACTCCTCTCTAAGTTTATAAGATGAGGATAAAGTTTGATTTAAAATTTAATTTAAACTTAATTTAAATTGGTGATAAGGATCAACCAACATTTGAAATTGAACTGAAACTACCTTTTCCTTATCCTTATCTTCCATGGGACGCCACCCTTAAGAAGGGATTAGTTTTGTGCAAGAGTAGAAGTGATTTTTGGTATGAGAAATCTGAGAGTTGGGGTGTGAAAAGTTGAGAGTGGGTTGGGTTTTCGTGCGTGAGAAACAGAGAAAGTGTTCTTCCTCTCAGGTGTGAGGTGTAGGGTCTAGGGTTTCAACTCTAGATTTTGTGAGAAGAAAAATATAAAAGTGAGTCTTGATTCATCTCCCACACCACCACCTCCTTATAAAGCTTCATCTTCTGATCTGAAGGAGTTCGAGAGATCTAAAGAAAGGAGCTTGGATCAGCCATCTAGAGCCTTCGACATGAGCGAGCACTCCTACGAAGGAAGATCCGATCAAGGCTTCGAGTGGATGATCCGTAGATGTTGGACGACTTGTGTGGCTGCTTGATATCAATGAGAGCTTTGTACCATACCTACCAGTAGTAAAGATCATCGACTTACAAAAAGATGATGAGTTCTGAACTCAATCAATATGATCTAAAAGTTAGATCAGATTCAGGGTATCGATATGATCGATGTAATTTTTTATTTTATCAAATTTTATATATAAATTTTTTATGTCATAGATCCTTAATGATAGTTTAGATCTAATCTAAAATATATTTAAAAGATTAAAGTATTTAATCTTTAATTTTTTATGATAAAATTTTAAAAATACATGCTTTGAACTACCAGTTTTTTGATAAATGGTATCAGAGCCCAATTTCTTATGACATGAATTTTTTTGCATATAACCTGATATTATATGCATTTAGATCTATAATTTAATTTAAATTAGATCTAATATATGATATTTAGATTTAAAATTAATTATAGATCTGATCGCACAAATTGATATAAGGTTGTCCTGCTGTAAGGTTTATCCCTTACTGTGCAAAGGTTGTCTTAGTTTGTGTTGATCTTTATAAAATTTAATTTTAATTATTTAGATTAGATCTAAATAATTAATTTAAAATTTAAGTAGTATAGTAATCTAATTGGATAGATCCTCATAGTCGTCCGATCATAGGAGAAATCAGGATTTTGCAACTCTATTTACCCATTCGATGGGATCTCCTATGGCATGTAGGGATGCTGCGCGATCTTTTTCATGATGATGAACAATGAAAAAAAATTTAAAACTTTATTTTAGATCTGAAATAATGTATATTAGATCTAAAATTAGAATTTTGATCATTAGATGATTGATTGTAAAATATTTTATAAAATTAAAAACTATTTTCAAACACTGAATCCGAACCCATATCAACCCAAAACTTAATTAAGAATGAAGTGATCTAGATTTGAGAATCAAAGATCTAAGGTATTAATTTCATAATTCAAGGGTTAATGGGTTAGCTCGAGTCAAGTCTATTTAACTAGATTAGACCTAGGGTTTAGAAATTATTGATAATGGTTCATGTTAGTAATTGATCAAATCTAATTGAAAATTAATTCTGATTGGGTCACTTTCTTCTCTTGATCAATTTTAATAGTTGTAGTTGGTCAAGTCCATGTCGTTGATTAGATCAATATGAATTTTGATCGTAGCTTCTGTTGTGATCTAGGTGGTGTGCCCAAGGCCCAGGGGACCAAGGCTAAGGCCAAGGTCCATCATTCATGAGGGCTTTATGGAGGCTCTAGGGCTAGTTGGGCCTTAGGTTGAAAGGCTGTGGGCCTTTCAGGTTCTTGAGGTCTAGGTTATGTGGGCCTCAAGGAACCAACTCTTTATGGGCCAGGTCTAGGCCTAAGACAGATGAGATTAGGTTGAGTCATGGGTATACATGGGCTTGGGTTAACCTAATCACCCATAGAGTTGGTCAAGGGAGTTTTGGGTTTGGGTCACTTGACCCTGTGTTTATATATACATGCACTGTATATGTTTGATTAAGCCAAAGAATACGAAAATCCTTTCTCTCAAGTCTCTCTCTCTCTTCTCCCTCTCTCTTCAGCTATTCTCCATGCCCCAAGAGCAAGAAACCCTAGGGTTTCTTGCCGCCAGGTCCATAGAAGGCAGGAAAAGCAGGGGAGGCACTAGGGTTTTGAGCCCCTCCCCTTTTGTGTAGCCAACCATATTGCCTCTCCCTCTCTTGCAGCCATCCAAACATCAGGTCTAAGACTTGAAATCTCTTGCTATGAGGTTGGTACAAGTTTCTCTCAGATCTGGAGTTGATCTGAGGTCGTTTGAGGTACGGGTGAGATCTCCATCAACAGATCTACAGGAAAGACTGCAGCAGGATAGATCTGCAAGGTCTGGTTCTATCTACCTTCTTCCCTATCTAGAATGCCCTGATTCAAGATCTACAAATTGAAAGACCTTGATCCAGGCCTAATCTTGTTGGGTACTAGATCTTGGATTTTTTAGAGGTGATCTTAGAGGTGTTCTTCATCTGGAATGAAAGGCTGATGAAGAAGACAACAACCAGGCTGATTTCGTCAAGGGCCTTCGATCGAGTCCAGAAGTCTCCAGATTTGTTCGTTGCTAGTTCTGCTGCACCCAAGGTCTATGGGAGGAGCCAGGATCATGCTCCAATAGTTGGTATCAGAGCCACGATGGTGAGAAAGCGGTTCCAAGCACGAGAATTTAAAGATCCCAAGTACTGAAAATTTTCAGTAAGGTACCATCAAGGTATATTCTATACTTCTTGATTTTATATTGCTTGTTTGGCTTGGATCCAATCATGGGCAGCAATATGAAGGTTGATTTCGAGAAGTTTGATGGAAAGAAAAATTTTTCCATGTGGAAAATCTGGGTGGAGGATCTTCTGGTGCAAGCAGATCTGGATCAGGCTTTGGATGAGAAGCCTGAGAGAATGACAGATAGACAGTGGGCATCGTTGGAGAAGAAAGCATGCTCGGTGATCAGAGGATGTTTGACGGATGCGATGTTGTATTCGGTGCTGGAAGAAAAGACCCCGAAGGGCCTTTGGTCGAAGTTGCACACCATGTATATGGGGAAGAATATGTGCAACAAGCTAATGCTGAAGAAGAGGTTGTACAGTCTTCGGATGCAGGAGGGATCTGATGTGATTGGCCACATTCAGAGGTTCGACTAGTTGTGCACAGAGTTGATGAATATCAGGGTGAAGCTGGATGAGGAAGATAAGTCTCTGTTGCTTTTGTGTTCGCTGCCAGGATCATATGACTCTTTGGTGACTACACTACTCTACGGTAAGGAGACTCTGGAATATGAGGATATGGTCTTGATGCTGAGGTCTAATGAGCAAAAGAAAAAGTTGACCAGAGATCGAGCTCCCCAGGAGGGTTTGGCAGTAGGGGAGAGGACAGGTAGAGGCAAAGGCAGAAGCAAGTCCAGGAGGCGGTCCAAGTCTAGGAAGGGAAAGAAAGAGATGAAATGCTTCAAGTGCAACGAGTTCGGGCACTTCAAGTGAGAATGTCCACTATGGAAGAGCAAGAAGGGAGAAAGAAGTGGCTCAGAATCAGTAAGTGCAGTTGCTGGGCAGCAGGTGGAGAATGATCTACTTGTGGTATCAGATGGTCACAGGCATTACACAGAGGAGTGGACACTAGACTCTGCGTGCTCACATCACTACACACCACACAGGTCTTGGTTTGTGACATACACCAAGACAGATGAGGGATCAGTGACTCTAGGCGACAATCATCCTTGCAAGGTGGCTGGGATAGGGATAGTCAGGGTGAGGATGTTTGATGGGATTGTGAGGATATTGACAAATGTAAAGCACGTCCTAGAGCTGAAAAAGAATCTGGTGTCACTAGGCTACTTGGAGCGCAGTGGATACAGCTTTAGCAGTAGGGCTAGAAGCAGAGTATTAAACATCTTCAATGGAGCTATGGTGGTGATGAGAGGCAGGAGGTTGGACAATAATCTTTATCGCATGGAGGGATCTGTGGTGATCGGAGAGTCTGATGCAGCAGCTGCAGCACAGGACCAGCAGGGGGCTTACAGGATGTGGCACTACCGCCTAAGCCACATGGGTGACAAGGGGTTAAGGGAGTTGAGCAGGAGAGGACTCATCTCTGATCTGGAGGATGGTGCTACAGGAGAGATCTGTGAGCCTTGCCAGATGGGAAAGCAGAGGAGAGTTCAGTTCAACATCAGTACAACCCACAGTGCAGCCCCTCTGGAGTTAGTACACACGGATGTGTTGGGACCAGCCCCAGTTTCAGCTAGGAATGGGGCCAGATACTTCATGACCCTGATTAATGATTTCTCAAGAAAACTCTGAATTTACTTCATGAGAGAGAAGTCAGAGGTCTTCACCAAGTTCAAGATCTGGAGAGCTGAGGTGGAGAAGGAGCAGGGGAGGAGCGTGAAGTGTCTGAGGTTAGATAATGGTGGGGAGTACACCAGCAGAGAGTTCCAGGATTACTATGAGGAGTGTGGGATCAGGAGACACTTATCAATTAAGAAAACTCCACAGCAGAATGGGGTGGCCGAGAGGATGAACAGAACACTTCTGGAAAAGGCACGATGCATGAGGCTGCAGGTAGGGCTTCCAAAGGCGTTCTAGGTTGACACAGTTGACGCAGCGGGTTACTTGGTCAATCGGTCACCTCACATCAGGTTGGATGGCAGGCTTCCAGAGGAGGTGTGGTCTGGGAGGACAGTTGGGCTGGGCCATCTACGGGTATTTAGGTGCACGGCCTATGTGCACATTGGAGCTGGTGAGCGGAGCAAGCTAGACGTCAGATCATGCAAGATGGTGTTTCTAGGCTATCCGCGAGGAGTTAAGGGATACAGGCTATGGGATTTCTTGGAAAAGAAGGTCGTCATTAGTTGGGATGTGACTTTTGATGAGGAGTCAGTCCTACGGAAGTGAGCAGGCATGGAGGAGCAGCAAGAGTAGGAGGAGGTCCAACAGGGCGCTGCTGGATAGGTTACCTCTTTGATTTTGCATCTTGCAAGTACTACTGGAGGATATGACATTCAGGTGGAGCACCTACTTAAGGTGTCTCCACAGGTGGAGAGGACTCGGACAGATGATCGAGGCGAAGAGGTCCAGTAGGAGCGAGCTGGATCGAGGACTGATATCGGTGTTGCCCTACACAAGTCCAAGAAGACCATTAGGCAATCAGACCGATATGGCTTCGAGGAGATGCTGTCATATGCCCTGGTGACAGCGAATGGAGACCCATATATGTATCAGGAGGCTATTGAGAGCCAGGACAGAGAACGGTGGGTCCAGGCGATGTCCGAGGAGATGTAGTCTCTCCACCAGAACCAGACGTGGCGATTGGTGCAGTTGCCACAGGGGAAGAGGCCTATTGGCTGCAAATGGGTCTACAGTCACAAGGAAGGACCTTCAGAGCAGGGAGGTATCAGATTCATGGTGAGGTTAGTGGCCAAGGGATACTCCCAGAAGGAAGGCATCGACTTCAGCAAGGTCTTCTCTCCCGTCGTCAGACATACTTCCATCAGAGTGTTGCTGAGCATTGTAACAGCTCAGGATTTAGAGCTGGAGCAGATGGATGTCAAGACGGCATTCCTCCATGGGCATTTGGAGGAGAGGATTTACATGGAGCAGCCACCCGATTTCAGGGATCCAGGATCAAAGGGAAAGGTTTGTTTGTTGCAGAAGTCACTGTACGGGCTGAAGCAGTCGTCGAGGCAATGGTACAAGCGGTTCGACTCCTATGTGCGCAGCATTGGACTTTTCAGGTGCGAGTTTGATCCCTGTGTTTATGTTCAATCTCTTGAGGATGGTTCTAGGGTGTTCCTACTCTTGTATGTGGATGACATGCTTATAGCATGCAAGAGTAGGAAGGTTGTGTAGGATCTGAAGGCATCCTTATCTCGGGAGTTTGAGATGAAGGATTTGGGCCCTGCAAGAAAGATCCTAGGAATGGAGATTTTCAGAGACCGAGCCCGGAGGGTGCTGCATCTATCTCAAGGGGGCTACATACAGAAGGTCTTAGAGAGGTTCGGGATGAAGGGAGCAAAGCCGGCGGAGCTGCTACTTGCCGGTCACTTCAGACTCTCGAAGACCATGGCGCCACAGACTGAGGTGGAGGCTCAGGAGATGGAGACAGTTCCTTATGCTTCAGGAGTTGGGAGCTTGATGTATGCGATGGTCTGTTGTAGGCCAGACATCGCTCATGCAGTGAGTCAGGTTAGCAGGTTCATGGTGCAGCCTGGCAGGGAGCACTGGAGAGCTCTGAAGTGGATATTCAGATACCTGGCGGGTTTGGTTGGAGTTGGCATCTGCTACGAACAGCGAGGAGGTGCAGTGGGATACTCTGACATGTCCAGGGAGGCTCAGGGGCTGATTGGCAGTTATGTAGATGCAGACTTCAGTAGAGATGTGGATACCCGGAGGTCTACGACAGGCTTCATCTTTAGCCTGTATGGAGGTCCTATTTCTTGAAGATCGAGTCTGCAGCCTATCATGGCCCTATCCACTACAGAGGCGAAATACATCGGGCTGACAGAAGCAGCTAAGGAGGCAATTTGACTGAAGAGTTTGTTGACGGAGATGGGCCTTACTCAAGAGGCCATTAGAGTGCACTGTGACAGCCAGAGTGCACTTCTATTAGCATAGAACTTAGTCTATCATGCAAGGACAAAGCACATCGACATTCGGTATCATCAGATCAGGGAGCTTGTAGAGGATGGCGAGGTGGAGCTGGTAAAGGTACACACCAAAGAGAACCCAGCTGATGCACTTACGAAGGTACTTCCACGGGATAGCTTTCAGAGATGTGTTGAGCTGATTCGGCTGATGGACAGAGTGGAGCTGGTTGAGGCCTTGGGACACCAAGGTGGAGATTGGTGTGATCCAGGTGGTGTGCCCAAGGCCCAGGAGACCAAGGCTAAAGCCAAGGTCCATCATTCATGAGGGCTTCATGGAGGCTCTAGGGCTAGTTGCCCTAGGTTGAAAGGCTGTGGGCCTTTCGGGTTCTTGAGGTCTAGGTTATGTGGGTCTCAAGGGACAAACTCTTTATGGGTTAGATCTGGGCCCAGGATAGGTGAGATTAGGTCGAGTCATGGGTGTACATGGGCTTGGGTTAACTTAATCTCCCATAGAGTTGGTTAAGAAAGTTTTGGGTTTAGATCACTTGACCCTGTGTTTATATATACATGCACTGTATAGGTTTGATTAAGCCAAGGAATACAAAAACTCTTTCTCCCAAGTCTCTCTCTCTCTCTTCTCCCTCTCTCTTCAGCTATTCTCCATGCCCCAGGAGCAAGAAACCCTAGGGTTTTTTGCCACCAGGTCCATAGAAGGCAGGAAAAGCAGGGGAGGCGCTAGGGTTTTGAGCCCCTCCCCCTTTGTGCCGCCAACCATATTGCCTCTCCCTCTCTTGCAGCCACCCAAATGTTAGGTCCAGGACTTAGAATCTCTTGCTATGAGGTTGGTACAAGTTTCTCTCAGATCTAGAGTTGATCTGAGGTCATTTGAGGTGCGGGTGAGATCTCCATCAACAGATCTACAGGAAAGGCTGCAGCAGGACAGATCTGCAAGGTCTGGTTCTATCTACCTTCTTCTCTATCTAGAGCACCCTGATTAAAGATCTATAAATTGGAAGACCTCGATCCAGGCCTGATCTAGTTGGGTAGCAGATCTTGGATTTTTTAGAGGTGATCTTAGAGGCGTTCTTCATCTGGAACGAAAGGCTGATGAAGAAGACAGCAACCAGGCTGATTTCGTTAAGGGCCTTCGATCGAGTCCAGAAGTCTCCAGATTTGTTCGTTGCTGGTTTTGCTGCACCCAAGGTCCGTGGGAGGAGCCAGGATCGTGCTCCAATAGCTTCATGGTCGAACCCATGTCTATAAGTTGATCAAATTAAAAATGACTAACCAGTTGGTGTCTAAGATAAGTATCGTAGTTTTGATCGATGGTCATTAATTGGGAGCTACTCATATAGATTGAATCTATATCGAGTTAATGATATATCCCTCTCATCGATCTCACTTACCTAGCCAATATGGTGAATCATGTTTTGATTAGATCACTTAATGATTGGGATTTATCCATGCTAACCAATAAATCCTTATGATTGATTTAGGTGCCCCTAGTTCAACTTATCTTGAGTCCTCTTCATGACTTGATGAAGTCAGTAAGAGGATTTATGACTGGTTGGCTAGACTAGCTTATGCCTAATCTTCTTTAATCTGACTTAGTGAAGTCAGTGGAAGGATTAAGATTAACTGGTCAAGTCCTTTCTCATCTCTCAATTCAACTAATTAAATCTTCTAAAATTGTTAGGTCCCTAAAAATTAAATAGTTATGGTGATAACTAGACCATAGCCTCCTATTAAGTTGGGTGATAATGAGTCCAATAGTTTCGATGATCATTGGAAGCGCCACACATCTGGTGCTCATCTAGCTATTGAAATTATCATTCATAATATGTTAATTTAGTTGTATCTTTCTAATGATGGTCAGGTTGGTCGAGCCACACTCGAGCCTGATCACTCATTTATTAGATGCACTAAATTCTGGCATGTTAATGGTTGGACCTAACCAGAACTTTCAGTAGAGACGCCACATGCCTGCTGAAGAGGTGTCTGGGGTAAAATTGAATGCTAGAAATTATTTGATAAAATAATTGGTTAAGAGCCTATCCATGGGTGCACAGGGGTTGGCCGAGCCACACTCGGGCCCATGTGTAGCCCATGTGGATTCTAGTACCTACAAAGAAATTAGTGTAATTCCTCAAATTAGAGGTAGAGACTACTAATTCGAATAAAATAGTGAAAGAATCTTTAGACTAAAATTCATATTTTTAGGCTTAATCAATTCATATGCTAATTAGACTTTGATTTTTTTTTTTTACAGTTATGGCCACCACATTGTCACTTCGATCACTATTAGATAGTGATAAATTCATGAGATAAAATTTTGATAGCTAGTATCGAAAGCTCAAAATAATTTTGAAGCACGAATGAATCTTGTATGTGTTGACAGATTTGACACCGAGGAGCCAGCTCCGAATGTGCGTAGCACGATCAGAGACACTTATCAAAAGTGGCTCAATAATCAAACTACGATTCGTTGTATTATGCTGGAGGTAATGAATGATGAGTTTAACCATTGTTTTAAAAATGCTCAGTCACAGGACATGCTGCAAATGTTGAACGAGTCCTTTGATACACCCGACAATGTTGAGAGGCATAAGACTAGTGCCATCTTCAACATTCGAATGAGGGAAGGAGCGTTAGTCACCAATCATATATTGTACATGATCGAGATAATTGAGCACTTAAGCGAGCTCGACTTTTCTCTGCATAAGCAGCTGGGGAAAGATGTCATTCTTGAAAGAATAATGCCCTACAAGTCAATCACATATGGAATGTGATAAGGTATTTTCTATAATTTATCTTTCGAACTCATGTAATGGACATTAATGTATTAATAAAAAGGCATTTTTGATTCATTATATGCTGCATCTTGTTGCTCTTAAGATTATAATAAACCACATAGGTCCGAGCAATGGTTTTAGAATCATGATGAGATCATATTAGTGAGATCTAAATCTTTGATAGCCATGATCTAAAATATTTTTAGTCGTTGGTTCATTGATTCGAGGATCAATGATATCGAAAAGATTGGTATGTCCTATGTATGCTCAGAAATAAGGATGGTTGATCTCACAACCACTTGTGTGGTGACACTAATACAAGGATATGGATACTCATTAGAGAATGAGTTCGCTGAATAGACCTGTGAGAGAATATCAGATGGAGTCTTATTTATATGTCAGCTGATGATTCTCTAGTGAGAGTTGTGTAAGTGATTTTTTGACCTAAGATCATCATGGTACCTTGTGTACATGAATCCATATTTTGGTTCACTTCCTAACTTAATTCTTTCATCCTTGTATGGGATGTTTTAGATGTGGTGAAGTGTGTATGGAGGTTGTGAGTGATCAATAAGAAATTAGTCACTCCTAATAAGGGGAGCGAACATCCTATGTGATCTCATAGGTTGATGATTATAGAAGTCTTTGGTCAAAATAGGATGATAATTAGAAAAGAGTTTCTAATGTATCATCAATTGAATCATCACCTTCTGATCGAGATACATATAGATAAGTGATTTGATTTGATATATTTTCATGCCCATAGCTCATCTGAGATATTGTTTGACTGAAGGATTGAATTACACGGTAACTTACCACTGAAAGATATTTTAATAATTTTTTATCAAAATTTTAAACCTTTCAGATAGTCATGACACATTGCTAGATGTCAATCTTGACTTATGAATTCATCAAAATTAAAAGAGTTTAATTCAAAAATCAATTAGGAAGAGTCTTAGTTGATTGGGACTCTTCGAGTGACCTAATCTGATCGAATTAGGATTACATCGAAAGTCTGGGTCCACTGCTGACTAGATTTGAAATTCAATAAATCACACACTTTAAAATTTGATCTTAATATAATTTAATTAGGATTTAATATTAATTCTAAGGGTTAATTTGATATGCTAGTATATTGTATTAACCTAAGTTCCTAAATTGGTTTAGATCAAAGTGTTTGAGCTAACCTAGACCAGTTGTCTTTGACCTAATGGGATTGGGTCTATCTTGATTTGATTCTTATCCAACTTGAAATAATTTCAAGTAGAGAAAGACTCCTCTACATCCACCAAATGCCACACCAAAAAGTAAATGCCGCCTCACTCTTTTTAGCATGTGAAGATGGAGAGTCCTTCTTAAAGAAGTCTCTTATCGTAGTGCATTGCCTTAATTACTCCACCAGAATTCTTTTGATTTGTCACCAATTTAAGATGGAATTTTTATGGCAGGCAGAAGAGGGATAGTCTTCTATGTGAAGGCTCTTTTATGCCAAAAATTTCATATGGTGAATTTATTGTCCGCGTGAGAAAGTGGAGTGCCAAAGATTGGCATTCCTTGGTCCTTCTCACATCTCTTGGTCTCTTATTTAAATGGGACATCCCATATGACCCATGTGCTGGGTTTTTGGATGGAAACCAGAGATAAGTGGCATGTAAATCAAAAAAAATATTAAAAAAAAATTAAGAAAAAATTGAGTGGCAAAAGTTGTAAGAAGGGTGGTGAGAGAATTAGCAAGTGTTGCTAATGTACCCTAGGATTTGATTTTTTCATGTGTTAGAGCCAAAAATCAAATCCTAAATTGTGAGACATCTGAAGAGTATCTTCTTAGTATAATTCTGTTGACAAGATCGAAAGTAACTGGGCTTTGGTGTGATCATTCCTTGAGTTCGAAGCTGGCAGTGTTCTTGAGAAGACAAAGCTGTAGCAGTGCACCAGTTAGGAAAGATCTTGGCCAACTTTCGTGTGGATCACCATTGGAGGGCTGATAAGTGATATATTTTTATATTTATTTTAGATATTTTTGATAATTTATGGTGCTAACATCTTTTTAAAAACTTAATTTCATAAATAAATTAAATTTTCATACAAAAATAGATAATTTTGAAAAAATATGAAATTAGAGTATATTTATGAAAAATAGATATTGATTTAATTGAGAATTTAAGCACCAAAATAATAAAAAAATTTTGAAAAATTTAATGCATATTTTTTTAATTTTTCAGACAAAAATTAAAACAAAAAATCAAACAAAAATATCCTAAAAATAATTTTTATTATCTTCGATTTACGGTGGATCGGTCGCTCGGTTCACAGAATCAAGGGTGTGGTCCATAGGAACAGTTCACGATCCACGATGTGGTCTATGGGCGGGCAGAAAGTTTTTTTGCACTGATTAATGGTCCAGATCAAATCTGATGCGAGATCTGATGGCCAGCATCATTCCTGACTTTGAATAGGATTTCTGAGCAAGATCCGATGGTCCAGATTCCATCCATCGCTCGATCCAACAGTTGCTGTTCATCTCGATTTTGTTAAGGAGAGATTTTGCACCATCTAATGGTTAGAATTCAATCTGGAGCATGATTGAATAGTCAGAATCACATCCAACCCCGATAAGGATTTAAAATGCTATTTTTTAAGTAGATCTGGGTGGTCCAAATGCAATCCAACGGTCAGAATTAAATTATATGAGTATAATACGATTTCTAAGGGTTTTAGGACTCCTTTTGTAACCAGAAAAAGATAAAAAATTCATCTATAAATAGGAGGTCCAGAAATAAGTCTTAGGAGAAGAAAAAAATTAGTAGAAAGCTAAAAAAAATTAGAAAAAAAAATAGATAGATTTAGAGACCCAAGGGAAAGAAGAAGAAAAATCGGTTCGCTCTACGGAGTACAAAAGGAGAGATCATCAACCATCTTTCTGATGAGACTAGATTGATCAACTTTAGATCCTTATTATAATTTTATTTTATTATTTTATTTAAATTTTTTATACTTGAATTTTAATTTTAATTAATGCAAAATTTATTTTCTTGCACTTTAAATTTTTGTCTTTTATTTTTTGCAAGTAAATGCTAGGATCTAATTAGTAGATCTTAATATCAATTTATTTTATGCTTTTTAAATTTTTATTATTTATTTTTATTACAAGTAGAAGCTAGGATCTAAATAGTAGATCTTAGTATCAAATTTATTTTTGTACTTTTAATTTCTATTTTCCGACTTAAATTACTTTTTTCAAAATTTTATTTATTTTTATAAAATCAAAGATTTCAAATTAAAATTCTATCTTTTCTATGGATTCGACTCGACTCTTTACTCTCTACATGTTTAATTTTTATTGAAGTCAAAATTAGATTGATAATCACGATATCCTAATGACAACATTGCAATCCTATCAATTTTTGACGTCATTACTAGAGAAAGCTCCAATTTTAATATTTGATTTTTTTGATTTTCTTATGAATATAGCTCATAAACTTTTCTTATTTTTTATCTTTTTACAAAAAAAAATTAAAATTTTAAAAAAGAGATAGAAAGCTTCCAATTTGATGAGATCAATCCTAATCCTAATCCTAACTTTTTTTTAGTATTAATTATTTTTTTAATTAACCTAAAATTCATCCACATAAACCTAATAAAAATTGCATGATAAGAGTAGAAACTTTATTGTTAGGAGCATTCATCATCTTAGATTTTTTTTTGGTGATCACTGAAGACAAGATAAGCTTTCAAGTTTGATTAATTTCATGCATCTAATTTAGTTGCATAGAACCCTTTATTTGAAATTGGTTGTACATATTCATCTCAAATCAATTTAAGGGCAACACCCATAACAAGATAAGCTGGGAATTTCATCACCTTTAGCCCAAAAACTGCCAACCAGCATCCCGCATTAACCCAAACCTAACTAAAATCAAGTAGACATTGGCCCTTAGGATCAATTGACTTTAGTTTGAGTATTGTAGTGAAGTCAAGTGCAAAGTAAGTTTGGACTCATCTCTAAAACTGGTGTCTAAGGTAAGAGGTTACAAAAGCTCAGCTTAAGTGGACTCATGGTTATTTAATTGATTCCGTTAGCTTACCTGACCAATCCAATTGGTGTTTAAGACAAGCAAGGGGGGGACCCTCACGACCCCACCTCTTACCTGGCTAGTTGAAGGAAGTACGAACATACCCAATTTGCATCTAAGCTAAGCCACTCTACATCAAACTATTAGGTCTAAGGAATCCATAGGTGTCTAAGTTTAATTGTTTGCTAACTTGATTACAATTAACACTCAACCATAACTAATTCTTCTCATCTTTCATCTTCAGGTCTAGGGCTTTCTTAAGGATCTCACCTTTAGAACTTCTTTCTCTTCTCTTTTCTTTCTCCCTCTTTCTTAAAAAAAAAAAAAATCTGAACCATACATATTAGGATTTGCATTGGTACATGCACGGTAGAATTTTTTTATTCTGATCTAGTTGAACCTAATCTTGAAATTGAACGACTAATCCATGTTATACCTGATAATTAAATGGCTGAAAATCTTGAGACTCACCTAGGCAGATAAAAGAATATTTTATTCCTTCCACCTATAAGTCATTGATGTTTCTATCATTATATGGGATCAAATATTTTGATTTTAGTCCTAAGACCGATTTGAACCTGTTAGCCCAAAAATTAGATAAACTCGACCTTCTTATAGATAAATACCTAGCCCTAGGTCTACAATCTCCTATGCAATACACACCACTTTCCAATTATCAGAAAATTTGTTCTCTCTGTGCTAGCCCAGCCCATCATGTGAGTAAATGTTCCATGGTTGCACAGTTTCCACCCTTCATCCAAGAACAAGATCAAGCTACTCAGGGTTACTCTAATACTATCAATGGCCCATTCTTAAATGCATATAATCAAGATTGAAGGAACCACCATAATTTTTCTTGGAGATCCCAACAGACTCAGGCTCAGACCAAAATTTTTTCTGTGCAAAACTTTCAAAATAGACCCCAATACCAAAATTATGCCTATAATAGAGATCAGCCTAATCAGCCTACCCAACCATCCTATTACAATCAACTATCATACCCACCTCCTCAACAGACTAATCTAGCCGATGATAGGTTTAGCCAACTTCAACAAATGATTATGACCCAACAGCAATCCCTTGTCAGACTAGAAGCATAAATAGGTCAATTAGCTGAGTCTACTATGAGGAGAGAACTAGGTCAATTATCGAGCCAATCAATATCAAATTTCAAAAATAACCCAACCACCCACCAACCATCTGGACCTAGTCAACAATCCAATATCCCACCTAAAAATCTCCAATTTAAAAATAACAAAGTAATCTCTGAGCTTAAAAGTGGTAGGATTTTTAAGGACCCATATTAAGTCCAGGTGAGTGAGGCTAGTACTGATGCTAGTCAAAATATGAATTTAGAAGAGGAGGTTAGAACTGAGGCTAACCCAATAGAAGAATCTGAGTCCAAAATTATTATTGATCTGAGTGAAAAAGATAAGGAAAAAGAGAGCAGATGAGTTACCCGAGATATATAAACCAAGAGTTCCATTTTCTTCAGTCCTAGAAATTGGTTCTTATTCTCTAGAATTATGATCCCCTTCAAAACTGAAGTCATCTTTGATCACATCTGAGTACACATGTTTAGAATCAAGTGACACCCTTCCAGCACCCATTACTTCAAACTCAACTCCTAACCTAAAAACTCAATTCATGAGTATTTTAGAAGAACAAATAGAAGAAATTCTTGACAAACAAGGGTCTGTGAATGGGTTTGTGAATTATCTTTCTAAAATTAAAAAGGGAGATATAAAATACTTTCTAGAGATTGACAATAAAATATTAAAATTTATCATAGGCCATCTTCCTGAGATTGGCAATCCAAAATCATTAGAATTTGTCAATCCCATATTTGATACGGGGTAGGTAAAATTAGAGCTAGTCTGACTGAAGACGATAAACTTAGCACCTTCTAGGAGGCAACCCAATTTTTGATTTTAACTTTTGCTTTTACTTTCTTTTGTATTTTGTTTAGGTTAATCGAGTCTTACTTAGTATCTTTTGTAGGGATCTGAAGATAATATTGGCTAAGTTGGAGAGAATCAATTTTGAAAAGACTTCTGGATCAGGTGACATCTCTCTTTTTTTTCCTCTTTGCATACACCCTTCATTTTTTTTACTCTATTGAGGACAACGTCGATTAAGTTGGGAAAAGAGAATAATATAAAATTATTTTTTTAAATCCTCAAGTAAATCAGTATTTGGCATTTAAGCACTTAATTATACTTAAGAAGTGAATTAAACCAAGTATTTTTAAAAGAAAATTAATGCACAAACTAGAGAGTTTGTGAGATATTGAGGGATCAAGTATTAAGAAAACTCAATAAAAAGTTAAGTTTAGAACTTAAATAGTTTTTTTTTGAGTATTTTTAAATTTTTTTACCGGCATCAAAGAAGAGTTTACTTCCTATAGACTTATGTAGGGTAACTATACATTTCTTCATATAAAAATTAAAAAAAAAAATTCAAGTACTTCGTGCTGAGTAACCAAACCTCTTTGCCTAAGCAAGCATTAAGTTTTACATCAAAAAATATGAAGGGCAAAGAAGCTTTGTTGTAAAGTTAGTTTTAACTCATAGCTTGTTTGATTCGAGCAAGTAGGTCTGAGAGTTATTCTATACCTAGTATCCTAAAGCCATCTAGTTCGGGAGTCATTGACTGAAAATTAGCTACATGGGTCAAACAGAAAGCTCAAGGAGTTAAGATATTTAATAATGATACAATATTAAAAAGAGAGAGAGAGAGAGTCTCAACATTGGTCTCCCATCAAATAACTAGATTCCTTCGCCTAATTAAGCATTGTGGCTCATGTCAAAAAGTGAGCAATGTGAAGATATTTTTTTTAATAAATGAAGAACAGAAGTAACAATATACTTATCCATATGAAAATTAATGATTTAAAGATAAAGGTAGGGATAATTTAAAAAAAAATTAGAAAAAGTTTAGTGTTCTTGGTTTAACTCCCACATTGATTAGTATTAATACTCCAATGATATACCTCACTCACGCTCTATTGAATATCAATGGTCCTTTTAAAAATTATTTCATGAAATTTAAAGCTTTAAATTAAATGATATTTAATTTTAAATTCTTTCTTTACTCTAGGACGAGCAAAGTTTAAGTTGGGAGATGTGATAAGTGGTATATTTTTATATTTATTTTAGATATTTTTGATAATTTATGGTGCTAACATCTTCTTGAAAATCTAATTTCATAAATAAATTAATTTTTTTTAAAAAATAGATAATTTAAAAAATATATAAAATTAGAACATATTTATGAAAAATAGATATTGATTTAATTAAAAATTTAAGCACCAAAATAATAAAAAATTTTAAAAAAATTTAATACATATTTTTTCTAATTTTTTAGTTAAAAATTAGAGCAAAAATTAAGTAAAAATATCTTAAAAAATAATTTTTATTACCTTCAATGCACGATGGACCAGCCGCTCGATCCATAGAATCAAAAGTGCGGTCCACAAGAATAGTTCACAGTCCATGACGTGGTCTACAGATTGATGGAAGGTTTTTTGTGTTAATCAATGGTCCAGATCAAATTTGATGTGAGATCCAATGGCCAACATCATTTCCAACTTTGAATAGGATTTTTGGGCACGATCCGACAGCCCAGATTCCATCCATCGCTCGATCCAACGATTGCTGTTCATTTCGACTTTGTTAAGAAGAGGTTTTGCACCATCCGACGGTCAGAATTCAATCTGAAGTGCGATCGAATGGCCAGAATCACATCCGACCCTGATAAGGATTTAAAATACTATTTTTTAAGCAGACCTGGCTGGTCCAAATTCAATCCAATGGTCAGAATTAAATTATATGAGTATAATATGATTTCTAAGAGTTTTAGGACTCCTTTTGTGACTAGAAAAAGGTAAAAAATTTATCTATAAATAGGAGGTCTAGGAATAAGTCTTGGGAGAAGAAAAAAATCAGTAGAAAGCTTAAAAAAAAATTAAAGAAAAAATTAGATAGATTTAGGGATCCAAGGAGAAGAAGAAGAAAAGTTCGTTCGCTGTACGGAGTATGAAGAAAGAAGGAGAGATCATCAACCATCTTCTCGATGAGGTTGGGCTGATTAACTTCAAATCTTTGTTATAATTTTATTTTATTATTTTTTTTAAAAAAAATTTGTACTTAAATTTTAATTTCAGTTAATAAAAAATTTATTTTCTTGCACTTTAAATTTTTATCTTTTATTTTTTATAAGTAGATGTTAGGATCTAGTTAGTAGATCTTAGTACTAATTTATTTTATACTCTTTAAATTTTTATTATTTATTTTTATTACAAGTAGAAGCTAGGATCTAAATAGTAGATCTTAGTACCGAATTTATTTTTCATACTTCTAATTTTTATTTTCTAACTTAAATTATTTTTTTCAAAATTTTATTTTTTTTTAAAAATCAAAAATTTCAAATCAAAATCCTATCTTCTCTGTGGATTCGATCCGACTCACTACTCTCTACATATTTTTAATTTTTATTGACATCAAAATTAGATTGATAATCACGGTGTCCTAACGACAACATCGCGATCCTATCAAGGGCTTCTACTTTGGAGTCTCATGGAGATCACTAATGTGCCATATTATCTTTTTGATGAAAGTAAAAATTCTATTCATTTTGCATGCTTATTTTATTTTGATCGACATCGGCAAGGTGATTCTAGGGTTTGGATTTTGGCTCGATAGTTTTAAATGTTAAAGCTATTGACTTGTATGATTTTAAAATTTTTAAAAATTACTTTCTACTGTGTGGCTGAAACCCAACAATAGTATCAGAGCCATCCTCATCTGATTCGATCAAACAAGTACAAAGTAGTAGCATAGAATTATTCTTGTTCATATATTGCCAAATATGTAGCATCGATTTTTAGCATCGATCTTTAAAATTAAAAATTATTTTTGACTTTATAAGTATCATGGTTTTAAATTTTAATTATTAAAATTATGAATTTATGATAATTTGAAATTTATATTATCATGGTAGTGTGATGCTTAAATCGATTCATGGTTAAGGATGTTATGCATGCCTAATATGATTAGGGTTTGCTTTATTTTTTAATATGCTTATCATATATTATGATTTTTATTACACCCTTATATGATATTTTTGGCATGATTATATGATTGATATTATGATTTGTGATTACATACCAAATTGCATAGTATGTAAAGTGCATTTTATGTAGTTGTAGTTAGCTATAGGATGTGTCGAATCCAGTTCAAAGACCCTCTTAAAAATTATATTAAGTTATAATGTCGGGATTCACTTTCAATTCAAATGTCAAATTCATTAGACCAATTGGTGTCGAAAAAAGTGTAAAAGATAGTTCTCTAATTAGGTCCATATTCTGGCTTGGCCAACTTTGTTGGTGTCTAAGAAAAATTATGGGGTGCCTCCAACCTACTGACCTGGTCAATTTGATCTTATTGAATTTTGGACTTAGATTGATTAGTGATGTAGACACTACAAGGACCTTTCTTCAAACTTGATCAATAGAGTATGTCAAGATCTTAGTAAGCTTGTTGTACTATACACGAGGCTTACTATAAAAATTGATATGATGTTGACCAAGTGTATAATGATGCTTATGGCATAGTTGAATAATGTTGCTTTGTTGTGCTATCCACAAGGGCAGCATTATTTTAAGTATGACCATATGAGATTGAAGGGTTAACTTAACTAGAACACTGTTGTGCTATCCACAAAACTATATGTAATCTAAAGGCAAGAGAGAAAATTGTTGAGAATTATATAAGTACAATTGATAAATTGTTACCTACTCTTGAACTCATAAATACTTATTGTGCTATTCATAAGGTGTTTGTAAGGAATAGGGATCTCAACCCCATTAAGAAATATTAGTATGTTTCTCGATTTTCATACTTGAGGGCTATGAAGTTCGATAAAATAGTGAGAGATACAATTAGTCAAAAGTTCTAATCTAGTTGTGTATGTCATCATGAGTTGTCCGCTTACATTGTGTTCTTATTATTGTAGATTAACTACACATATGGCATCCTCACTATCACTTAGAGGCATACTAGATGCAAATAAATTGAGAGGATCAAACTACATCGACTGGTTAAGAAACTTGAGAATAGTTCTCACTCAAAAGAAGATCTCCTATATTCTAGATACACTTGCACCTGATACAATCAGAGAAGATGCGTCCGAAGAGAAAAAGGCCACATACAAGATGTGGAAGAGGACAGTGTGACTGTCAAATGCATCATGCTTGCCTCGATGAGTAACGAGCTTCAGAGGCAGCATGAGAACATGGATGTTCTCTCTATACTCCTTAATCTTAAAGAGTTATATGGAGAATAAAGTAGAACTGCTAGATATGAGATATCTAAGCAGTTATTCCGTACTCGCATGATCGAAGGTACCTCTGTGCAAATGTATATCCTAAAGATGATTGATTTTATCATTCGTCTGAGATAATTGAGCTTTGCCATGGATGGTTAACTAAGCCAGAATTTGATCCTGCAGTCTCTTTCTGACTTCTTTTCTTATTTTGTTGTAAATTATCATATGAACAAACTGAACATCAGCCTGCCAGAACTGTTGAACATGTTGAAAATAGCAGAGAGTTATTTCAAGGGTGAAAAGGCTTCGATTCTTCTTGTTGATAAGATTAACAAGAAAAAAGGTAAGAAAGATTCTAAGAAAAAGATGAATCCTAAGACTGACATCTCCAAGAAGAAGGTGAAGAAGGTCTTCACCAAAGGTACTTGCTATCACTGTGGAAAGGAGGGCCATTGGAAGAGAAATTACAAGAAATACCTTGCAACCATGAAACTGACAAACGTTGCCAGAGATTTGTATATGATATAAACTAATTTATCATTAAGTACTTTATTTTCTGATTCTTGGATATTGGATACTGCCTGTGGCTCACACCTCTGTAAATCATTACAGTGTCTACAGAAAATAAAGAGTTTGAATAAATGTGACTTCGAGCTATTCGGTGCTAGTAGAGAGTCCATTCAGACCGAAGCCGTAAGAATCAGGATTTTGAAGTTACCTTCAAATAAAATTTTAGAACTAAAGATCTATTATTATATCCCTAATATTGTTAGAAATATTATTACTATATCATTGTTATTGGAATAAGATTTTGAAATAAAAGCAAAGAACAATGGTTATTCTATATATTTTTCTAACGAATATAATGAAAATGCTTATATTGATAATGGTCTTTTGTTTCTTATACTTAATGATAATGTACTTCATATTGATAATATGAAGAAAAAAAAGAGAGAGGATGTGAACATCACATACCTCTGGCACTGCCAACTTGGTCATATAAATGAGTCAAGAATTAACAAGTTATACAAAGATAAATTCTTTGATCCTTATGATTATGAATCATATAAAACTTGTGAATCTTGTCTCATGAGAAAAATGATCAAGACTCCATTTATTGGATGTGGAGAAAGGGCAAGTGATATATTGGATCTTGTACATACTAATATTTATGGTCCAATGTCGACTCAAGCCAGAGGTGGAAACTCTTACTTCATCACATTTACTGATGATAGGTCTAAGTTTGGATATATGTATTTAATAAAATATAAATTCAAAATCTTTGATAAATTTAAAGAGTATCAAAGAATGGTTGAGAAACAAACTGATAAAAGTATTAGAGCTCTTCGATCTGATCGAGGAAGAGAATACTTATCTAGTGAGTTTTTTGATTATTTAAAATAAAATAGAATACTCTCTCAATAGACATCTCCTTATACTCCATAATTAAATAAAATTATAAAAAAAAAAAATTACACCTTATTAGATATGGTGCGGTCCATGATGTGTTTCATAGATCTTTCGATATCCTTCTGGGGATATATTCTCGAGGCCACAGCGTATATCTTAAATAAAGTACCTTCTAAATCTATTTCTAGCACTCCATATGAGATATGGAAAGGAAAAAGATCCGGTCTTAAGTATCTTAAGATTTGGTGTTGCCCAGTTTATGTGAAAAATATTGATGGACATAAGTTGGATGCTAGATCAGAAAAATATAGATTTGTAGGTTATCACAAAGAGAGTATAGGATACTACTTCTACCACTCTATTCAACAAAAGATGTTTGTTGGTAAGCATGCCATTTTCTTGGAGAAAGAGTTTATCCAAGAAAGAGGCAGTGGGAGGTCTATTGAACTTGTGGAAGTTCAAAACCTACAATCCATCCAGGATTCACAAACTATTTCTCAACCAGATGTACCTATTGTTGAGGCACAGCCACTACACACACCTCCTCTCCGAAGGTCAGGTAGAGTGCGTAATGTACCACTCAGATATGAATTTATCATTGAGAATGACAACACATCCCACATCATTGAGAATGATGATCCCACGACCTATGCAGAGGCTGTCATGAGTGGTGACTCTGACAAATGGCTCAATGCCATGAAATCCAAAATGGACTCCATGTATACCAATCAAGTTTGAATTTTGATTGATTCGCCTAAGGATGTGACCTCAATAGGCTGCAAATAGATCTTCAAAAAGAAGATTAGAGTAGATGGTCAGGTAGAGACCTATAAGGCCAAGCTGATGGCAAAAGATTTCAAATAAAAACAAGATGTTGATTATGAAAAAAAATTTTCGTCGGTAGCCATGCTCAAGTCTATTTGGATAATGATTGCTATTGTAGCATACCATGACTATGAGATCTGACAGATGGATGTCAAGACTACCTTTCTCATAGTCAGATCTTGAAATCAGTTAGAGGGATTTATCTCTACTGGGAGAGCAAATCAGGTATATAAGCTGAATAGACCCATTTATAGATTAAAATAAGCATTGAGGAGCTGAAACATCTGTTTTGATGAGATAATCAAATTATTTGGCTTTATCAAAAATATGGATGAGCCTTGTGTGCACAAGAAGACTAGTGGGAGTGCTATTGTCTTCTTGATCTTGTATGTAGATGACATACTGCTCATTGAGAATGATGTCCCGATATTACAATTGATCAAGATATGGCTATCACAAAAGTTTTTTTATGAAAGACTTGGGTGAAGCATCCTATATACTTGGTATAAAGATCTATAGGGATAGATCAAAAAAGATGGTAGGCTTGTTCCAATCTAGGTACATTGACCTAGTGTTGAAGAGGTTCAACATGGAGGGAAGTAAAAGAGGTTACTTACCTATAGGTCATGGCATACAACTCTCTAAAAAGATGTCTCCTAAGACACTGGAAGAGAAAAATTAGAATGAGTTCTATTCCTTATGCTTCAGCTATAGGATCAATTATGTATGTTATGTTATGTACCAGGCTTAATGTGGCTTATGCCTTGGACATTGTAAGTAGATTTCAGGCTGATCTCAGAGAGGATCATTGAAAAGCTATGAAAAATATACTCAAGTACTTGAGAAGGACTAGAGATATTTTTCTAATATATGGAGGATCTGATTTAAAACTGAAAGATTATACTGATTTTAGTTTTTAATCTAATCCGTATGATAGCAAATCTATATCTGGATATGTGTTCACTCTATATGGTAGTGCAGTAAGTTAAAAAAATTTCAAACAATAAACTATTGCTGATTCAGTCACTGAGACTGAGTATATTGCTGCTAGTGAGGCTACTAAGGAGGCTGTCTGGATGAAGAAATTCATCTCAAAATTAGGTGTGATTCCAGGGATTGAACAACCAGTGCCCCTTTATTGTGATAATACTGGGGCAGTTGCTCAAACCAAAGAACTAAGATTTCATCATAAATTCAAGCACATCCTAAGATGGTTTCACTTTATTTGGGAGATAGTCAAAAGATGTGATGTGATCGTGGAGCGAGTTGACACCAAGAATAAAATAGCGGACCCATTCACTAAGGCCTTATCAATGCAACAGTTTGACTGCCACTTTGATAGCATGGGCATCAAGTATAGGGATGATTGGCTTTAGTGCTAGTGGGAGATTGAAAGAATAATATCTTACAAGCCAATCGCATACGGGATGTGATAGGATATTTTCTGTAATTTATCTTTCAGACTCATGTAATTGACATTAATGTATTAATAAAAAAATATTTTTGATTCATTATATGTTGCATCTTTTTGTTCTTAAGATTATAATGAACTCCATAGGTCCGGACAATGATTTTAAGACCGTGATGAGATCATACCAGTGAGATCTAAATCCTTGATAGCCATGACCTAAAATATTTTCAGTCGTTGGTTCATTGAGTCAAGGATTAGTGATACCGAAAAGACTGGCATGTCCTAGGTATGCTCAGAAATGATGATGGTTGATCTCACAACCACTTGTGCGGTGACACTAATATAAAGATATGAGTGCTAATTAGAGAATGAGTTCACTGAATAGACCTATGAGAGAACATCAGATGAAGTCTTATTTACATATCAGCTGATGATTCTCTAGTGGGAGTTGTGTAAGTGATCCTTGGACCTGAGATCACCATGGTACCTTATGTACATAAATCTATATTTTGATTCACTTCCTAATTTGATTCTTTGATCCTTGTATAGGGTATTCTGGATATGGTGAAGTGTGCATGGAGGTTGTGAGTGATCAATAAGAGATCAGTCACTCCTAATAAGAGAAGCGAACATCCTATGTGATCTCATAGGTCGATGATTTTAGAAGTCTTTGGCCAAAGCAGGATGATAATTAAAAAAAAAATTATAATATATTATTAACTAAATTATCATCTTTTGATTGAGATACATATAGATAAGTAATTAGATTTGACATATTTTTATACCTATAGCTCATCTGAGATATTGTTTGACTGAAAGATTGAATTACATGATAACTTGCCACTGAAAAGTATTTTGATAATTTTTTATCAAAATTATAAATCTTCGGATAGTCATGACACATTGCTAGACATCAATCTTGACTTGTGAACTCATCAAAATTAAAAAAGTTTAATTCAGGAATCAAATAGAAAGAGTCCTAGTTGATTGGAACTCTTCGGGTGACCTAATCTAATCGGATTAGGATTACGTCGGAAGTCTGGATCCACTGCTGGCTAGATTTGGAACCCAATGGATCATATATTTTGAGATTTAAAATTGATCTAATTTAATTAAGATTTAATATAAATTTTAAGGATTAATTTGATATGCTAGCACATTGTATTGACCCAAGTTCCTAAATTGGTTTAGATCAAAGTGTTTGAGCTAACCTAGACTAGTTGTCTTTGACCAAATGGGATTGGGTTTATCTTGATTGGATTCTTATCCAACTTGAAATAGTTTTAAGTGGATAAGGACTCCTCTGTGCCCACTAGATGCCACACCAAAAAATAAATGCCGCCCCACTCTATTTAGCATGTGAAGATGGAGAGTCCTTCTTAAAGAAGACTCTTATCTTAACGTGTTGCCTTAATTACTCAATCAGAATTCTTTTGATTTGTCACCAATTTAAGATGGGATTTTTATGGCATGTAAAAGAGGGAGAGTCCTTCTGTGTGAAGGCTCTCTTGTACCAAAAATTCTACATGGTGAATTTATTCACTGTGTGAGAATGTGGAGCACCAAAGGTTGGTGCCCCTTGGTCCTTCTCATGTCTCTTGGTCCCTTATTTAAATGGGATGTTTCATATGGCCCATGTGCTAGGTTTTTGGATAGAAACTAGAGATAAGTGGCATATAAATCAGAAAAAAAAAATTGGAACAAATTTGAGAAAAAGATAAGAAAAAATTGAGTGGCAAAGTTGTAAGAAGGGTGGTGAGAGAATTAGCAAGTGTTGCTAATGTACCCTAGGGTTTGATTTTTTTATGTATTAGAGCCAAAAATCAAATCTTATATTGTAAGACATCTAAAGAGTATCTTCTTGGTGTGATTCTAGTGGCAAGATCAAAAACAACTGGACTTTGGTGTGATCGTTCCTTGAGTTCGAAGCTGACAATGTTCTTGAGAAGACAAGACTGTGGTGGTGCATCGGTTAGGAAAAACCTTGATCAACATTCGTGTGGATCACTGTTGGAGAGCTTTTAGTTTGGAGTCTCATGGAGATCACCAATATGTTACATTATCTTTTTGGTGAAAGTAAAAATTCTATCCCTTGTGCATGCTTGTTTTGTTTTGATCGACATCGGTAAGGTGATTCTAGGGTTTAGATTTTTGCTCGATAGTTTTAAATGTTAAAGCTATTGACTTGTATGATTTTAAAATTTTTAAAAATCACTTTTTACTGTGTGGCCAAAACTCAATAATTCTGAACTCTCTGTCCAAGTCCTACCTCCCTTTTCTTACTTATTTTCGAATGACAAAGCCTACGGATAACTACCACAGTTTGCTAGGATTGCTACAGAACTTTGAGAAGGATCACCAGCTCTACAAGGAGTCAATGAATATTGTGGGAGGGTCTTCTTCTAGACGTCGACCCTTCAAGGAAAAAAAAAATAAAAAGAACAAGAAAAAGGTGCAAACTGCTGGGGCACTCAAGCCTAGTTAGACCAAAAACTTCAAGTCCGACCAGAGTCAGGCAGAATGCTTCTACTGTAAGAAGCAGGAGTATTGAAAGAGAAATTACCTTTAGTACATTACCTCTCTGGATCCGAACAAGCCGAGCAAGAAGCAAGTTGTTGTTGGACAAGGTAATTATATGATAACACCTTAAAATTTCTCAATTTATGATTGTACTACCTAGGTATTAGATACCAGAACTCTTTTAATATTTGTAATTCATTGTAGGGTCTGCAGATCAGTAGGAGATTTAAAGAAGGTAAAAGATTCCTTAATATTGGAGATGGAAGATCAGTTTCAGTTCTAGCATTAGGGACTATTAAACTTGTATTCAAGTCCAATGTAATTGTTCTTAGTGAATGTCACTTTTATCCTTCCTTTTTATGGAACATTATTTCTGTAGGCCTCTTGGTCATGTACAGTAATGAAATTTTAATAAAAAAAATAATTTTAGTATCATTATGAATGATGTTAATATAATGAATGGATAGCAGAACAATGGTATTTATATATTGTCACAACCTGTTAGTGTAATATACACATCCAGCAAACGTCCTAGAATTAGTGATATCTTTGATATCTACCTTTGGCACTATAAGTTAGGTCATGTTAACAAGAACAGAATAAACAAGTTGACACAAGAGAAAATCCTCGAAGTCAGTGATTGTGAATCACTTCCAACCTATGAGTCTTGTCTTTTTGAAAAAATAATCAAGTTATTTTTTACTAGAAAAGGTGAGCCAGCCAATAAAGTCCTAGGTCTGATACATACTGATGTATATGGATCGATGAATACCTATGCCAGAGGTGAATATTATTATTTCATTATGTTTATAGATGACCTATCGAGGTATGGGCACGTCTACTTAAAGACACATAAGTCAGAATTATTTGAAATATTCAAATAATTCTGTAATAAAGTAGAAAAATAAACTGAAAAGAGTATTAAAACTCTTCGATCTGATCGAGGAAGAGAATATTGGGTTCTGGCCATACAGTAGAAAGTGATTTTTAAAATTTTTTTAAAACACTCAAATCAATAGCTTTATCAAATAAAACTATTGAGCCTAACCCAAAACCCTAGAATCACCTTGCCGAACACGATCAAAGCAAATTCAAGCATGCAAAGAGATAGAATATTATACTTTAACCAAAATAGAAAAGTGGTAAGTTGGTATTTTTCACAAGACTCTAAGGTAGAAGTCCTCAAACGGTGATCCACATGGAAGTTGGCCAAGGTCCTTTCCAATCGATGCACGGCCGCAACCTTATCTTCTTAAGAACACTACCGGCTTCAAACTTGCATCATGATCGCACCAAAATCCAGTTGCTTTTTATCTTACCACCAAAAGGATATCAAGAAGATACTCTTCAGATGTCACACAACCTAAGATTTAATTTTTGGCTCCAACATATGAAAAAATCAAATCCTAGGGCATTCCAGCAACACTTACTGAAAATCTCACCACCCTTATAGCAACTTTTGCCACTCAAATTCTCCTCTTTCTTTTTTCAAAATTTTTTCAGATTTTTTATTATAATTTTTCACATCCCTTCTCTCTGGGTTGCCTAAAAATCTTAGTCAGAAGCCATCTGAGACATCCCTTATAAATAGGGGACCAGGGGATGTTTCATGAGATGAAGGGGCGCCAACTTTTGGCGCTCAAACTTCCCATGCATCAAATAAATTTACTGAGAGAAATTTTGATGATTTAGATACTTGGAGTAGAAGCACTCTTCCTTGTCAATGTTCCATAAAAATTTCATTAGTTTTTGGCATTAAAACAAAAGATTTCTGATTTATCTTCTAAGACAACGCATTTAATAAAGAGCCTTCTTTAAGAAGGACTCTTTATTTCTCATGCTAATTTGAGGTGGGCCACAATTATATTTTTATATGGCTTTTGGTGAACATGGAGGAGTTCTTCTCCACTTAAAATTGGTCTAAGTTGGATAAGGATCCAATCCAAATTGACCCAATCCCATTAGGTCAAAGCCAACTGGTCTAGGTTAGCTCAAATACTTTGAACCAAACCAATTTGGGAACTTGGGTTACTACAACATGCTAGCATATCAAATTAACCCATAAAATTTATATTAAACTTTAATTAAATCAAATCAAAGTTAAATACTAAAGTGTATGATCTTTTGGGTTTCAAATCTAGCCAGCAGTGAATCCAGACTTTCGATGTAACCCTAATCCGATGAGATTAGATCACCCGAAGAGTTCCAATAAACTTGGACTCTTCCAAATTGATTTTAGAATCAAATTCTTTCAATTTTTGTCCAGCTCATAAGTCAAGATTGATGTTTAGCAACATGTCATGACTACTTGAAAGATTTAAAATTTTAGCAAAAAATTACCAAAATACCCTTCAGTGGCAAATTTTCGTGTAATTCAATCCTTCAGTCAAACAACATCTCAAATGAGCTGTGGGTATAAAAATATGTCAAACTCAATCACTTATTTTTATGTATCTCGATCTGAAGGTGATGATTCAGTTGATGATACATTATAAATCTTTTTCTAATTATCATCCTGCTTTGGCCAAAGACTCTCAAAATCACCATCCTATGAAATCACATAGGATGTTCGCTCCCCTTATTAGGAGTGACTGATCCCTTATTGATCACTCACAACCTCCATGCATACTTCACTATATCCAGAATGCCCCATACAAGGATCAGAGAACCAAGTTAGGTAGTGAACCAAAATATAGATCCATGTACACAAAGTACCATGGTGACCTCAAGTCTAAAGATCACTTACACAACTCTCACTAGAGAATTATCAGTTGACATGTAAATAAGACTCCATCTGATTATTCTCTCACAGATCAATGTAGTGAACTCATTCTCTAATGAGCACCCATATCCTTGTATTAGTGTCACCACATAAGTGGTTGTGAGATCAACCACCCTCATTTTGAAGCATACATAGGACATGCCAGTCTTACCGGTATCATTGATCCCCAACTTAATGTACCAATGATTAAAAATATTTTAGATTAAGACTATCAAGGATTTAGATCTCACTGACGTGATCTCATCACGGTCCTAAAACCATTGTCCAGATCTATGGGGTTCATTATAATCTTAAAATTAATAAGATGCAGTATATAATAAATCAAAAATATTAATTTTATTAATAATATTAATGTTAATTATATGAGTTTGAAAGATAAATTATAATAAACACCCTATCGCATCCCATATGAGATTGGCTTGTAGGACATTATTCTTTCAATCTCCCACTTGCACTAAAGCCAATCGTTTCTATATTTGATACCCATGCTATCAAGGTTGAGGTCAAACTGCTGCATTGACAAGGCCTTAGTGAATGGGTCTGCTATATTGTTCTTGGTGTCAACTCGATTCATGATCATACCGCATCTTTCGACTATCTTCCGAACGAGGTGGAATCGTCTTAGGATGTGCTAGGATTTATGATGAAATCTTGATTTTTTGGCTTGAGCAACTGCTCCAATATTATTACAATAAAGAGGCACTGATTGTTCAATCTCTGAAACCACACCCAACTCTGTGATGAATTTCTTTATCCAAACGGTCTCCTTAGTAGCCTCACTTGCAGCAATATACTCAACCTCAGTGATCGAGTTAGCAATAGTTTGTTGTTTGAAATTTTTTCAACTTACTGCACCAGCATACAAGGTGAACACATATCCAGATATCGATTTGCTATCATCCGGATCAGATTGAAAACTAGAATCGATATAACCTTTCAGTTTTAAATCAGATCCACCATATATTAGAAAAATATCTCTAGTTCTTCTCAAGTACTTGAGTATATTTTTTGTAGCTTTCCAATGATTCTCTCCAGAATCGATCTGAAATATGCTTACAATACCCAAGGCATAAGCGACATCAAGCTTGGTACATAACATAGTATACATTATTGATCCTACTGCCGAAGCATAAGAAATAGAACTCATTCTATTTCTCTCTTCAAGTGTCTTAGGAGATATCTTCTTAAGGAGTTGTATGCCATGACCTATGGTCAAGTAACCTCTTTTACTTTCCTCCATGTTAAACCTCTTCAACACAAAGTCAATATACCTAGACTGGGACAAGCCTAGCATCCTTTTTGATCTATCCCTATAGATCTTTGTACCAAGTATATAGGATGCTTCACCCAAGTCTTTTATGAAAAATTTTTATGATAGCCAAGTCTTGACCAATTGCAACATTAGGATATCATTCTCAATGAGCAATATGTCATCCACATACAAGATCAAGAAGATAATAGCACTCCCACTACTCTTCTTGTATACACAAGGTTCATCCATATTTTTTATGAAGCCAAACGATTTGACTGTCTCATCAAAATAGATGTTCCAGCTCCTCGATGCTTGCTTTAATCCATATATAGATCTATTCAGCTTGCATACCTGATTTGCTCTTCCACATAAGATAAATCTCTCTGGTTGAGTCATATAAACTTCTTCCTCAAGGTTTCTATTAAGGAAGGTAGTTTTGACATCCATCTGTCAGATCTCAGAGCATAGTATGTTACAATAGCAAGCATTATCCGAATAGACTTGAGCATGACTACCGGTGAAAAGATTTCTTCATAATAATACCTTATTTTTGTCTGAAACCTTTTGCCACAAGCCTGACCTTATAGGTCCCTACCTAGCCATCTGCTCTAATCTTCTTTTCGAAGACCTATTTGCAGTCTATTGGGGTCACACCTTCAGGTGCATCAACCAACATCCAAACTTGGTTGGCATACATGGAGTCCATTTTGGATTTCATGGCATTGAGCCACTTGTCAGAGTCATTACTCATGACAGCTTCCGAATAGGTCATAGGCTCATCATTCTCAATGATGTGGGTTGTATTGTCATTCTCAATGACAAATTCATACCTGAGTGGTACACTACACACTCTACTCAATCTTCAGAGAGGAGGTGTGTGTAGTGGTTGTGCCTCAACAATGGACACATTTGGTTGAGAACCATCTGGTGTATCCTGGATTGATTGTAGGTTTTGAACTTCCTCAAGTTCAACAGACCTCTCACTGCCTCCTTATTGGATAAACTCTTTCTTTAAGAAAATGGCATGCCTATCAACAAACACCCTTTGTTGAGTAGGGTTATAAAAGTAGTATCCTATACTCTCCTTGGGATAAACTACAAATCTGTATTTTTCTGATCTAGCATCCAGCTTATGTCCATCAATATTTTTCACATAAGCTGGACAGCTTCAAATCTTAAGATGCTTAAGATTGAATCTTTTTTCTTTCCATATTTTATATGGAGTGCTAGAAATAGATTTTGAAGGTACTTTATTTAATATATATGCAGCAGCCTCGAGGACGTATCCCCAAAAGGATAATGGAAGATCCGTAAAACATATCATGGACCTCACCATATTTGATAAGGTATGATTCTTTTTTTTCATAATTTTATTTAATTATGGAGTATAAAGAGGTGTCCATTAAGAGAGTATACTATTTTATTTCAAATAATAAAGAAACTCACTAGACAAATATTCTCCTCTTCGATCTGATCGAAGAGCTTTAATACTTTTACCGGTTTGTTTCTCGATCATTCTTTGATACTCTTTAAATTTGTCAAAGACTTTGATTTATATTTCATTAAATACACATATCCAAATCTAGACATATCATCAGTAAATGTGAAGTAAAAGTATCTACCTCTGGCTTGAATCGACATTGGACCACACACATCAGTATGTACAAGGTCCAAAATGTCACTCACCCAATCTCCATGTTCAGTAAATGGAGTCTTGGTCATTTTTTCTATGAGACAAGATTCACAAATTCTATATGATTCATAATCATAAGGATCAAGGAAATTATCTCTATATAACTTGTAAATCCTTGACTCATTTATATGGCCAAGTCGGTAGTGCCAGAAGTATGCCACATAAACATCCTTTCTCTTTCTTTTCTTCATATTATCAATATGAAGCACATTATCATTAAGTGAAAGAAACATAAGACCATTATCAATAAAAGCACTTCCATAATATTCATTAGAAAAAATATATAGAACAACCATTATTCTTTATAATTATTTCAAAATCTTGTTCCAATAATAATGGTACAAAAATAATATTTTTAATAATATTTGGAATGTAATAATAGATCTTTAGTTCCAAAACTTTTTTCGAAGGCAAATTCAAAACTTTGGTTCCTATGGCTTCGGCTTGAATGGACTCTCTACTTGCATCGAATAGCTCGAAGTCACCTTTATTCAGATTCTTTATTCCCTATAAACCCTGCAATGATTTACAAAGGTGTGAACCATAGGTGGTATCCAATATCCAAGAATCTGATATTGAAGTACTTAATGATAAATTAGTTTGTATCATATACAAACCTTTAGCAATGTTTGCTGATTTCACGGTTGCAAAGTACTCCTTGCAATTTTTCTTCCAGTGACCCTCCTTGCCACAGTGATAACAAGTACCTTTGGTGGAGACCTTCTTCATCTTTTTCTTGAAGATACCAGCCTTAGAGTTCAACTTGTTCTTAAAACTCTTCTTCACCTTCTTCTTCCTGATCTTATCAATATGAAGAACCTGAGCTTTTTCACCCTTGAAATGGCTCTCTGCTACTTTTAACATATTCAGTAGCTCAGGCAAGCTAATATTCAGTTTGTTCATGTGATAATTAATGACTAACTGAGAAAAAGAATCAGAGAGAGACTGCATGATCAAATTCTGACTCAGTTCACCATCCATGGCAAAATCCAGCTATCCTAGATGAGTGATCAAATCAATCATCTTTAGGACATGCATTTGCATAGAAAAGCCTTCAGTCATACAGGCATGGAACAACTGCTTCGCTATCTTATATCGAGCAATTCGACTTTGCTCCCCATATAACTCCTTAAGATTAAAGAGAATAGAGGGAACATCCATGTTCTCATGCTGTCTCTGGAGCTCATTGCTTATGGAGACAAGCATGATACATTTGACAGTCACACTGTCATCTTTCTATATCTTGTATGTAGCCCTTTCCTCCTTAGAAGCATCTTCTCCAAGAGAATCTGGAGCAGGTGTATCCAGAATGTAGGAGACTTTCTCCTGAGTGAGAATAATTCTCAAGTTTTTTAACCAATCGACATAGTTGGGTCTAGTCAACTTGTTAGTATCTAGCATACCTCTAAAGGACAGTGAGGATGCCATAAGTGTAGTTAATCTACAATGACAAGAACACAGTATAAACAGACAACTCATGAAGACATTCACAACTAGACTAGGACTTTTATCTAATTGTGTCTCCTACTATTTTATCCAACTTCATAGCCCTCAAATATGAAAATCGAGAAACATACTAATATTTCTTAGTGGGGTTGAGATCTCTATTCCTCACAAACACCTTGTGGATAGCACAACAAGTATTCATGAGTTTAAGAATAGATAATTCTTTTACCAATTGTACCTTTACAATTCTTGATATCTTTCATTCTGGCTTCTAGATCACATATAATCTTGTGGATAGAACAACAAACTATAGTGTTCTAGTTAAGTTGACCCTTCAATCCCATATAGTCATACTTAAACAATGCTTGTCATACTGTATGCCATACCAGTATCTCCACACTCCTTGGTTAAGAGGACAACCAACCCATATGGCAGACAACGACCTATACTTGATAAATATTGTTGTCCTTGGTAACAACGTATCATTTGGTCACGAACAGGTTTGAGGACTAAACGATAAATCCTCTTTTGTCAAGTCTAAATAGTCCTAAGGACTTCACCACAACATAAGAGTTCATTAGAAGATGAAACAATTTGTGATAAAAAATACCAAAATAATTTTTATTTATTTATAATTTATATACTAATACAAGAAAGAGCACAACCGTCAACAGGCTGATGATTAGTTTTGGGACACTATTCCCAATAATCTTCCACTTGGCCTAAAGCCAATCGGTGCAGTATCTAATACCCATCTTCGACTTGAAGTCGTTGAACTCCTTCACCGCAATGGCTTTAGTGAATGGGTCGGTCAGGTTCTCCTTTCCGTCGATCTTTTGAAGGTCAACGTCATCTCTATCCATGATTTTTCGGATGAGATGATAGCGGTGCAGAATATGCTTCGTCCGCTGGTGTGCCTTTGGTTCCTTCACCTGAGCAATGGCTCCAGAGCTGTCACAGTAGAGCAGAACAGGACCAACAAGGGAGGGTGCTACTCCAAGCTTGGTGATGAATTTTCTCAGCCACACTGCTTCTTTGGCAGCATCTGATGCAGCGACATACTCTGCCTCGCAAACTGAATCAGCCACAGTGTGCTGCTTGGAACTCTTCCAATAGACAGCCCCACCATTAAGGGTAAAAATAAATTCCGACATACTCTTGCTGTCATTGTGATCAGACTGGAAACTAGAGTCTGTAAACCCTATAAGTCTAAGTCTGATTCACCATAAATAAGTCACTGGTCCTTAGAATTTCTTAAATACTTCAGGATGGTTTTAGCAACCTTCTAGTGATTCTCCTCTGAATCAGATTGGTATCTACTCACTACCCCTAATGAGTATGCCACATCTGGTCATGTACATGTCATGGCGTACATGATAGATCCCACTGTCGAAGCATATGAAATTCTACCCATATGCTCTCTCTCTTGAGGTGTTGTCGAACAATTCCTCTTCGAGAGAGAAATTCCATGGCTTATCGGTAGATAGCCTTTCTTGGAATTCTCTATGCTGAACCATTTCAGCATAGTATCAATGTACGTGAACTGGGATAAGCCAAGCAACCTTTTAGATCTATCCCTATAGATCCTCATCCCTAGGATGTAGGAAGCTTCTCTGAGATCCTTCATGGAGAACTGTGACGACAGCCAAATTATTATTCTCTGTAATGTAGGGACATCATTCCCGATTAAGAGAATGTCATCCATATACAATATAAGAAATACCACTACTGGACCATTAGCCCACTTATAAATGCAGGACTCTTCTCTATTCTTAATGAAGCCATACGTCTTGATCGTCCTATCAAAACGTATGTTCCAACTCCGGGATGCCTGCTTAAGTCCATAAATGGACCTCTGTAGCCTGCACACCTTAGACTCATCTGTGGATGTGAACCCTTTAGGTTATATCATAGACACCTCTTCATCCAGCTCTCCATTTAGGAAAGCTGTCTTCACATCCATCTACCAGATTTCATAGTCCAGATGGGTAGCTATCGCAAGCATAATCCGAATGGATTTGAGCATTGCCACAGGAGAAAACGTCTCATCATAGTCTATATCATAACGTTGACGATATCCTTTGGCAATTAGATGGGCTTTATAGGTCTCCACCTTTTTGTCTGCACCTTTCTTCCTCTTGAAAACCCACTTACACCCTATGGGTTTTACTCCTTCGGGTGGGTCAACCAATATCCACACATCGTTGACCTTTATGGACTCCATTTCGGATTTCATGGCCTCTAGCCATTTCTCAAAGTCAGGTCTCTGCATTGCATCCATGTAGGTGATCGGATCCTCATCGTTTTCATCAAGTTCGATAGGATCGCCGTCCCGGATCAAGAAATCATAGTATCTGTCTGGTTGACGTGGTACTCTACCAGACCGCCTTAAGGGTGCAGGAACAATGGGCTCCGGATCTGATCTAACCAAATCCGGTTCAGGTTCAGCAACTTGTGTCGATTTTTCCACCTGTCGAACTTCCTCAAGTTCGACCTTAGAGGCAACAGTCCCTTCACCAAAGAATTCCTTTTCCAAAAAGATTGCCTTAAGACTGACAAACACCTTTTGCTTATCAACTAGGTAGAAATAATACCCTTTGGTCTCTTTTGGGTATCCTATAAAATAACACTTGTCGGACCTAAGTCCAAGTTTATCCATAATTAAACGTTTAACATAAGCTGGACACCCCCAAATCCTAAGGTGCGAGAGTACTGGCTTACGTCCTATCCATATCTCATATGGCATTTGTGGGAAAAATTCAGTGCAGGGGTAAAATGATAATTTTAAAACTTTTTTAAAATTACTATTTTACAATAAAAATTATTAATTAATCTAATTAATTAATAAAAATTATCCCATACTAGGATCTAAATATGATATATAGCATGCATGCATTTAAATTTGAAATTTGAATTTGAACAGTAAACACTTTACTGTAATGTGTTCAGAACACAATATCTTTGTGCGGGTAGTAGATCACCGTAATTTGATCACCATCGAAAGAGTCTGATCATCACGATGTAGTCACACAGCATGTCTGACCTCTGTGGATTATCCACACGAAGCTCCCGATCTGATCGACTCCTCATGAGTGCTAGCTCGTTGTAGAGCCCTTTCGACGGTCGATGCTGATCGAACTCCTTCGATCGATGTCTGTCGATTCTTCAAACACTCCAGATCATCAGCAAACGTGCTTGAGAGGATGTTGAAGATCTTTCTAAAATTTGGTGGGCTCACGACACTCGTAGCTCACCTTCTCACTTCCCGAACTCCAAGCTGAAATCCTGAAGAACTCATTGAAACCCTGCGCACACTTTTTCTTTCTTTTTCTCTCGGAAGGATATAGACCTTCACCTTACACATAAAGAATCCTCACACCCAAATTTTCTCTCCAAAATTTTTCTTTCACACGCCCCACTCTTCTCCTCCTTTTAAAACAATGTCAAACATCTTATCCACGTGAGAGGATAAAGATGAGTAATTGCACATTTGAATTCAAATCAAATTTTGAATTCAAATGAAAACTAATTTATTCCTATCCACTAAGGGTGTGAGAAGAAGAGGGTGTGGCTTAATTTGTGCGTGAGTGATTTCATGAGAAACATTTTCTCGTGTAATAAATAGGGTGCTAAAAGAGGATAAGGTCAAGGCGCTAAGATTGGTTGCTCATTCAAATTCAAACTTTGTTTTGAATTTGAATGGCCAACCAATCATCCTTATTCACTCATTTAGCACATTAAAGTAGGGTGTGAGGAGGGTTTTTCATGAGGAAAAATTCATGAGAACTTTCTTCTCATGAATTCAAATGGGCGCAGTGGAAGTGAGGTGGCGCAGGGAGAATGGGTCAAGGTGGTTTCATTATTTAAACCAACCTAATTGAACCAAATAAGTTAGGCCCAATTAGATTAATTTAAACCCAACTTAATTAGGCTTAATTAGACTCAATAAAATCCTAATCAAATCAAAAATTGATTAAGCCCAACCCCTGATCAAATCAGGGACCAAACCATCTCGACGATTAGGTCAACTCTTAACCTAATCGGGTCAAACCCAACTGAATCCAATTCAATTGGACTTGATCTAAAAATAATTACTCAATTAAATTGAGTTAATTAGTGATCAAATCACTAATTAAACCTCTCATAAATATTGAGTCCAAATCCGATAGGTAATCGAGCATCAGAATTCATCGATATGTAACCCTGATCGAAGAGTCCCAAACCAGTGGGACTCTTGACCCCGGTACCCAAAATGTGTGGAACTCATGATCAGAGAATCTTGATTCTCGATCACAGAGTCTCAGACACATAGGACTCATAGTCCACGAGCATTAGGACTCTTCATCAGCCATCAGATCAGATAGAAACCTCTAATGTGTGTGACCCCGCAGGTTCAAACCTAAGCCGGTAGCACAGGAATCAATTCCTGTACTAATCGAAGTGACCATCTAGCAATGGTACCCGATGATCGGATAGGTCGAATAGTCACAATCGCAACACTCAGAACCTACGTGAATATGGTTACTGTATAATTCATCCTTTTGACCTCTGTGTTTTGGACGACTCAGGGTTAAACTGTCAATCCTGATTAGATCATCCGAATCATGCTCAACTCAAACAGTCCTGTGACTCCTCACAAAGACTACCCTGGCCAAGGTTTTGCTAAATTGAAACACGACAGTACACAGCTCTTAAACTGGAGTGGTCAATCCCATCTTGACACAGGCACCGACAAGTCAAGTACTTGACTACACCCAGCAGCCTTCCATCACTGAATTAGAAATTCAGGTAGTCTAGTGCCTAAGTGCAGTGAGTTGCTTGCAAGTCATTGTGACGGTCTCAGATTGGAGGGACATTTATACCCATATTCCATCGAAGTAAATCTTGATAGTAGAAATAGCTCCGGAGTCGGTCACGTTCAGTGCAGATGTACCCTTACATCTCACCTGTATGCCATACCAGTGTCTCCACACTCATTGGTTAAGAGGACAACCAACCTATATGGCACACAACAACCTATGCTTGATAAACGTTGTCGTCCTTGGTAACAACGTATCATTTGGTCACGAATAGATTTAAGGACTAAACAACAAATCCTCCTTTATTGAGTTTAAATAGTCCTAAGGACTTCACCACAACATAGGAGTTCATTAGAAGATGAAACATTTTATGATGAAAAATATCAAAATAATTTTTATTAATTCATAATTCATATACATATACAAAAATAAGCACAACCGTCAACAGGCTAACGATTGACTTTGGGACACTATTCCCAACAATCTCCCACTTGACCTAAAGCCAATCGGTGCAGTATCTAATACCCATCTTCGACTTGTAGTCGTCGAACTCTTTCACCGCAATGGCTTTAGTGAATGGGTCAGTCAGGTTCTCCTTTAAGTCGATCTTCAGAAGGTCGACGTCACATCGATCCACAATTTCTCGGATGAGATGGTAGCAGCGCAGAATATGCTTCGTCCGCTGGTGTGCCTTGGGTTCCTTCACCTGAGCAATGGCTCCAGAGCTGTCACAGTAGAGCAGAACTGGACCAACAAGGGAGGGTGCTACTCCGAGCTCGGTGATGAATTTTCTCAGTCACACCGCTTCTTTGGCAGCATCTGATGCAGCGACATACTCCACCTCGCAAACTGAATCAGCCACTATGTGTTGCTTGGAACTCTTCCAGCAGATAGCCCCACCATTAAGGGTAAAAATAAATCCTGACACACTTTTGCTGTCATCGTGATCAGACTGGAAACTAGAGTCTGTAAATCCTATAAGTCTCAAGTCCGATTCACCATAAACAAGCCACTGGTCCTTAGTATTTCTTAAATACTTCAGGATGGTTTTAACAACCTTCCAGTGATTCTTTTCTGGATCAGATTGGTATCTACTCACTACCCCTAGTGAGTATGCCACATCTGGTCGTGTACATGTCATGGCGTATATGATATATCCCACTGTCGAAGCATATGGAATCCTACCCATACACTCTCTCTCTTGAGGTGTTGTCGGACAATCCCTCTTCGAGAGAGAAATTCCATGGCCTATCGGTAGATAGCCTTTCTTGGAATTCTCTATGATAAACCTCTTCAGCATAGTATCTATGTACGTAGACTGGGATAATCCAAGCAACCTTTTAGATCTTTCCCTATAGATCCTCATCCCTAGGATGTAGGAAGCTTCTCCCAAATCCTTCATGGAGAACTGTGACGACAGCCAAATCTTTATTCTCTGTAATGCAGGGACATCATTCCTGATTAAGAGAATATCATCCACATACAATACAAGAAATACCACTACTGGACCATTAGCCCACTTATAAATGCAGGGCTTTTCGCCGTTCTTAACGAAGCTATACGTCTTGATCGTCCTATCAAAATGTATGTTCCAACTTCGAGATGCCTGCTTAAGTCCATAAATGGACCTCTGTAGTCTGTACACCTTAGACTCATCAGTGGATGTGAATCCTTCAGGTTGTATCATATACACCTCTTCATCCAGCTCTCCGTTTAGGAAAGCTATCTTCACATCCATCTGCCAGATTTCATAGTCCAGATGGGTAGCTATCGCAAGCATAATCCGAATGGATTTGAGCATTGCCACAGGAGAAAACATCTCGTCATAGTCTATACCATAACGTTGACGATATCCCTTAACAACCAGACAAGCTTTATAGGTTTCCACCTTTCCGTCTGCGCCCCTCTTCCTCTTGAAGATCCACTTACACCCTATGGGTTTTACTCCTTCGGGTGGGTCAACCAATGTCCACACATCGTTGACCTTCATGGACTCCATTTCGGATTTCATGGCCTCTAGCCATTTCTCAGAGTCAGGTCTCTGCATTGCATCCATGTAGGCGATCGGATCCTCATCATTTTCATCAAGTTTGATAGGATCGTCATCCCGGACCAAGAAACCATAGTATCTGTCCGGTTGATGTGGTACTCTACCAGATCGCCTTAAGGGTGCTTGAACATTGGGCTCCGGATCTGATCTAATCAAATTTGGTTCAGGTTCAGCAACTTGTGTCGATTTTTTCACCTGTCAAACTTCGTCAAGTTCGACCTTAGAGGCAACAGTCCCTTCACCAAGAAACTCTTTTTCCAAAAAGATTGCCTTAAGGCTGACAAACACCTTTTGCTCATCAGCCAGGTAGAAATAATACCCTTTGGTCTCTTTTGGGTATCCTATAAAATTACACTTGTCAGACCTAGGTCCTAGCTTGTTCGTAATTAAATATTTAACATAAGCCGGACACCCCCAAACCCTAAGGTGCGAGAGTACTAGCTTACGTCCTATCCATATCTCATATGGCATTTTGGTTACAGACTTACTTGAAACTCTATTTAGAAGGTAACAAACCGATTCGAGCACATATCCCCAGAGGGAGATCGGCAGACCAGCAAACCCCATCATGGATCGAACCATGTCTAACAAGGTCTGATTCCTCCTTTCAGATCACCATTATGCTGTGGTGTTCCAGGAGGAGTCCATTGAGAGAGAATCCCATTCTCCCCAAGATATGTTAGAAATTCATTGGAAAGGTATTCACCTCCTCGATCAGATCGAAGAATTTTAATACACTTCCCAGTTTATTTTTCTACCTCATTTCAGAATAGTTTGAACATTTCAAACGACTCCGACTTATGCTTCGTTAAATAGACATACCCATACCTCGATAGGTCGTCTGTGAAGGTTATGAAGTAAAAATATCCACCTCTTGCACTTGTGCTCGTGGGTCCACATACATCAAAATATACCAGACCTAAGAGTTCACTGGCTCTGGTCGGGCTTGCGCTTCTTGGTCTGACCCTGTGCAGACGTCCCAGCATGCAGCTGCACCTTCTTATTCTTCTTCTTCTTGTTCTTCTTTTCTTTCTTAAAGGGTCGATGACCAGAAGAAGTCCCTCCCACAATATTCACCGACTCCTTTTGGAGCTGGTGATCCTTCTCAAAGTTCTGCAGCAATCCCAACAAGCCGTGGTAGTTCACTGCAGGCTTTGTCATTCGAAAATGAGTAAGGAAGGGAAGGAAGGACTTGGATAGAGAATTAAAGATCGCATCCTTACCGAGCTGCTCGTGCTAGGAAAAACCCAGTTTACTTAAGTGCTCAATCATTTCGATCATGTACAGTACATGATCAGTGACTGAGGCTCCATCCCTCATCTGAGCATTGAAAATGGCATAACTAGTTTTGTGCCTTTCAACATCATCAGGCGTGCCAAAAGAGTCATTCAATATTTGAAGCATCTCCTGTGGTTGGGCATTCTCGAACCTACGACTGAACTCATCATTCATTACCGCCAGCATTATGCACCGGATATTGGTGCGGTCGTTGAGCCACTTCAGGTAAGTGTCTCGGACCGTCCCTCTAGCGTTCAGGGCTGGCTCCTCAGGTGCTGGATCTGTTACTACATAAAGGATCCGCTCATACTCAAGGACGATCTTTAATTTTCGATATCAGCTATTGAAATTAGGTCCCATGAGCTTGTCATTATCTAATAATGACCGGAGCGACAGGGTAGTGGCCATAGCTGCATAAAAGAAAATCAGACCTATATTAGTACATAAATTATTAATACTAAAGACTTGGACTTTAGTCTAAAATTTCTTCCAGTATTTTTATGAATTGGTAGCCTCAACCTCCAATTCAAGAAATTACTTTAATTCCTTAGTGGGTACTAGAATCCACACAGACTACACACGAGCCTAACTTTGGTTGGTCAACCCATGTGCATCTATGGGTAGGTTCATAACCAGTTGTTTCTCTAAACAACTTTTAGTAATTAATTTTGCCCCAAAACCTAATCAGTAGGCTTTGGCCTTCACTGAAAAAATCTGGTTAGATCCAACCATTAACATGATTTGATTTGGTGAATCGGACCAATAAATGATCAAGCGCGACTTTGGTCGGCCAACCTAACCACCATCAGAAAGACTCAAATCAAATTATCATACTATGAATGATAATTCCATTAGTCAATAAGCACCAGGCCTTTGGGCCTCCAAAGATTATTAAACTAATGGACTCATTATCACTCACTTAATGGGAGGCTATGACTTAGTTATCAATATAACTTAATCATTTTTAGGACCTAATAATTTTTTTTTTGAAGATTTTATTAAAGAATAGATGAGAAGAAAATATCCAGTCAATTTCAATCCTCCCACTGACTTCACCAAGTCAGATTAAAAAAGATTTACTTAAAGCTGGCATTAGGAGCACCTAAATCAGTTAAACTGATTTACCTAATGACATGGGTGAGCCCTAATCACCAAGTGATCTAATCAAAACCTAATTCACCAGGTTGGCCAGGTAAGTGAGATCAGTGGTGGGGATAAGCCATTAACTCGTCAGAGATCGAATCACTGCGAGTAGCTCCCGCTTAAAAACCACTTGTCAAACTGCCAAACTTATCTTAGACACCAACCGGTTCATTAGTTTTAATTTGATCAACTTAGTAAATAGGGTTCCACCGCGTAGTCATGAATTAAGTCCATCTTGGTCTAGTTAAAGATATGGACCCATTCAACTACAACTATTGAAGTTGAGTCTAAAGTATCCTTGATCTAATCTAATTTAACTTTTGATTAGATTTAACCAATTACTCTAATTTAGTCTATTTCTTTAAGCTAACCTTAGGTCTAACCCAATTATGGACCTAATCCATCTAACCCATTGACCCATAAGTTTATGCAATTATCTTAGGTCTTAATTCATAATTCTAGACCTACTAGACAATACTTAATTCTTTTAATTAAGTATTTGGGCTGATGGATCAGGATTTGGCATTTTGAAAATAATTTTCAAATTTGAAAAGTTTTATTTTCTGTTCACCAAATATGTTGAGTCATTACACAAATAGATCAGCACATTTCATAAATAGCAATCCTATTGCTAATTACATAACAAAAAATAACTCAATCAAAATAAATCATGAATATTCCTTTCACTACTTCATCTGCATGGGATATAATGCATCGGCACCCCTACCGTCATAGGAGACCCCATCGAATGGGAAGAGAGGGCCTTTAAACCCTACTTTTCTCCTATGACCGGACGGCCATGGCAACCAACCCAATTCAATTACTTGCTACTTGGATCAAGTATATCTAAATATACCAATTTTAAAATTTAAATTTTAAATTTTAAATTTTAAATTTCAAATTTCAAATAAATTTCAAATTTTGAATTTCAAAATTTGAATTTCAAAATTTGAATTTTAAATTTTGAATTTCAAATTTGAAATTTCAACCAAATTTCAAATTTTAAATTTTAAATTTTGAATTTCAAATTTTTGAATTTTGAATTTTGAATTTCAAATTTCAAAATTCAAATTTCAAATTTTGAATTTCAAATTTTTGAATTTTAAATTTTGAACAACTTTCAAAATTCAAATTTTAAATTTTAAATTTTAAATTTTAAATTTTAAATTTTAAATTTAAACTTTTAGATTACAACTTAATCTATGCATGCAAATATATATATCATATCTAAGAACCCGCTCTGATACCATTTGTAGAAAAAATTCAGTGCAGGGGTAAAATGGTAATTTTAAAATTTTTTCAAAATCACTATTTTACAGTAAAAATTATTAATTAATTTAATTAATTAATAAAAATTTATCCTACACTAAAATTTAAATATGATATATAGCATGCATGTATTTAAATTTGAAATTTGAATTTGAACAGTAAACACTTTACTGTAATATGTTTAGAATACAATACCTTTGCGTGGGTAGTAGATCATCGTAATTTGATCACCATCGAGAGAGTCTAATCATCGTGATACAGTCACACAGCATGTCTGGCCTCTGTGGATCATCCACATGAAGCTCCCGATCTGATCGACTCCTCACGAGTGCTAGCTCGTTGTAGAGCCCTTTCGACGGCCGATGCTGATCGAACTCCTTCGATCGATATCTGTCGATTCTTCAAATACTCCAGATCATCAACAGACATGCTTGATAGGATGTTGAAGATCTCTCTAAAATTTGGTGGGCTCATGACACTCGTAGCTTACCTTCTCACTTCCCGAACTTTAGGCTGAAACCCTAAAGAACTCACTGAAATCCTGTGCACACTTTTTCTTTCTTTTCTTTTTTTTTCTCTCGAAAGGATATAGACCTTCACCTTGCACACAAAGAATCCTCACGCCCAGATTTTCTGTCCAAAATTTTTCTTTCACACACCCCACTCTTCTCCTCCTTTTAAAACAGTGTCAAACATCTTATCCACGTGAGAGGATAAAGATGAGTAATTGCATATTTGAATTCAAATCAAATTTTGAATTCAAATGGAAACTAATTTATCCCTATCCACTAAGGGCATGAGAAGAGGAGGGCGTGGGTTAATTTGTGCATGAGTGATTTTATGAGAAATATTTTCTCGTGGAATAAATGGGGCACTAAAAGAGGATAAGGTCAAGGCGCTAAGATTGGTTGCTCAATCAAATTCAAACTTTGTTTTGAATTTGAATGGCCAACCAATCATCCTTATCCACTCATTTGGTGCATTAAAGTAGGGCATGAGGAGGGCTTTGCGTGAAAAAAAATTCATGAGAACTTTCTGTTGGGAATAGTGTCCCAAAGCCAATCGTCAGTCGGTTGACGGTTGTGCTCATTTTTGTATTTGTACATGAATTATGAATTAATAAAAATTATTTTGACATTTTTCATCACAAAATATTTCATCTTCTAATGGACTCATATGTTGTGGTGAAGTCCTTAGGACTATTTAGACTCGACAAAGAAGGATTTGTCGTTTAGTCCTTAAATCTGTTCACGACCAAATGATACGTTGTTACCAAGGATGATAATATTTATCAAGCAAAGATCGTTGTGTGCCATATAGGTTGGTTGTCCTCTTAACCAATGAGTGTGGAGACACTGGTATGGCATACAGGTGAGATGTAAGGGTACATCTACACTGAATGTGACCGACTCTGGAGCTATTTCTGCTGTCAAGATTTGCTCCGATGGAATATGGGTATAAATGTCCCTCCGACCTAAGACCACCACGGTGACTTGCAAGCAACTCACTGCACCTAGGTACTGGACTACCTGAATTTCTAATTCAGTGACGGAAGGCTGCTAGGTGTAGTCAAGTACTTGACTTGTCGGTGCGTGTATCAAGATGGGATTGACCACTCCAGTTTAGGAGCTGTGTACAGTCATGTTTCAATTTAGCAAAACCTTGGCCAGGGTAGTCCTTGTGAGGAGTCACAGGACTGTTTGAGTTGAGCACGATTCGGATGATCTGATCAGGGTTGACAGTTTAACCCTGAGTCATCCTAAACACAGGGGTCAAAAGGATGAATTATATAGTAACCATATTCATGTAGGTTCTGAGTGTTGCGATTGCGACTCTTCGACCTATCTGAACGTCGGGTACCATTGCTAGATGGTCACTTCGATTAGTACAGGAATTGGTTCCTGTGCTACCGGCTTAGGTTTGAACCTGCGGGGTCACACACATTAGAGGTTCCTATCTGATCTGATGGATGGTGTAGAATCCTACATATTTAGGACTCAGTGATTGAGAATCAGGATTCTCTGATCATGAGTTCCACACATTATGGGTATCGGGGTCAAGAGTCCCATTGGTTGGGACTTTTCGATCAGGGTTACATATCGATGAATTCTAATATCCGATTGCCCATCGGATTTGGACTCAGTATTTATGAAAAGTTTAATTAGTGATTTGATCACTAATTAACTTAATTTGATTGAGTAATTATTTTTAAATCAAGTCCAATTGAATTGGATTCAGTTGGGTTTGACCCGATTAGGTTAAGAGTTGACCTAATCGTCGAGATGGTTTGGTCCCTGATTTGATCAGGGGTTGGGCTTAGTCAATTCCTGATTTGATTAGGATTTTATTGAGCCTAATTAAGCCTAATTAAGTTGGGTTTAAATTAGTCTAATTGGACCTAACTTATTTGGTTCAATTAGGTTGGTTTAAATAATTAAACCACCTTGACCCAATCTCCATGCGCCACCTCACTTCCATTGCACCCATTTGAATTCATGAGAAAAAATTTCTCATGATTTTTTTTCTCATGCCAAGCCCTCTCCACGCCCCACTTTAATGTGCCAAATGAATGGATAAGGATGATTGGTTGGCCATTCAAATTCAAAATAAAGTTTGAATTTGAATGGGCAATCAATCTTTGCACCTTATCCCTTTTTTTACGTCCCATTTATTACATGAGAAAATATTTCTCACGAAATCACTCCACGCACAATTTAAGCCATACCTCACACCTTTAATGGATAAGAGATGAGTTGGTATCCATTTGAATTCAAAATTTAATTTGAATTCAAATGTGCAATTACTCATCTTTATCCTTTCTTTTGGATAAGACGTTTGATGTTGTTATAAAAGGAGGAGAAGAGTGGGGCGTGCAAGAAGAAGATTTTTGGAGAAAAATTTTGGGGTGTGAGAAGTCTTATGCATGAGAAGGAAGTCCATATCCTTCCAAGAGAAAAACAAAGAAAAGAAAGAAAAGTGGGTGCAAGGTTTCCGATGAGTTCCCTAGAGTTTTAGCCTGGGGTTCGGGAAGTGAGAAAGTGAGCTACGAGTATCGTGAGCCCATAAAATCTCAGGAAGATCTTCAACATCCTCTCAAGTATATCTATTGACGATCTGGAGTATCCAAAGAATCGACAGACATCGATCGAAGGAGTTCGATCAGCATCGGCCGTCGAAAGGGCTCTACAACGAGCTAGCACTCGTGAGGAGTCGATCAGATCGAGAGCTTCGTGTGGATGATCCACAGAGGTCAGACATACTGTGTGGCTGTATCTCGATGATTAGAATCTTTCAACGATGATCAGATTACGGCGATCTACTACCTGCACAAAGGTATTGTGTTCTGAACACATTACAGTAAAGTATTTACTGTTCGTATTTGAATTTCAAATTTAAATGAATGTATGCTATATATCATATTTAGATCTTAGTGTAAGATAAAGTTATATTAATTAAATAGATTAATTAATAATTTTCACTATAAAATAGTGATTTTGAAAAAGTTTTAAAATTACCATTTTACCCCTGCACTGAATTTTCCCATAAATGGTATCAGAGTGGGTTCTCAGATATGATATATATATTTACATGCGTAGTTTAAATTATAATCTAAAAGTTTAAATTTAAAATTTAAAATTCAAAATTCAAAATTTAAATTTTGAAAGTTGTTCGAAATTCAAAATTCAAAAATTTGAAATTTAAAATTTGAAATTTGAATTTTGAATGTTGTTCAAAATTCAAAATTTGAAATTCAAAATTTGAATTTTGAATTTTGAAATTTGAAATTTGAAATTCAAAATTTAAAATTTTGAAATTCAAAATTTGAAATTTGAAATTTGGTTGAAATTTCAAATTTAAAATTCAAAATTTAAAATTCAAAATTTGAAATTCAAAAATTTGAAATTTAAAATTTGTTTGAAATTTGAAATTCAAAATTTAAAATTTAAAATTTGAAATTTAAATTTTGAAATTGGTATATTAAGATATACTTGATCCAAGTAGCAAGTAATCGAATTGGGTTGGTTGCCATGGTTGTCCGATCATAGGAGAAAAGTAGGGTTTAAAGGCCCTCTCCTCCCATTCGATGGGGTCTCCTAAGGCAGTAGGGGTACCGCTATAATTATATCCCATACAGATGAAGCAGCAAAAGGAATTAATTGTAAAGGTTCAATTGTGAAATTTATCATGAATGTGTTAGATTAGATCTAAAGGAATATTCATGATTTATTTTGATTGAGTTATTTTCTGTTATGTAATTAGCAATAGGATTGCTATTTATGAAATGTGTTGATCTATTTGTGAAATGAGTCAACATATTTTATGAACAGAAAATAAAATCTTTCAAATTTGAAAATTATTTTCGAAATACCAAACTCTGACCCATCAGTCCAAATACTTAATTAAAGAATTAAGTGTTGTCTAGTAGGTCTAGAATTGTGAATTAAGACCTAAGACAATTGCATAAACTTGTGGGTCAATGGGTTAGATGGATTAGGTCCATAATTGGGTTAGACCTAAGGTTAGCTTAAAGAAATGGATTAAATTAGAGTAATTGGTCAAATCTAATCAAAAGTTGAATTAGATTAGATCAAGGATACTCTAGACTCAACTCCAATAGTTGTAGTTGAATGGGTCCATGTCTTTAACTAGACCAAGATGGACTTAATTCATGACTACATGGTGGAACCCTATTTACTAAGTTGATCAAATTAAAACTAATGAATCGGTTGGTGTCTAAGGTAAGTTTGGCAGTTTGACCAATGATTTTTAAGCAGGAGCTACTCGCAGTGATTTGATCTCTGACGAGTTAATGGCTTATCCCCACCACTGATCTCACTTACCTGGCCAACCTGATGAATTAGGTTTTGATTAGATCACTTGGTGATTAGGGCTCACCCATGTCATTAGGTAAATCAGTTTGACTGATTTAGGTGCTCCTAATGCCAGCTTTAATTAAATCCTTTTTAATCTGACTTGGTGAAGTCAGTGGGAGGATTGAAATTGGCTGGATATTTTCTTCTCATCTATCCTTTAATAAAATCCTCAAAAATTATTAGGTCCCTAAAAATGATTAAGTTATATTGATAACTAAGTCATAGCCTCCCATTAAGTGAGTGATAATGAGTCCATTAGTTTAATAATCATTGGAGGCCCAAAGGTCTGGTGCTTATTGACTAATGAAATTATCATTCATAATATGATAATTTGGTTTGAGTTTTTCTGATGGTGGTCAGGTTGGCCGGCCAAAGTCAAGCCTGATCATTTATTGGTCCGATTCATCAAATCAAATCATGTTAGTGGTTGGACCTAACCAGATCTTTTTAGTGGAGGCCAAAGCCTACTGATTAGGTTCTGGGGCAAAATCAATTACTAGAAGTTGCTTAGAGAAACAACTGGTGATGAACCAACCCATAGATGCACATGGGTTGACCAACCAAAGTTGGGCTCGTGTGTAGTCTGTGTAGATTCTAGTACCCACTAAGGAATTAAAGTAATTCCTCGAATTAGAGGTTGAGGCTACCAGTTCGTAAAAATACTAAGAGAAATTTTAGACTAAAGTTCAAGTCTTTAGTATTTATAATTTATGTACTAATAGAGGTCTGGTTTTTCTTTATGCAGTTATGGCCACTACCCTGTCCCTCCGGTCATTATTAGATAATGATAAGCTCATGGGATCTAATTTCGATAGCTGGTATCGAAAATTAAAAATCATCCTTGAGCATGAGCGGATCCTTTATGTAGTAACGGATCCGACACCTGAGGAGCTAGCCCCGAACGTTAGAGGGACGGTCTGAGATACTTATCAGAAGTGGCTCAACTATCGCACCACCGTTTGGTGCATTATGCTGGCGGCAATGAATGATTAGTTCAGCCACAAGTTCGAGAATGCCCAACCACAGGAGATGCTTCAAATGTTGAACGACTCCTTTGGCACGCCTGACGATGTTGAAAGGCACAAAACTAGTTGTGCCATTTTTAATGCTCGGATGAGGGATGGAGCCTCAGTCACTGATCATGTACTGTACATGATCGAAATGATTGAGCGCCTAAGTAAACTGGGCTTTTCCTTGCACGAGCAGCTCGGTAAGGATGCGATCCTTAATTCATTGCCCAAGTCCTTCCTCCCTTTTCTTACTCATTTTCGGATGACAAAGCCTGCAGTGAACTACCACGGCTTGTTGAGGTTGCTGCAGAACTTTGAGAAGGATCACCAGCTTCATAAGGAGTCGGTGAATGTTGTGGGAGGGTCTTTTTCTGGTCGTCGACCCTTTAAGAAAGGAAAGAAAAAGAACAAGAAGAAGAAGAATAAGAAGGTGCAGCTGCATGCTGGAATGTCTGCACAGGGTCAGACCAAGAAGCATAAGCCCGACCAGAGTCAGGCGGAGTGCTTCTTTTCCAAGAAGCAGGGGCACTGGAAGAGAAACTGTCCTCTATACATTGCCTCCCTGGACCCGAACAGGCCGAAGAAGAAGCAAGGTACTTATATGATAACACCTTGCAACTTTTTTATTTATGATACTACTGTCTGGGTATTGGATACCGGAAGCCCTTATCATATTTGCAATTCAATGCAGGGTCTGCAGGTCAGTAGGAGATTTGATGAAGGTGAGAGGTTCCTGAACATTGGAGATGGAAGCAAAGTTCCAGTTCTAGCATTAGAAATCATGAACCTTGTAATCAATTCTCAAAACGTAATTCTGAGTGAATGTCACTATTGTCCAAGCTTTTTATTAAATATTATTTCTGTAGGCCTTTTGGCCATGAACGGTTATCAATTTTTAATAAAAGGAAACATTTGCAATATCATTTTGAATGGTGTTACAATGTTTGTTGGACAACTTAATAATGAAATTTACTTTCTATCACAACCTGTTAATATGGTTCAAACCTTCGGTAAATGCTCTAGAATAGATAATGTGTCAGAAGTCTACCTTTGGCACTGTAGGCTAGGTCATATCAATAAGAATAGGATAAATAGGTTGGCTCAAGAAGGAATTCTTGAAGTAGGTGATTGTGAATCACTTCCAACCTGTGAGTCCTGTCTTCTTGGTAAAATGACCAAATCACCTTTTACTGGAAAAGGTGAGCGAGCCAGTGAACTCTTGGGTCTGGTACATTCTAATGTATGTGGACCCATGAGCTCAAGTACAAGAGGTGGATATTTCTACTTCATAACCTTCACAGACGACCTATCGAGGTATGGGTATGTCTATTTAATGAAGCATAAGTCGGAGTCATTTGAAATGTTCAAACTATTCCAAAATGAGGTAGAAAAATAAACTGAAAAGTGTATTAAAACTCTTCAATCTGATTGAGGAGGTGAATACCTTCTCAATGATTTTCTGACATATCTTGGGGAGAATAGGATTCTCTCTCAGTGGACACCTTCTGGAATACCACAGCATAATGGTGTATCTGAAAGGAGGAATCGGACCTTGTTGGACATGGTTCGATCCATGATGGGGTTTGCTGGTCTGCCGATCTCCCTCTAGGGATATGCGCTCGAATTGGCTTGTTACATTCTAAATAGAGTTTCGAGTAAGTCTGTAACCAAAACGCCATATGAGATATGGATAGGACGTAAGCCAGTACTCTCGCACCTTAGGGTTTGGGGGTGTCCAGCTTATGTTAAACGTTTAATTACGGAAAAGCTTGGACCTAGGTCTGACAAGTGTAATTTTATAGGGTACCCAAAAGAGACCAAAGGATATTACTTCTACCTAGCTGATGAGCAAAAAGTATTTGTCAGCCTTAAGGCAATCTTTTTGAAAAAGGAGTTCCTTGGTGAAGAAACTGTTGCCTCTAAGATCGAACTTGATGAAGTTTGGCAGGTGAAAAAATCGACACAAGTTGCTGAACCTGAATTGGATTTGGTTAGACCAGATCCGGAGTCCATTGTTCAAGCACCCTTAAGGCGATCTAGTAGAGTACCACATCAACCGGACAGATACTATGGTTTCTTGGTCCGGGACGGCTCTCCTATCGAACTTGATGAAAATGATGAGGATCCGATCACCTACATGGATGCAATGCAGAGACCCGACTCTGAGAAATGGCTGAAGGCCATGAAATCCGAAATGGAGTCCATGAAGGTCAACGATGTGTGGACATTGGTTGACCCACCTGAAGGAGTAAAACCCATAGGGTGTAAGTGGGTCTTCAAGAGGAAGAGGGGGGCAGACGGAAAGGTGAAAACCTATAAAGCTCATCTGGTTGCCAAGAGATATCGTCAATGTTATAGTATAGACTATGACGAGATATTTTCTCCTGTGGCAATGCTCAAATCCATTCGGATTATGCTTGCGATAGCTGTCCATCTGGACTATGAAATCTGGCAGATGGATGTGAAGACAGCTTTCCTAAACGGAGAGCTGGACGAAGAGGTGTATATGATACAACCTGAAGGATTCACATCCACAGATGAGTCTAAGGTGTGCAGACTACAGAGGTCCATTTATGGACTTAAGCAGGTATTCTGGAGTTGGAATATACATTTTGATAGGATGATCAAGACGTATGGCTTCATTAAGAATGGAGAAGAGCCCTGCATTTATAAGTAGACTAATGGTCCAGTAGTAGTATTTCTTGTATTGTATGTAGATGACATTCTCTTAATCGGGAATGATGTCCCTGCATTACAGAGAATAAAGATTTGGCTATCATCACAGTTCTCCATGAAGGATCTAGGAGAAGCTTCCTACATCCTAGGGATGAAGATCTATAGGGATAGATCTAAAAGGTTGCTTGGTTTATCTCAGTCCACATACATTGATACTATGCTGAAGAGGTTCAGCATGGAGAATTTCAAGAAAGGCTATCTACCGATAGGCCATGGAATTTCTCTCTCGAAGAGGGATTATCCGACAACACCTCAAGAGAGAGAGCGTATGAGTAGAATTCCATATGCTTCGACAGTGGGATCTATTATGTACGCCATGACATGTACACGACCAGATATGGCATACTCACTAGGGGTAGTGAGTAGATACCAATCTGATCTAGGGGAGAATCACTGGAAGGTTGTTAAAACCATCCTGAAGTATTTAAGAAATACTAAGGACTAGTGGCTTGTTTATGGTGAATCGGACTTGAGACTTATACGGTTTACAGACTCTAGTTTTCAGTCTGATCACAATGATAGCAAAAGTGTGTCAGGATTTATTTTTACCCTTAATGGTGGGGCTATCTGCTGGAAAAGTTCCAAGCAGCACACAGTTGCTGATTAAGTTTGCGAAGAGGAGTATGTCGCTGCATTAGATGCTGCCAAAGAAGCGGTGTGATTGAGAAAATTCATCACCGAGCTCGAAGTAGCACCCTCCCTTGTTGGTCCAGTTCTGCTCTACTATGACCGCTCTAGAGCCATTGCTCAGGTGAAAGAACCAAAGGCACACTAGCGGACGAAGCATATTCTGTGCTGCTACCATCTCATGCGAAAAATTATGGATCGAGGTGACGTTGATCTTCAGAAAATCGACGGGAAGGAGAACCTGGCTGACCCATTCACTAAAGCCATTGCGGTGAAGGAGTTCGACAACTATAAGTCGAAGATGGGTATTAGATACTGCACCGATTGGCTTTAGGCCAAGTGGGAGATTGTTGGGAATAGTATCCCAAAGCCAATCGTCAGCCTGTTGATGGTTGTGCTCATTTTTATATTTATACATGAATTATGAATTAATAAAAATTATTTTGGTATTTTTCATCATAAAATGTTTCATCTTTTAATGAACTCCTATGTTGTGGCGAAGTCCTTAGGACTATTTAGACTCGATAAAGGAAAATTTATCGTTTAGTCCTTAAATCTGTTCGCGATCAAATGATACGTTGTTACCAAGGACGATAACGTTTATTAAGCATAGGTCGTTGTGTGCCATATAGATTGGTTGTCCTCTTAACCAATTAGTATGGAGACACTGGTATGGCATACAGGTGAGATGTAAGGGTACATCTGCACTGAACGTGACCGACTCTAGAGCTATTTCTGCTGTCAAGATTTGCTCCGATGGAATATGAGTATAAATGTCCCTCCAACCTGAGACCACCATGGTGACTTGCAAGCAACTCACTGCACTTAGGCACTGGACTACCTGAATTTCTAATTCAGTGACGGAAGGCTACTAGGTGTAGTCAAGTACTTGATTTGTCGGTGCGTGTGTCAAGATGGGATTGACCACTCCAGTTTAGGAGCTGTGTACAGTCGTATTTTAATTTAGCAAAATCTTGGCCAGGGTAGTCCTTGTGAGGAGTCACAGGACTATTTGAGTTGAGCACGATTCGGATGATCTGATCAGGGTTGACAGTTTAACCTTGAGTCGTCCTAAACACAGGGGTCAAAAGGATGAATTATACAGTAACCATATTCATGTAGGTTCTGAGTGTTGTGATTGCGACTCTTCGACCTATCCGAATGTCGGGTACCATTGCTAGATGGTCACTTCGATTAGTATAGGAATTGGTTCCTGTGCTACCGGCTTAGGTTCGAACCTACGGGGTCACACACATTAGAGGTTTCTATCTGATCTGATGGCTGGTGTAGAATCTTACATATTTGAGACTCAGTGATCGAGAATCAGGATTCTCTGATCATGAGTTCCACACATTATGGGTACCGGGGTCAAGAGTCCCACTGGTTGGGACTTTTCGATCAGGGTTACATATCGATGAATTCTGATGCCCGATTGCCCATCAGATTTGGACTCAGTATTTATGAGAGGTTTAATTAGTGATTTGATCGCTAAATAACTCAATTTGATTGAGTAATTATTTTTGGATCAAGTCCAATTGAATTGGATTTAGTTGGGTTTGACCCGATTAGGTTAAGAGTTGACCTAATTGTTGAGATGGTTTGGTCCCTGATTTGATTAGGGGTTGGGCTTAGTCAATTTCTAATTTGATTAGAATTTTATTGAGCCTAATTAAGCCTAATTAAGTTGGGTTTAAATTAGTCTAATTGGACCTAACTTATTTGGTTCAATTAGGTTGGTTTAAATAATTAAACCACCTTGACCCAATCTCCATGCGCCACCTCACTTCCATTGCACCCATTTGAATTCATGAGAAGAAATTTCTCATGAATTTTTTTCTCACGCCAAGCTCTCTCCATGCCCCACTTTAATGTGCCAAATGAATGGATAAGGATGATTGGTTGGCCATTCAAATTTAAAATAAAGTTTTAATTTGAATGGGCAATCAATCTTTGCACCTTATCCCTTTTTTTACGCCCCATTTATTACATGAGAAAATGTTTCTCATGAAATCACTCCATGCACAATTTAAGCCATGCCTCACACCTTTAGTGGATAAGGGATGAGTTGGTGTCCATTTGAATTCAAAATTTGATTTGAATTCAAATGTGCAATTACTCATCTTTATCCTTTCTTTTGGATAAGACGTTTGATGTTGTTATAAAAGGAGGAGAAGAGTGGGGCGTACAAGAAGAAGATTTTTGAAGAAAAATTTTGGGACGTGAGAAGTTTTGTGCATGAGAAGGAAGTCCATATCCTTCCAAGAGAAAAAGAAAGAAAAGAAAGAAAAGTGGGTGCAATGTTTTCGGTGAGTTCCCTAGAGTTTTAGCCTGGGGTTCGGGAAGTGAGAAAGTGAGCTACGAGTGTCGTGAGCCCACAAAATCTTCGAGAGATCTCCAACATCCTCTTAAGCACGTCTGTTGATGATTTGGAGCATTCAAAGAATCAACAATCATCGATCGAAGGTGTTCGATCAGCATCGACTGTCAAAAGGGCTCTACAATGAGCTAGCACTTGTGAGGAGTCGATCAGACCGGAAGCTTCGTGTGGATGATCCACAGAGGTCAGACATGCTGTGTGGCTGCGTCATGACGATCAGACTCTTCCAACGGTGATCAGATTATGGTGATCTACTACCCGCATAAAGGTATTGTGTTCTGAACACATTAGAGTAAAGTGTTTACTGTTCGCATTTGAATTTCAAATTTAAATGAATGCATGCTATATATCATATTTAGATCCTAGTGTAGGATAAATTTATGTTAATTAATTAGATTAATTAATAATTTCTGCTGTAAAATAGTAATTTTGAAAAAGTTTTAAAATTACCATTTTACCCCTGCACTGAATTTTCCCACACTTCCTTCTCGTGAATTCAAATGGGCACAGTGGAAGTGAGGTGGCGCAGGGAGAATGGGTCAAGGTGGTTTCATTATTTAAACCAACCTAATTGAACCAAATAAGTTAGGCTCAATTAGACTAATTTAAACCCAATTTAATTAGGCTTAATTAGGCTCAATAAAATCCTAATCAAATCAAGAATTGATTAAGCCCAACTCCTGATCAAATCAGGGACCAAACCATCTCGACGATTAGATCAACTCTTAACCTAATCGGGTCAAACCCAACTGAATCCAATTCAATTGGACTTGATCCAAAAATAATTACTCAATCAAATTGAGTTAATTAGTGATCAAATCACTAATTAAACCTCTCATAAATTTTGAGTCCAAATCCGATAGGTAATCGGGCATCAGAATTCATCGATATGTAACCCTGATCGAAGAGTTCCAAACCAGTAGGACTCTTGACCCTGGTACCCAAAATGTGTGGGACTCATGATCAGAGAATCCTGATTCTCGATCACAGAGTCTCAGATACGTAGGACTCATAGTCCATGAGTATTATGACTCTTCATCAGCCATCAGATCAGATAGGAACCTCTAATGTGTGTGACCCCGCAGGTTCGAACCTAAGCCGGTAGCACAGGAACCAATTTCTATACTAATCGAAGTGACCATCTAGCAATGGTACCCGATGATCGGATAGGTCGAATAGTCGTAATCGCAACACTCAGAACCCACATGAATATGGTTACTGTATAATTCATCCTTTTGACCTTTGTGTTTAGGATGACTCAGGGTTAAACTGTCAACCCTGATTAGATCATCCAAATCGTGCTCAACTCAAACAGTCCTGTGACTCCTCACAAAGACTACCCTAGCCAAGGTTTTGCTAAATTAAAACACGACTGTACACAGCTCCTAAACTGGAGTGATCAATCTCATCTTGACACACGCACCGACAAGTCAAGTACTTGACTACACCCAGCAGCCTTCCGTCACTGAATTAGAAATTCAGGTAGTCCAGTGCCTAAGTGCAGTGAGTTACTTGCAAGTCACCATGGCGGTCTCAGGTCGGAGGGACATTTATATCCATATTCCATCGGAGCAAATCTTGACAGTAGAAATAACTCCGGAGTCGGTCACGTTCAGTGCAGATATACCCTTACATCTCACCTGTATGCCATACCAGTATCTCCACACTCATTGGTTAAGAGGACAACCAACCTATATGGCACACAACGACCTATGCTTGATAAACATTGTCATCCTTGGTAACAACGTATCATTTGGTCGCGAACAGATTCAAGGACTAAACGACAAATCTTCCTTTATCGAGTCTAAATAGTCCTAAGGACTTCACCACAACATAGGAGTTCATTAGAAGATGAAACATTTTATGATGAAAAATATCAAAATAATTTTTATTAATTGATAATTCATGTACATATACAAAAATGAGCACAACCGTCAACAGGCTGATGATTGGCTTTGGGACACTATTCCCAACAGCATTTTGGTTACAGACTTACTCGGAACCCTATTTAGAAGGTAACAAGCCGATTCGAGTGCATATCCCCAGAGGAAGATCGACAGACCAGCAAACCCCATCATGGATCGAACCATGTCCAACAAGGTCCGATTCCTCCTTTCAGACACACCATTATGCTGTGGTGTTCCAAGAAGAGTCCACTGAGAGAGAATCCCATTCTCCTCAAGATATGTCAGAAACTTATTGGAAAGGTATTCACCTCCTCGATCAGATCAAAGAGTTTTAATATACTTTCCAGTTTATTTTTCTATCTCATTTTGAAATAGTTTGAACATTTCAAATGACTCTGACTTATGCTTCATTACGTAGACATACCCATACCTCGATAGGTCGTCTGTAAAGGTTATGAAGTAGAAATGTCCACCTCTTACACTTGAGCTCATGGGTCCACATATATCAGAATGTATCAGATCCAAGAGTTCACTGGCTCGCTCACCATTTTCAGTAAAAGGTGATTTGGTCATCTTCCCAAGAAGACAAGACTCACAAGTTGGAAGTGATTCACAATCACCAACTTCAAGAATTTCTTCTTGAGCCAACCTGTTTATCCTGTTCTTATTGATATGACCTAGCCTATAGTGCCAAAGGTAGACTTCTGACATATTATCCATTCTAGGGTGTTTACCGGAGGTTTGAACCACATTAACAGGCTGTGATAGTAAGTAAATTCCATTATTTAGTTGTCCAACAAATATTATAATACTATTCAAAATGATATTACAAACATTTTCTTTTATTAAAAATTCATAACTATACATGGCCAAAAGGCCTATAGAAATAATATTTAATAAAAAACTTAGATAATAGTGATATTCACTCAGAATTACATTACGAGAGTTGATTACAAGGTTCATGATTTCTAAAGCTAGAACTGAAACTTTGCTTCCATCTCCAACGTTTAGGAACCTCTCACCTTCATCAAATCTCCTACTGACCTGCAGACCCTGCATCAAATTACAGATATGATAAGGGCTTCCGGTATCCAATACCCAGGCAGTAGTATCACAAATGAAAAAGTTGCAAGGTGTTATCATATAATTACCTTGCTTCTTCTTCGGCCTATTCGGATCCAGGGAGGCAATGTATAGAGGACAGTTCCTCTTCCAGTGCCCCTGCTTCTTGCAAAAGAAGCACTCCGTTTGGCTCTGGTCAAGCTTGCGCTTCTTGGTCTGACCCTGTGCTGACGTCCCAGCATGCGGCTGCACCTTCTTATTCTTCTTCTTCTTGTTTTTCTTTTCTTTCTTAAAGGGTCGACGATCAGAAGAAGACCCTCCCACAATATTCACCAACTCCTTATGGAGCTGGTGATCCTTCTCAAAGTTTTGCAGCAACCCCAACAAGTCGTGGTAGTTCACTGCAGGCTTTGTCATCCGAAAATGAGTAAGGAAGGGGAGGAAGGACTTGGGCAAAGAATTAAGGATCGCATCCTTACCAAGCTACTCATACAAAGAAAAGCCCAATTTACTTAGGCGCTCCATCATTTCGATCATGTACAGTACATGATCAGTGACTGAGGTCCCATCCCTCATCTGAGCATTGAAAATGGCACAACTAATTTTGTGCCTTTCAACGTCATCAGGCATGCCAAAAGGTCGTTCAACATATGAAACATCTCCTGCGGCTGGGCGTTCTCGAACCTGTGGCTGAACTCATCATTCATTGCCACCAGCATTATGCATTGAACGGTGGTGCGGTCATTGAGCCACTTCTGGTAAGTGTCTCGGACCACCCCTCTAGTGTTCGGGGCTGGCTCCTCAGGTGCCAAATTCGTTACTACATAAAGGATCCGCTCATGCTCAAGGATAATTTTTAATTTTTGATACCAGCTATCGAAATTAGGTCCCATGAGCTTGTCATTATCTAATAATGATCGGAGCGATAGAGTACTGGCCATAGCTGCATAAAGAAAAACCAGACCTTTATTAGTACATAAATTATTAATACTAAAGACTTAGACTTTAGTCTAAAGTTTCTCCCAATATTTTTACGAACTGATAGCCTCAACCTTCAATTCGAGAAATTACTCTAATTCTTTAGTGGGTACTAGAATCCACACAGACCACACACGAGCCCAACTTTGGTTGGTCAACCCATGTGCATCTATGGGTAGGTTTATAACCAGTTGTTTCTCTAAACAACTTCTAGTAATTAATTTTGTCCCAAAACCTAATCAGTAGGCTTTGGCCTCCACTGAAAAGATCTGGTTAGGTCCAACCATTAACATGACTTGATTTGGTGAATCTGACCAATAAATGATCAGGCCCGACTTTGGTTGGCCAACCTGACCACCATCAGAAAGACTCAACCAAATGATCATATTATGAATGATAATTTCATTAGTCAATAAGCACTAGGCCTTTGGGCCTCCAGTGATTATTAAACTAATGGACTCATTATCACTCACTTAATGGGAGGCTATGACTTAGTTATCACTATAACTTAATCATTTTTAGGGACCTAATAATTTTTGAGGATTTTATTAAAGGATAGAAGAGAAGAAATTAACCAGTCAATTTCAATCCTCCCACTGACTTCACCAAGTCAGATTAAAAAAGATTTAATTAAAGCCGGCATTAAGAGCACCTAAATCAATCACACTGATTTACCTAATGACATGGGTGAGCCCTAATCACCAAGTGATCTAATCAATACCTAACTCATCAGGTTGGCCAGGTAAGTGAGATCAGTGGAAGGGATATGCCATTAACTCGTCAGAGATCGAATCAATGCGAGTAGCTCCCAGTTAAAAACCACTGCTTAGACTGCCGAACTTACCTTAGACACCAACCGGTTCATTAGTTTTAATTTGATCAACTTAGTAAATAGGGTTCCACTGTGTAACCATGAATTAAGTCCATCTTGATCTAGTTAAAGACTTGGACCCATTCAACTATAACTATTGGAGTTGAGTCTAGAGTGTCCTTGACCTAATCTAATTCAACTTTTGATTAGATTTGATCAATTACTCTAATTTAGTCCATTTCTTTAAGCTAAACTTAGGTCTAACCCAATTATAGACCTAATACATCTAACCCATTGATCCACAAGTTTATTCAATTATCTTAGGTCTTAATTCATAATTCTAGACCAACTAGACAATACTTAATTCTTTTAATTAAGTATTTGGGCTGATGGGTCAGGGTTTGGCATTTCAAAAATAATTTTTAAATTTAAAAGATTTTATTTTCTATTCACCAAATATGTTGACTCATTTCATAAATGGATCAGCACATTTCATAAACAGCAATCCTATTGCTAATTACATAATAGAAAATAACTCAATCAAAATAAATCATGAATATTCTTTTAGATCTAATCTAACATATTCATGATAAATTTTATAATTAAACTTTTACAATAAAGTCCTTTCGCTGCTTCGTCTGCATGGGATATAATCGCTCGGCACCCCTACCGCCATAGGAGAACCCCATCGAATAGTTGGAGAGGACCTTTAAACCCTACTTTTCTCCTATGACCGGATGACCATGGCAACCAACCCAATTAGACTACGTGCTACTTGGATCAAGTATATCTAAATATACCAATTTCAAAATTTAAATTTCAAATTTTAAATTTCAAATTTTGAATTTTAAATTTCAAACAAATTTCAAATTTCAAATTTTAAATTTTTGAATTTCAAATCTTAAATTTTAAATTTTAAATTTTAAATTTCAAATAAATTTTAAATTTCAAATTTCAAATTTTAAATTTTAAATTTTTGAATTTTGAATTTTGAATTTCAAATTTCAAAATTCAAATTTTAAATTTTGAATTTTGAATTTTAAATTTAAATTTTAAAGTTTAACTTTTAGATTACTACTTAATCTATGCATGCAAATGTATATCATATTTTAGAACCTACTCTGATACCATTTTGTGAGAATTTCAGTGCAGGGATAAAATGGTAATTTTAAAAATTTTTTAAAATTATAATTTTATAGTAAAAATTATTAATTAATCTAATTAATTAATATATATTAACTTTATACAAGGATCTAAATATGATATATATAGCATGCATTTAAATTTAAAATTTTGAATTCTACAGTAAACGTTTTACGGTTATGTGTTCAGAACATATTACCTTCATGTAGGTAGTCGATCACTGCAGTCTGATCACCATCGAGAAGGTCTGATCATTGTAATATAGCCACACAATATGTCTGGCCTCCGTGGATCATCCACACGAAGCTTCCGATCTGATCGGCTCCTCCCGAATGCTAGTTCATTGCAGAACCCTTTCGATGGTCGATGCTGATTGAACTCCTTCGATCAGTGTCTATCGATTCTTTGGATGCTCTGGATCATCAGCAGAGATTCTTGAAAGGTTGATGAAGCTCTCTCTGAAGTTTGGTGGGCTCATGATACTCGTAGCTCACCTTCTCACTTTTCGAACCCTAGGCAGAAATCCTAGGGTACTCTGAGAAAACCCTGCACCCTTTCTGTTTGTTTTCTTTTCTCTTCTTTTCTTTTCTTTTCTCATGCACAAGGTCTTTCTCACACCACCCTTCTCTCTCAGATCAGATGTACGCATGCCCCAGCTTCTCATCCCTTTTAAAATGGTGCAAGACCATATTTTTACCGTATTTTTACCGTGTGAGAGGATAAAGCTAGATGGTTGCTCACTTGAATTCAAATCAAATTTGAATTCAAATGCCAACCAACCTATCCTTATCCACTCAAGGTGTGAGAAGAGAAAGGGCATGGGTTCTTTGTGCGTAGAGAATTTACATGAGAAACTTTTTCTCGTGTAGAGAATGGAGTGCATAAAAGGATAAGGTGGCGCATGGATTAGTTGCCCATTCAAATTCATACATTATTTGAATTTGAATGGCCAACCAAGCTTATCATTATCCACACAAGTGGCACATAAGGGAGGGTGTGGGAAGGCTTCTGCATGGGAAAAATTTCACGAGAACTCATTTCTCGTAAATTCAAATAGGCGCAGGTGAGGTGAGGTGGCGCAGGGAGATAAGTCAAGGTGGTTTCAAATATTAAATCAACCTAATTGAACCAACCTTATTAAAATAGGTTAGGCACAATTAGACTAAGTTAAACCCAACACAATTAGGTGAAATTAGGCTTAATAAAATTCTAATTAAATCAAGAATTGACTAAGCCCAACCCCTAATCAGATCAGGGACCAAACCATCTTGGCGATTAGGTCAACTCTTAACCTAATCGGGTCAAACCCAACTGAATCCAATTAAATTGGACTTGATCCAAAAATAATTACTCAATCAAATTGAGTTAATTAGTGATCAAATCACTAATTAAACCTCTCATAAATACTGAGTCCAAATTCGATGGGCAATCGAGCATCAAAGTCCATCGATATGAAACCCTGATCGAAGAGTCCCAAACCAGTGGGACTCTTGACCTCGGTACCCAAAATGTGTGGAACTCATGATCAGAGAATCCTGATTCTCGATCACAGAGTCTCAGATATGTAGGACTCAGAGTCTTCAAGCATTAGGACTCTTGGTCGAAGAGTCTTAGTCCAGTGGGACTCTTCACCAGCCATCAGATCAGATAGGAACCTCTAATGTGTGTGACTCTGCAGGTTCGAACCTAAGCCGATAGCACAGGAACCAATTCCTGTACTAATCGAAGTGACCATCTAGCAATGGTACCCAACATCCGGATAGGTCGAATAGTCACAATCGCAACATTTAGAACCTACGCGAATATGGTTACTGTATAATTCATCCCTTTTGATCCCTATGTATAGGATGACTCAGGGTTAAACTGTCAACCCTGATCAGATCATCCGAATCATGCTCAACTCAAACAGTCCTATGACTCCTCACTTGGACTACCTTGGCCAAGGTTTTGTTAAATTGAAATACAACTGTACACAGCTCCTGAACTGGAGTGGTCAATCCCATCTTAACACACGCACCGACAAGTCAAGTACTTGACGACACCCAGCAGCCTTCCATCACTGAATTAGAAATTCAGGTAGTCCAGTGCCTAAGTGCAGTGAGTTGCTTGCAAGTCATCATGGCTGTCTCAGGTCAGAGGAACATTTATACCCATATCCCATCGGAGCAAATCTTGACAGCAGAAAAAGCTCCGGAGTCGGTCATGTTCAGTGCAGATGTACCCTTACATCTCACCTGTATGCCATATCAGTATCTCCACACTCCTTGGTTAAGAGGACAATCAACTCATATGACAGACAACGACCTATACTTGATAAACGTTGTTGTCCTTAGTAACAACGTATCATTTGGTCGCGAACAGGTTTAAGGACTAAATGACAAATCTTCCTTTGTCGAGTCTAAATAGTCCTAAGGACTTCACCACAACACAGGAGTTCATTAGAAGATGAAACAATTTATGATGAAAAATATTAAAATAACTTTTATTTATTTATAATTCATATACTAATACAAGAAAAAGCACAACCGTCAACAGGCTGATGATTGGCTTTGGGATACTATTCCCAACACTCATCACAGCCTTAAAATTATTGTCCAGACTTATGGGGTTCATTATAATCTTAAAATTAATAAGATACAGCATATAATGAATCAAAAATATTAATTTTATTAATAATATTAATATCAATTACATGAGTTTGGAAGATAAATTATAATAAACATCCTATCGCATCCCATATGCGATTGGCTTGTAGGACATAATTCTTTCAGAGAATATCTCTCCAGTGAGTTTCTAACATATTTAGAAGAGAATGAGATTCTCTTTTAATGGATACCTCCTGAAACACCACAGCATAATGGTGTGTCGGAAAGAAGGAATCGAACCCTGTTAGACATGATTCGGTCCATGATGGGCTTTGTAAGTCTGCCAATCTCTTTTTGGAGATATGCACTCAAGTCAGCTTGTTATATTTTAAATAAAATTTTAAGTCCATAAGTAAAATACTACATGAGATGTGGACAGGGTATAAGCCAGCACTCTCTCACCTTAGGGTTTGAAGATGTCCGGCTTATGTCAAACATTTAAAAACTAACAAGCTTAGATCTCGATCTGACAAATACCTATTTGTAGGGTATCCAAAAGAGACCAAGAAGTATTACTTCTACCTTGCTGACGAACAGAAGGTGTTCGTCAACAATAGGACAATCTTCCTAGAAAAGGAGTTTCTTGAGAAAGAAACAAATGCCTCAAATATTGAACTTGATGAAGTTCGATTGGTAGAAGAACCGACACAATCTAGTAAACCCATAGAGTTGGACTTGATTAGATCAAATATGAAACCTATTGTAGAAATATCTTTAAGAAGATCCGATAGAGTACCGTGTCAATCGAATAGATACTACAATTTTTTGATCCGAGATGCTGATCCGATTGAACTCGATGAAAACAATAAGGATCCAATCACCTATATAGATGCAATACAGAGGTCTGACTCTAATAAATGGCCAGAAATTATGAAATTTGAAATGGAGCCCATGAAAGTCAACAATGTATGGACATTGGTTCACCCACCTGAAGGGATAAAATCCATAGGATGTAAGTGGATCTTCAAAAAAAAAAAGGTATAGACAAAAAAGTGGAGACTTATAAAATTCATCTAATTGCCAAGGGTTACCATTAGCATTATGGTATTGACTATGACGATATATTTTTTTTCTGTGAAGATGCTCAAGTCCATTCAGATCATGCTTGTGATAGTAGCACATCTGGACTATGAAATCTGACAAATAGATGTAAAAATAGCCTTCTTAAATGGAGAGCTGGAAGAAGAGATGTATATGATACAACTTGAAGGTTTCATATCCACAGATGAGTCTAAGGTGTGCAAGCTTCAGAGGTCCATTTATGGACTTAAGCAGGCATCTTGGAGTTGGAATATGTATTTTGATAAAGTGATCAGAATGTATGGCTTCATTAAGAATAGAGAGGAACCCTACATATACAAGTGGGTTAATAATTCTGTGATTGTATTTCTTATTTTATATGTAGATGACATTCTCTTAATCAAGAATAACTTCTCTGTATTATAGGGAATAAAAATTTGATTGTCATCATAGTTCTCCATGAAGGACTTGGGAAAAGCATCTTTCATCACCGGGATGAAGATCTATAAAGATAGATCTAAAAGATTGCTTGGATTATTCCGGTCAACATACATTGATACTATACTAAAAAAAAAGTTCAGCATAGAGAATTTCAAAAAAGGCTATCTTTTGATTGACCAAAGAATTTCTCTCTCGAAGAGTGATTATTCGATAACTCCTCAAGAGAGAAAGTGTATGAGCAGAATTTTATATGCTTCGATAGTGAGATCTTTTATGTATGTCATGACATGTACGTGATCGGATGTGGTATACTCACTAGGGGTAGTGAGCAGATACTAGTCCGATTCATGTGAGACCACTGGAAGGTCATAAAAACCATCCTTAAGCATTTGAGAAATACTAAGGATCAGTGGCTTATTTATGGAGATTCTGACTTAAAACTTATGGGATTTACAGACTCTAATTTTTAGTCGGATCATGATGACAGTAAGAGCATATCGGGATATATTTATATCCTGAATGGTGGAGCAATCTGCTGGAAGAGTTTCAAGAAGCACACTATTACCGACTCTACTTGTGAGGTAGAATATATGCGGTATCCGATGCTACGAAGGAAGCTATGTGGTTATGAAAATTCATCAACCAGCTCGGAGTGGCACCCTTCCTTATGGCCCCATCTTGTTATATTGCGACAGTACTGGTTCCATTGCTTAAGTGAAGGAACCGAAATCACATCTGCGGACCAAGCACATTCCATGCCGCTACCACCTGATCTGGGAGATCATGGATCGAGGTGACGTCGAGCATCAAAAGATCGACAGAAAGGAGAACCTGACCGACCCATTTACTAAACCCTTGGTGTCAAGGAGTTTGAAGACTATAAATCAAAGATGGATATACGATACTGTACTGATTGGTTTTATTCCAAGTGAGAATTATTAAAAATTATGTCCCAAAATCAATCGTCAGCTTGTTGATGGTTGTACATATTATTATAATTGTATATGAATTATTGAATTAATAAATATTATTTAATTTTTTCATCACCGTGTATATCTTATTTTGAACTTCTGTTATGTGATGAAGTTCTTAGGACTATTTGATTTGATATAAGAGGATATATCATTTAGTCCTTAAACCTTAAGTTCATGATCAAATAATATACTATTATTAGGATGATAGCTATATCAAGTATAGGTCATTGTGTGCTATGTACATTGATTGTTCTCTTAACCAAGAAATGTGGAGACACTGGCATGGCATGCAAGTGAGATGTAGGAGTACATCTCACTGAATGTAACCAACTACTGAGCACTTTGTTATCAAGTGTAGCTCATGAAGGATATGGGTATAAGTGTCCCTTCGATCTGAGATCATCACGGTGACTTACAAGCAACTCACTGTGCTTTGATGCTGGACTACCTAAATTTTTAATGTAATGATGAAAGATTTTTGGACACATTCAAGTACTTGAGAAGTTGGTGTGTGAGTTAAGATGGAATTGACCCCTCCGAATAAGTAGGAGTTAACGTATCAGCATGTTTCAATTAAGTAAAATCTCGATCAGGGTAATCCATGTGATGGATTTTAAAAATTAAAATATAATATGGATGATCATATCAAGGTTGACAGTTAAATCCTAGATCATCTTGAGTATTTGGATCAAAGGAATGAATTATATGGTAACCATATGCCAATAGGTTCTTGAATGATGCTTTGCAATCTTTCAACCTATCTGGATATCGGTATCATTACTAGATGGTCACTTTGATTGGTATAGAAAGATTATTGCTATACTACTGGCTTAGGTTCGAATCTATAGGATCATTTTTAAAAAAAAATTTTGACTAATCATATGGCTAATCAATGATTAAGAATCATTCTAGGATAAAACAGTCAATTCGATTGATGTTAACTCTGTGCAAAAGTTGAAATAAATTAATTCACTAATTGTTAATAAATTATAAAAAATTGATTAGTAATTACATTACTAATTAGCTTAATTTAATTGAGTATTGAGATTTAGATCAAATCTAATTGAATTAGATTCAATTTGGTTTGACCCGATTAGGTTATGAGATAACCTAATCGTTAAGGGTGATCGATTCCTGATTTGATTTAGGACTTGAGTTTGATTAATTTTTGATTTAATTAAAATTTAATTAAAACTATTTTTTATCTAATTAGATTAAATTTAGTGATCTAATTGGATCCAACCTAATTTGATTGGGTTAAGAATCTAATTGGATGAGAAAATAACTCAAATTCAAATCCCTTGCACCTCCTTTCTCTGTGCCCTCTTATTCTTCATGCAAGAAAATTTTTTACATGAATTTTTCTCATGCTCAAAAATTTTTCTATGTCCACATTTAATTATTTTTGAATTATAAATTGGTTGGTTTAAATTTGAGTTCAAATGGGTTTGAATTTGAATTAAAACCTAGAGTCCAAATTGAGTTGGACTCTTCTCTTCACTCCATCACTTTTCTCTACATATAAAATATTTTTGCATGAGATTTTTTATATCATTCTAATATTGGTCAACCTCTCTCTAAGTTCATAAGATGAGAATAAAATTTGATTCAAAATTTAATTCAAATTTGATTTGAATTGGTGACAAAGATCAACCAACGTTTGAAATTGAACCGAAACTACCTTTTTCTTATCCTTATCTTCCATGGGATGCCACCCTTAAGAAGGGATCAGTTTTGTGAGAGATTAGAAGTAATTTTTAGCATGAGAAACCTAAGAGTTGGAGCATGAAAAATTGAGAGTGGGTTGGGCTTCCATGCGTGAGAAACAGAGGAAGTGTTCTTCCTCTCGGGCATGAGGTGTAGGGTCTAGGATTTCAACTCTAGATTTTGTGAAAAAAAAACTACAAGAGTGAGTCTTGATTCATCTCCCACACCACCATCTCCTTGTAAAGCTTCACCTTCTAATCTGGAGGAGTCTGAAAGATCCAAAGAAAGGAGCTTGGATCAGCCATCTAGAGCCTTCAACGTGAGCTAGCACTCCCATGAAGGAAGATCCGATCAGGGTTTTGAGTGGACGATCTGTAGAGGTGGACAATCTGTGTGGCTGCTTGATATTAGTGAGAGCTTCATACCACACCTACTAGCAGCAGAGATCATCGACCCGTAAAAAGATGATGAGTTCTGAACTCAATTGATGTGATCTAAAGGTTAGATCAAATTCAGGATATCGATGTGATCAATGTAGTTTTTTATTTTATCAGATTTTATATACAAATTTTTTCTATCATAGATCCTTAATGGTAGTTTAGATCTGATATAAGGTATGTTTAGAAGATTAAAATGTTTAAGCTTTTATTTTTCACTGTAAATTTTTAAAAATACATGCTTTAAACTATCAGTTTTTTGATAAAGCCTTCTTCTCTTTTTGGCAAGATCAGGGGGCACCAACCCCCTGAATAATGCAAGAGGGGTCCACCCCTCTTGTGGCTTGGCGTGGAGGGGGAGAGAGAGAGAGTGGTCATGCCTCCTCTCTTGAACAAAATCCTACAGTGGGGCGCCAAGGGTTGGCGCCCCAACTACCTGCCCTATGTGAGATGGAGCATCCCATATACTTGCCTAAAGAAGCTGATTACATGCCAATTAAGTCTGATTTTATTAAGAAAAGATCAAGTTAAAAAGGTAGAGTTTCTTTTGAGATAAGGATGTATCTTTTTAACTAAATTGAATTTCTCTTTTGAGTTAAGATAGAGCCTATATAAAGAGAAGGTCTCTTAAGATTTCTAGTTATTTGAATTTTTGTGAGACAAAAACTCTCCCTCTCTCTTCTCTATGCCTCCCCTTCTTCCTCTTCTCTTTTCCATGCCCAAAGGTTGGGCGTCCCACCTTCCACATGCCAAGAGTTGAGGAACAGTCCATCTTCAGCGAGGAACATAGAGCAAAGACTACAGATCAAGAAGTTGATTCCACAGTCTAGATCAAGGAGTTGATCGAGGTTCTAAAGGATGAGATTCTACTTAGAGAATATGAATCTACTATAAAAAGATCGATTTGAGATTGATCCTGATGGATATCCATAGAGGTCGGATATGTGTGCGGCTCGAAGACCTTTGAACGTAAGATCATCGATAGTGGTGAATTTTTACCCGCACTAAGGTATTGAGATTTGATCTCATACTTATTTTAATTTTCAGATCATATGTATATCTTTTCTTCTAAGCTTGGGTAGGATTAGATAAGATCTAATATATGTGAGGTTAAAGGGTTTAACTCATTTATTTTTTGCTGCAATTAAAAAGAGTTTTGAAATCTACACATGCACCCTATCCGACTTTCTAACAGTGGTATCAGAGCCACTAGTTTTTAAAGATATATGTAATCTAATTTTTATCTTAGATCTAAAAGTTTTAGTGATTTAAAATTAATCTTGTGCTGATATAAGGTTGTCATGGTATAGGGTTTACCCCTTATATTGTAAAGGTTATCCTCACACAAGATTGATTGATTTTGAAAATTATTTTTAAAATAATTAAATCAATCTTTTAGATCTAAAAATTTATATATGTGATATATCTAATTTTAGTTTTAGATCTAAAATTAGAATGATTAAAAATTTATATCAAACTGGTATAAGGTTGTCCTGGTATAAGGTTTAACCCCTATATTGAAAAGATTGTCCAAGTTTGATGCAAACAAATTTTTAAAAAGATATTTTTAAAATATTTTAATTATTATTTTAGATCAAATTTTATATGTATTTGATATGTGTAATTTTAGTTTTAAATCTAAAATTTGATGTATATATGATGCATGTTTTAATTTAGATCTGAAACTACATATACATGATATATAACATTAGGTTTAGATCTGAAATAATTTTCAGATCATAAGCCACTAATGCATGCAATGAAATATAATCTAAAAATTATTTTTAGATCTAAAATTATGTTGTTGCATATAGGTATGGGTTGAACAAATTAGGTCTAATGATCAAACTATAATTAGGGTCAAATTGATTAGCTCAGGATAGAACCTGTTGTCAATTTTGAGCAGTTGATTGAACTTAATCGATGGTTGATTAGGATTAGATTAAAAGGGCTTAAAATTGAATTTAGTTATAGTTGATCACATCAATTCATATTTTGATGTGAGTTGATTGACTCAAGATCAAATTTGGCTTAGTGGTTCGAATCCGTTTCAATAGGTTAACCTGATCAATTTTAATGGATCAATTTGGTGTCTAAGATAAGTATTTAGATGATAATTATTTATTTAGTTCTATTATCTGACCTGATCAATTTTGATTGATATCTAAGAAAAATAACAAGGGGAGCCCCACACATCTTAACTTATCTGGCCATATTGAGAGATTTAGTTACATGTTAGGTTACTTGTTGACTCGAGTTCACCCATGCTGACTAGGCTGATTAGACATATTGATGTGCTGATCTGAATTTAATCAGTCAAATGTTAGATCTACTGATTTAGAAGAGATCTAAACCTAAATCTCTTCATTAAATATTAAGTCTAGAGGTCTTCCATCATTGTAGAGATGTGGGTGCCTTCCTGATATTGATCATTCTCGACTGGTTACAGTGGTTTGATTGCATCGAGAAAGTACAACCACTCTATTGACATTTGATGTCTCAAGGTAGAGATGGGGTTAGGCCCAATAATTGTTAGGTGAGGATCCTAATGATGGCTTTGCGCTTGCTGGTGAACGATGAGTCTGACTTAACTAAGAAATATGCCAATAACTATTAGATGAGGCCATAAGACTTAGAGACCAAGTCCACTGCATCTTACTTAATGAAGCAATGGATGAAGTATTGTCTACTCATTGGTCTATGCTCACCATAAATATTAGGTGAGGTGTATATAGATTAATAGGACTGCAATACTCACTTGAAATCGATTGCATATAGGTTTCCATTTTTCCACCCGAGGAGTGTGGAAGATTCGAAGAAATAGTGAGAGCTTTTTATTTATTTTTAAAATCTTTAGAATAAATAATTTTATAAGTATAAATATCTAACTAGAAACTGTTCTCTCTGTAGATAATCATGTCGAATTCTAATCCTTTAGCCCGTATCCTAGATACCAATAGGTTGATCGGTACCAACTACAAAGACTGGCTCTAAAATCTGAGAATCATTCTCAGCTCTAAGAAACTCACCCATGTCCTTGATCAGAATGTGCCTATGTTACCTGCTTGTCCATCCCCTGATCAATGAGCTACACTCGAGAAATGGATGGATGAAGATAATAAGGCTAAGTGTTACATTTTAGCATCTATGTCCAATGATCTTCAGCAACAGCGTGAAGACATAAGGACTGCTAGAGAGATGCTGACTCACCTGCAAGAGTTGTATGACGAGTAGAGTCACACAGCTCGTTTTGAGGTCTTTCGAAGATTTTTCAAAATCAAGATGCATGATGGGCAGTCTGTCAATGATCATTATTTGATAATGATCAAAGATATCGAGAAGCTTCAGAAGCTCGGTATGAACATGGATAAGAAATTACAGGTGGATCTGATCCTCCAGTCTCTTTCTGATTCATATGGGTAGTTCATCATAAATTACCATATAAATAAAAGTGATAGTACTTTGCTTGAGTTATTGAATATACTAGTAACAATAGAGGGCACCTTGAAGAGTTCAAGGGGTACAGTTCTGGCTATGGAGCAGACTTCTTCCAAAAAAAAATCTTCTTTTAAAAAGAAGAAGAAGAAGCCTGCAAAGAAGCAGAAGAATGAGGCCAAGCCCAAGAAATAGGTTCCGAAGAAGGTCGACAACAAGAAAAAGTGTTTCCATTGCAATGTCGAAGGCCATTGGAGGAGAAACTGTCCGACCTACCTAGTGACTGTCAAGAGTAGGAGGAAAGATGGATCTTCTGAAGGTACATCTAATATGCTCGTTATTGAAACTAATCTAACAGTTTTCTCTTCTTCTAATTGGATTCTAGATTCTGGATCGAGTGCTCATTTGTGCACTTCTATGCAGGATCTTGAAGAAGTGAGAGGGTTGAGGGAAGGCGAGATCACTTTTTGAGCTGGCAATAGAGCAAAGGTTGCTACTATGATCATCGAGATCTACCCTCTATGATTACTGTTAGGACTTAGTTTAATTTTAAAAGACTGCTATTATATACCTGTAGCCAATAGAAATTTGATTTCTATCTCTGTGCTGGCACAGGATAATTATAATTTTTATTTCAATAAAGATATATATTCAATTTATTTTGAAAATAAAGTTGTTGCACATGCTTTCTTGATTGATGGTCTTTATTATTTCCATATGGATATGAGTGTAAATATTAACAAGCAAATTGAAAATGTCATAGGGTCTAAAAGACTTAGAGATAGGATTAGCCAAAAGTATCTGTGGCACCTTAGGCTAGGCCATATTGGAGAGGACAGACTCAACAAACTGGAGAAAGATGGTCTTCTTGGACCATTGACTTTTGAGTCTTATCCAGTCTGTGAATCATGTCTTCAAGAAAAAATGACCAAGCTACCATTTGTAGAACAAAGGGAAAGAGCCACTGAGGTATTAGCCCTAGTACACACTAATGTGTGTGGTCCATTCGATGTACAAGCTAGGGGTGGCTATGTCTACTTCATAACTTTTACCAATGATTATTTATGGTATGGGTTTGTGTATCTGATGCATCGAAAGTCTGAAGCTTTTGAAAAGTTCATAGAGTTCAAACATGAAGTAGAAAAATAGATCGAAAAATCCATAAAGGTTCTCTGATCAGATCGAGGAGGAGAATAACTTACTGAAAAATTTTGGATCTATCTCAAGGATAATAGCATAGTCTCATAATAGACACCTCTAGAGATGCCTCAGCTCAATAGGATATCTGAAAGGAGAAATTAGACCCTATTAGATATGGTTCGGTCTATGATGAGCTTCACAGATCTTCCTATCTTTCTCTGGAGATATGCATTGCTTTCTGTGATTTATCTTTAGAATTGGATTCTCTCTAAATCTGTTCCTACCACACCATATGAGTTTAGCATGGTAAGAAGCCAACTCTTGGTTACCTCAAGATTTAAAGATGTTCGGCTCATGTCAAGTGACAACAGGTGGACAAGTTAAAGGCTAGGTCCTTTAGGGCTCGCTTTATAGAGCATCCTAAGAAAACCATGGGATACTACTTCTATCTTTCTGAGGATCACAATGTGATTGTGAGCCATCATGCCATCTTCTTAGAAAAAGAGTTTATCTAAAATAGAGGTAGTGGGAGGAAGATTGAGCTCGAAGAGAAAGTCTCTGAAGAGCATCGAGTCTAAGAATCTGAATCTAATAATGAGCCAGTAGATGTGACACCTCTTCCACCTCATAGATCAAGTAGGATCTTCTGTCCTCCTGAAAGGTACTTAGGTATTCTTACAAAGGATTTAGAGAAAGCATTCTTTATGCGAGATAGAGACATTAGGAATGATCTCAAGATCTACGATGAGGCAATGTTAGATATAGACTCTGAGAAATGAATGAAAGTGATGAAGTCAGAAATTGACTCCATCCATTCCAACTAGGTTTGATCCTTAGTAGATCCACCTGAAGGTATTGTACCTACTGGATATAAATGGATTTACAAAAAAAAATTGGGTCGGATGGTAAGGTAGAGACCTATAAGGTAAGGCTAGTTACGAAAGGTTATAGTCAACATGAAGGCATTAACTATCATGAAACTTTTTCATCCACAGCCACGCTAAAATTCATCCTTACTCTACTTGCGATAGCAGCATTTCATGATTATAAAATTTGATAAATAGATGTGAAAACTACCTTTTTAAATGGATATCTTGAGGAAGATATCTATATGTAGCAACCTTTAGATTTCATATCCAGTGATAGTGATCACAAGGTCTGCAAGCTGCTAAGGTCCGAATATGGACTGAAGCAAGTATCTCAGAGTTGGAACACTCATTTTAATGATGTGATCAAAATATTTGATTTCATCAACAATGAGGAGAAGCCATATGTGTACAAAAAGATCAGTGGGAGCATTGTCACATTTCTCGTATTGTACGTGGATGACATCCTCCTGATTGGGAACGATATTCTCATGCTGACATCGATCAAAGTATAGTTGTCGAAAGAGTTTGCCATGAAAAATCTAGGAGAAGCTTCCTACATTCTTAGTATAAAGATCTATAGAGATAGATCTAAGAGAATGATAGGACTCTCACAGCGAATGTATATAGAGGAGGTGCTGAAGACATCACAACAAAACAGATTATTAGCGATAAAAAAAATTCATTGCTGATAACCTATTTTCATCGTTAGTAGTTATTAGTGATGAAATTTTTATCGCTAATATTTAGTCACAAATAATCGCATCATTGATAATATTTTATAAAAAAAATTCATCACAAATAATGGATATTATCGATGAAAAATTTTTATCGTTAAAAAAATTAGTTTTTTTGAAAATTATTTATGATGAAAAATTTTAATCATAAAAAAAATATTTATGATAAAATTTAACATCACTAATAAATAATAAATTAATAGTATTGAAATTATTTTTGTTGCTATTAATTTAATTAAAAACTTTTATGAAAATCAAATTTTTAAAAATTTTTAACGATGAAAAATTTTTATCACAAATATGATTATTTGTGATGAAAATATTTCATCGCTATTAATTTAACTAAAAATTTTTATAAAAATTAAATTTATAAAAATATTAGCGATATAAATTTTTCATCATAAATATTATTATTAGAAAGGAGTGTAGTAGAAAGAATAATACCTGCTCAAGAGTATGTCAATCTCAAGATAAATCTTGAACTGAATAGCAATCACAAGAATTCAGCTAGTTAGAGAGTATCTGCGACAAACAATCATCTCATACCAAGACCATGAATGCACTCTTGAAAAATAATACTGAAGGATCTAGCAAAGGCCTTCCGCATACTTTTCAACTTATATAAATGCAAAAGGAGCATTAAGCAATAAAAACAAAAACAAGAGAGTGGTTATAAGAAACCAAACAAATAATTTATAATTTTTGTATTTTTTTAAATTTTAAATTTTTTTATTTTTTTCTGAAGGATATATTGATACTGTAAAAACTTGTAGAATATTATTTTCTCAGACTTCTGTTTCACTGATCTATAGAAAGAAAGCAATAATTCTTTACAAAATAAGAGGAAAGAGGGGAGCATTTAAACTCAAATTTAAAGACAGGATCTAAGCTTTAAGAGTAAACTTACCTTATCATGCCATCATGTAAATAATCTTTTTATGGATCATATTTTAATATATAAAGATCTTGTATCATCTCCTTTCAATGTTCTTGGGTAGATACAAGGCCTTTGTACTTTGTGACCTCTGGTCAGTCTATAGAATCAACAACCTACACAAAATTGAGCAATGAGACAGATTCAGAGAAACTTAGATACTGATTCTTTTTTAGTGTCGAAAGTCATTATTTTAAATCTTTAATTTTTTAATTATTAGTGATGAAATTATATTATTTACGATGAAAATATTCATCATAAATAATTTTTTTTATATTTTAAAATACTAATTTTTTTTAAAATATTGATGATGAAAATATTTCATCATAAATAATCGATTACTTATGATAGAAATAAAATTTTTATTGCACATACTACATTATTTATGATAAAATATTTTTATCATAAATAATCTATAATTTTTGAATTTTTTAAGTTTATTATTTTTTTTGATATATAGGTGATAAAAATTTTTCATCATAAATAATCAAGTATTTATGATGGAAAGATATTTTCATCATAAATACTCTATCTTTCCATCATAAATACTCAATTATTTATGATGAAAAAATTTTTATCATAAATAATCTATAATTTTTAAATTTTTTATTCTTTTTTCAAATATTGATGATAAAATTTTTTTATCATAAATAATCTAGTATTTATGATGAAAAATTATTTTTATCATAAATATTAAATTATTTTTGATGAAATATTTTCATCAAAAATAATCTATAATTTTTGAATTTTTTAAATTTCTCATCTTTATTGAAATATTGGTGATAAAAATTTTTCATGGTAAATAATTTAGTATTTATGATGGAAATATTTTTCATCATAAATACTCAATTATTTATGATAAAAAATTTCCATCATCAATAATTTGTAATTTTTAAATTTTTTAAGTTTTTATTTTTTTAGGATATTGGTGATAAAATTTTTTTATTATAAATAATCAAGTATTTATGATAATAAAATTTTTTTCATCATAAATACTTGATTATTTATGTTGCAAAAGTTTCATCATAAATAATCTATAATTTTTAAATTTTTTATTTTTTTCTAAAATATTGGTGATAAAAATTTTTTATCATACATAATCTAGTATTTATGATGAAAATTTATTTTTATCATAAATATTAAATTATTTTTGATAAAATATTTTCATCAAAAATAATATATAATTTTTGAATTTTTTAAATTTCTCATCTTTTTTAAAATATTGGCGATGAAAATTTTTCATTGTAAATAGTTTAATATTTATGATGGAAATAGTTTTTCATTGTAAATACTATATTATTTATGATAAAAAATTTTCATCATCAATAATTTATAATTTTTAAATTTTTTAAGTTTTTTATTTTTTTTAAAATATTGGCAATAAAAATTTTTCATCATAAATAATCAAGTATTTATGATGAAAAAATATTTTTATCATAAATACTATCTTATTTGTGATAAAATATTTTCATCATAAATAATCATAAAAACTTATTTTTCATCATAAATACTTAAATTATTTATGATGAAAATAATTTTATCATGAATATTTAAAAATTTAAAATTAAAATAAATGATACATTATTTATGATAAAAATATTCATCACTAATAACTTGTATTTACGATGAAATTTTTTTTCATCGTTGATATTTAAATATTTGTGATGAAAATTTTTTTCACAGTAAATATTTTATTATTTATGATGTATTTAATTTTTCATCATAAATACTATTATTGATAATGAAAATATTTTTCATCATAAATAATTCTATCGCCAAAATACTATTTTCTTGTGGTGAGAGGTTCAGCATGAAAAACTTTAAGAAGGATCTTTTGCCCCTTAAACAAGCCATTCATCTCTCCAAGAAGATGTATCCTGACAAAACTGAGGAGATCCAGTGCATGAGCAAGATCTTTTATGCTTCAACAATAGGGAGTCTCATTATGTCATGTTATGTATACGACCTAATATAGCCCTTGCCATGAGTATCACAAGCAGATATCAGGCGAATCTAGATGAAGAACACTGGATTGCTATTAAAAATATCCTTAAGTACTTAAAAAGAACTAAGGATTTGATGTTGATCTTTGGTGGAGGATTGAAGCTAAAAATAGAGAGATACATCGATTTAAATTTTATGACTGATATCGATAATAGAAAATCTATATCAGAGTGTATCTTCTTGTGTAATAGTGGTGCGGTTAGCTATAAAAGTTTCAAGCAGTCGATCATTGCAGATTCGACCAAGGAAGCCAAGTATATCATCGCCTCTAAAGCTGCTAAGGAAGCCTTTTGGTTCAGGAAGTTCATTGCAGAACTGGGTGCGATGCCATCAGATGCCATTGCACTGCACTGTGACAGCAATGGTGTGATAGCCCTCGCTAAGGAGCCCAGGTCTCACCAGAAGTTCAAGCATATAGAGCGGTAGTTTCACATCATACGTGAATACCTCGAGAAAAAGTTTGTCGAGGTGCAAAGAGTCAACTCCACGCTGAATGTGGTGAACCCGTTGATTAAGCCTCTCAGCTAGTAGAAGATCGAAGCTCACCTTGAGAAGATGGGTCTTATGTATATGGCTAATTGGCTTTAGGTCAAGTGAGATTTTGCTAGATTTGTACCCTAGAAGCTAACTGTTGGCTAACACATTATGTAATTTCATGGCTTAAACTTGTACTTGTAATTTTTTATTATAATAAAAGACTTTTTCATTCCAATCATATTTATGTGTCCATGATTTATCCTAAAAATTAATAAAGATAATTTTTATATATTTTTAAAGTATTAAGAATTTGAGACATACATTGATTAGTGGTTAATTTTTAAATACTCTCGATCAAAGGATCATCACGGAGGACAGCGATCAATCCATTAGAGATCGGTGCACAGTTCACCTCCCTTGTAGGCAAATGAATCTCGGGTCTACAGTGTAGCGACACTGGGGTGAGGGTGCGGGTGGTTGTTAGAGAATAACTTACATTGAGCATGACTAACACAAGAAATTACATGGATGTCTACTCACTCATCAGTGGTCTTCTCGATGCTATAGTGGTGTGAGTGATCTTTTGATCTACGGTGTCATTGGCTATTCGCAACAAGGCTACTGAGTTTGACTACATATTTTTTTAGTTCCTAGCCATTCGGATCCTTGCTGTGTATGTTGGCTTTAGTACGTTCAGATTCACTGTTTGGAGTAAGATGCACCTAGAAGAAATCTATCGACCTTGGTAGAAAAGAAAAAGTCCTATGTGATTCGCGAGACTATGTTCAAAAAGTCTTCGACCAAAGCAAATGTGAATACTGAAAAAGAGTTTTCACGTGATTCACATGTGAACTCAAGTCGAGCCAATCTTGCATATATTGAAAATTGTGTCCTAAAATCAATCATGTGATGATTGAGTTTTTCTTTGTATATAAATTATTGATTATTGAATAAAAGTTATTCTGATATTTTTCATCACAAAGTAATATTTTCTTTGAACTCTTGTGCTGTGATGAAGTCCTTAGAATTATGCTAGTGTATAATAAAGAGAAGATTTATCGTATAATTCTTAAACATATTTACGATCAAATGATATGTCATCATAGAATGATGATGTTTATCGAGTGGAGGTCGTTATATGCCATATGAGTTAGTTGTCCTCTTAACCAAAGAGTGTGGTAACACTAGTATGACGTACAGGTGAGATATAGGAGTACATCATCACTGAATAAGTGACTCACCTACTGAGTATTTTACTGTCAAGAGCTGCTCGAAAAGCACATGAGTATAAGTATCCTTCAGACTTGAGATCACTATAGTGACTTGCAAGCAACACACTGTGCTTTGGTGTTGGACTATCTGAATTTTTAATACAGTGATGGAAGGCTATTGGGTACAATCAAGTACTTACGAAGTCTGTGTGTGGATCAAGATGGGATTGACCCCTCTAAATTATTAGAGTTGATGTATCATTATATTTCAATTTAGCAAAGTTTTGGCCAGGGTAATCCATGAGATGAATTTGAAAATTTGAAATACAATGTAGATGAAGCAATCTCGATTGACAGTTAACCTAAGACCATCCTAAAGCATCCAAGGTCAAAAAGATGAATTATGCAGTAACTATGTGTATAGATTTTGAAATATTTTTTTTATAATAATTCGACCTATCTGAATGTCAAAAATTATTACTAGATGGTATCTCAAGTACTGCAGGAATTGGTTCCTATGCTATCGATTTAGTATTTGAATTTATGGAGTCACGCACAAAAGTCAGACAAAGTAGGAAGAAGTTGGCCTATGTTTATATGTTCAATTTGAAAGTACTTGATTTGATTGAACATATAAGCTAACTTGATTGAGAATTAAGTTATAGGTCAAATGGGATTGAAGAGTTGACTATGTCTAGCTAGCATTACACATAAAGTTTAGGTTCGATCTCAGGGATGAACAGTTTCTGATCTATGGTTTATGGAGCATATGAAAGATTGAATTTAAGTACTGATTAATTTTAAATTAGATCTAAATTGATTAGGCTTAATTGAATCTAAAAATTCAAGTTAGACTTGGTACAAAAGTCCTAAAGAGTTTGGGATTGATAGCCTTTCAAAATTATTTTAAACCAGCTTCGAATTGGATTCGAATCGGACCCATTTTAGAAGAGATATGAGAAATCCTACTTGCACTAGGATTCTCCTTTCATGTGGACTGACCAACACCTGAAATGATGCTGGTTTGGGGCATCCTATGTAGGTGAGAGAGTGGGTGCAAAGTGGTTGTCATAAGTGATGGCAATTCTATCTCATGTAGGAATCTTTCTTTCATGAGTATTGAACTGATTCAAATCATATTTGAGTTATGACTCCTATACTTATAGAGTCATGAGATTTATCTATAAATAGAGAGAGTCTCTACCTATGCATACATAGCAAACAAATCAGATTGAGAGAAGAGAGAAAGAGAGAGAGAGGCATGAAAATAGAGAAGCCCTTCTTCTTCTCCTTAGCCTCTCCCCTTTGGTGCCGCACCTCTCTCCTTGGATGTGGACCCTCCTTGGGTGTTCCATCTATTAGTGTGAGAGGTCACACCAGCACATCTCCTCTCTCATTTGATTGGGTTGCGAAGATCGGAGTTCATCCTGCTTTTTCGCGACGTCTGACATGCATGTGAAGTAGAAGGTCTGTACATCCAGACCTCTATAAAGGTTTATATCAGATTATTTGAGATTTAATCTCTATTTTTATTGCTAATTAGATAAGAATTTGATCTTTATTCATGTAGTTTAATAGAAAAATTTTTAGATAGAACCTGGGTCATCCAAAAAGAAATAGTTTTCCTTCCCTTCAATTGGTATCAAAGTAGGTCTGAAATATATACATGTATAACTAAATTTTTTAAAATTAATTATATTAGATACAATTAAAATTTTTTGTAAGATATTAAATCTAATTTAGATCTATTTATATAAAATTTTTGATCTAATTTTGTTTAGATTAGATGAGCCTAATCAATTATTGATTAAGGTTGTTATAAGTTTATTATAACAGAATTTTACTGTTGCTAAATTTTTTATGGAATAATAATATAAATTAAAATCTATTTTAAATTTATTTTAATAAAATTTTAATATTTTTATTTTTATTATGAAGTGAGATTTATTTCAGATCTAAATTAGATCTATTTCGATGGATATTTAGATCTAAATCCTATTAGAATTCAGCACTATGTGAATATAAATTTTATCAAAAATTTATTCCTTATGCATTCATATTTACATCTAATTAATTTTCTATATGATATTAAATCTGAAATTGATATTTTATAATCAATATAAGATGTGTTTCAGATCTGATATAATGTATATGATACATCAAATTTAATTAGATTAGATGAAGAACATAATTGATAAGATCAAGGATATGTTCATGACATAAAATTATTTTGTCAATAATTGCATATTGATGTAATTATATATAAAATTAGATTTTAGATATTAGTAGCCTATTACTCAAACTGATGAGATCATCAGACTATCCGATCATAGGAGATTGAAGAGATTAATCTCTCTTTTGCCTATTCGATGGGTTCTCTTATGACATGTAAGGGTATCATTGTGATCCGATTTTATGAAGAAGAAAAGTGAATAAATTTTTATATATTATTTTGATCATAAATATATTTAGATTAGATATAAAATAATTTATGATTAATTATAATAAGATAAAATTTAGATATAAAATTATTTTAGATCTGAATTGTATGTTACATAAGATGTAATCGGTATTAATCTAAAAGTTGTCATGATGCATGAGATGCATGTATAAAATTTAGATCATACCTATGTATGTTTAATTATTAAACATATTATGAAAATTTATTTTCATGGATTAAAATATATGGTATGCTTCACCTGAAATTCTTGTAGAATAGTTCTACAAACTAAAACACACATTTTACATACTTAATTTTGAATTAAACTTTGAATGATCTAGACTTGAGAATTGAAGATCATTAAGACACTACATAAATCGATGGACAAAGGATTAGCTTGAATCAGGTCCTTCTAATGGGTTAGATCTAGGGTTAGAAATACATATGAACCAAGTAGAAAAATTGATTAAATCTAATCAAGTATTGAATTAGATTAGGTCAGTATTTCTCTAAATCAATCTCAATAGTTGAAGTTTGATCAAGTCCATGTGTTTGACCCTAATAAATGAAACATGATCATGGCTCCGTGGTTGAGCCCGAATCTTTTGGTGGATCAAATTGAAACTAATTAACCAGTTGGTGTCTAAAGTAAGTTTGGCAGATTTGATCAAGTGATTTTTAATTGGGAGCTATTCATTCAAATGTGTCTACAGTAAGTTAAGGGCACTTTCCTTCCACTGATCTCACTTGACCAACATGGTAGATTATGTTTTGATTAGATCACTAGTCAATTCGAATAGACCCATGCCATTAAGGTGAATCAGTGTGATTGATTTAGGTATCTTTAGATCAGCTTGTGTTTAATCCTTTACATGACTTGGTGAAGTCAGTGGAAAGATTTGCAGCTTGCAGGTCAACTTTTTCTCTTATTTTCAGATCGATGAAATCAAATCTTTTAAATTATTAGGTTCATAAAATGATAAAGTTATGGGATAACTTGGTCATAGTCTCTTATTAAGGTGCGTGATAATGAGTTCAAGATTTCAAATAGGCATTGGAGGTGCCACACATCTAGTGTCTATTACGTATTGAAATTGTCATTCATCATATGACCATCATGATGTACCTTCAGATCAATGCTCAAGTTGACCAAGCCACACTTGGGTCTGGACATCCGTTTGTTGGATGCACTTGGTGTGTCATGTTAATGGTTGGACCTAAGTAGGATTTTCAGTGGAGGCACCACATACCTACTGAAGGGATGCCTAGGGCAAAACCTAATTGCTAGAAGTTATTTGGAGAAACAATTGATTATGAACCTACCCATAGATGCACTAGGGTTGGCCAAGCCACACTCGAGCCTGAATGTAGTCCGTGTGGATTCTAGTACCCACTAAGAAATTAGCGTAATTCCTTGAATTAAAGGTAGAGGCTATCAATTCATAAAAATAGTGAGAGAATCTTTAGACTCAAGTTCATGTCTTCAGGATTAAAAATAATTATATACTAATAGGCTTATGTTTTTCTTTCAGTTATAGCCAACACACTATCCCTCCATTCGCTGTTGGACAGCGACAAGCTCATCGGACTCAACTTCAATAGCTAGTATTGAAAGTTGAAGATCGTTTTAGAGCATGAGAGGATTTTATATGTCCTTATGGATGAGGCATATGAAGAACCTGCAGCCAATGCTCTCTGTTCCGTGAGAGACACTTACATTAAGTGAATCAATAATCGCATGACTGTGCATTATGTGATGAGGGTAGTTATAAATGATGAACTTAGTCATAAGTTCGAGGATGCACAGCCAGAGGAGATCATTTAAATATTGAATGAGTCCTTCAACACCCTTGAGGATGCGGAGAGACACAAAACCTCCTGCGTAGTATTCAATACTCGTATACGAGAAGGAGGTTCAGTCACTGATCATGTACTGTACATGATTAAGCAGATTGAACATCTTAGTAAACTTGACTTTCTGTTGCATGAACAGTTAGGCAAGGATACTATCCTCAATTCGCTATCGAAATCTTACCTACCCTTTCTCAGTCATTATAGAATGATGAAACCTGCGGTAAACTATCATAGTTTGCTAGGATTACTGTAGACTTTTGAGAAGGATCACCAGCTCCAGAAGGAGCTACTGAATTTAATGGGAGGTTCATCTACAGGGCATCGATCCTCTAGGAGAGGAAAGAAGAAAAAGATGCAGAAATCCCATTCTGTCGATCCTAAGTAGAGCAAACCGTCAAAAATTGATAAGAGCCTGCTAGAGTGCTTCTTCTACATGAAGCTGGATCATTGAAAAAGATATTGTCCTACTTATATATCTACCCTTGACCCAAACAGGCCTAAGAACAAGAGAAAGAAGAAATTGGTTGCTTCACAAGGTACTTATATTATAACATCTTGTAATTTTTTTTATTTGTGATACTACTACCTGGGTATTAGATACCAGAAGTCCTATTAATATATGCAATTTATTGCAAAGACTACAGATAAGTAGAAAGTTTCGAGAGGGTGAGTGGTTTCTTAACGTTGGAGATGGAAGTCTTGTTCCAGTTCTGATCTTGAAAACTTTGTAGCTTATCTTCGAGTCTGTTAGTATCATGTTAGATGATTGTCATTATTGCCCTTTCTTTTTGATGAATGTCATCTCTGTAAGCCTTTTGACCAAACTTGGTTACAAATTTATAATAAAAGATGATTTTTGTGATATCATTATGAATGATACTACAATTATGCGTGGATAATTAAAACATGACATATACATAATATCACGGTCTGTTAGTATAATGTACACAGCCAGTAAATGCCCTAAGTTAGATAATGTCAGTGAATCCTACCTTTAGCATTGTAGGCTTGGTTATGTGAATAAGAGTAGGATTGACAGGTTGATCAAGGAACGTATCCTTGAGATAGATGATTGTGAATCATTACCTACCTGTGAATCTTATCTATTTGGTAAGATGACTAAGTCACCTTTTAAGGAAAAAGATGAAAGAACCAACGATGTCTTAGGTCTAATACATACTGATGTATGCAGGCCTATGAACATAAGTGTCAGAGGAGGATACTTCTACTTCATTACGTTTACAGATGACCTATCGAGGTATGGGTATGTCTATCTATGAAGTATAAGTCAGAATCATTTGAAATGTTCAAACCATTTTATGCTGAAGTAGAGAAATAAATTGAAAAGAGTATTAAGATCCTTCGGTCAGACTAAGGAGGTGAATATCTCATCAATGAGTTCATGACATATCTGGAAGAGAATAGAATTTTCTCACAGTGGACCCCTCCTAGAACACCACAACATAATGGGGTGTTGGAGAGGAGGAATCAAACTTTGTTAGACATGATCCGATCAATGATGGACTTTACGAGTCTGTCGATCTCTTTTTGAGGATATGCTCTAAAAATTATCTGCTATATTTTGAATAAGGGGCCCAACAAGTTTATCAATAAAACTTCATATGAGATATGGACTGGACGTAATTCGATGCTCTCTCACCTTAGGATCTTGGGATGTCCAGCTTATGTCAAGTGTTTAAAGATAGATAAGTTTGGACCAAAGTTCGATAGATGCTTGTTCATAAGGTATCCAAAAAAAACTAAAGGGTACTACTTCTACCTCGCTACAGAGCAAAAAGTATTTGTCAGCAGTCGGGCAGTCTTTTTGAAAAAAGAGTTCCTTGGTGAAGGAGCTAATGCCTGTAAAATTGAACTTGATGAAGTTCATGAGGTGGAAAGACCGACACACATAGAATTAGATTTGATTGGTGAATCAAATCTGAAGCCAGTAGAGGTGCCATTAAGAAGATCTAGTAAAGTACCACGTTAGCTGGATAGATACTATAATTTTCTAGTCCAAGACGATGACCCCATCAAACTTGATGAGAATAATGAGGATCCAATCACCTATATGGAGGCCATGCAAAGGTCCGACTCCCAGAAATGGCTTGAGGCCATGAAATCTGAGATGGAGTCCATGGAGATCAATGGTATATGGATACTAGTTGATCAATCCGAAAGGATAAAATCCATAGAAAGTAAATAAATTTTCAAGAGGAAAAGAAGAGTAGACGAAAAGATAGAGACCTATAAAGCCCATCTAGTTGCCAAGGGTTATCGTCGGCATTATGGTATTGACTATGATGATACGTTTTTTCCTGTGGCAATGCTCAAGTCCATCCGGATTATGCTTGCTATCACTGCATACTTAGATTATAAGATCTGACAAATAGATGTCAAAATCGCTTTCCTCAATGGAGAGCTGGAAGAAGAGGTGTATATGATACAACCTGAAAGGTTCACATCCATAGATGAGTAGAAAGTGTGCAAGCTAAAAAGTCTATTTATGGGCTTAAGCAGGCATTTAGAAGTTGGAACATGCATTTTGATAAGATGATCAAAATGTATGGCTTCGTTAGGAATGGAGAAGAGCCTTGCATCTACAAGTGGGCTTTCGATTCTGTAGTCATCTTCCTTGTGCTGTATGTGGATGACATACTGTTACTACAAAATGATATCCCGACTTTGTAGAGTGTGAAGCTGTGGTTATCATCACAGTTTTTTATGAAAGACTTGAGAGAAGCATCCTACATCCTTAGGATGAAGATCTATAAGAATAGATCTAGAAAGTTGCTTGGATTGTCCTAATCCACGTACATTAATACCTTGTTGAAGTGGTTCAACATGGATAATTTCAAGAAAGACTATCTTCTGATAGGCCATGAAATTACTCTTTCCAAGAAGGATTGTTTGACAACTCCTGAGGAGAGAGTGCATGAGTAGAATACCATATGCTTCAGCAGTGGGATCTATTATGTATGCTATGACATGTACGAGACTGGATGTAGCCTATTTATTAAGGGTAGTGAGTAGGTACCAGTCTGATCTGGGTGAGAAGCATTGGAAGATTACGAAAGTAATTTTCAAGTATTTGAGAAATACTAAAGACCAATGGCTTATCTATGGAGACACTGACTTGAAACTTATAGGATATACTGATTTCAGTTTCTAGTCAGATTATGATGACAGCAGAAGAGTGTCGGGCTACGTATTTACCTTAAATGGAGGAGCTGTTTACTGGAAGAGTTTCAAGCAACATACTGTGGTCGATTCTGTATGCGAAACAGAATACATTGCGGCATCGGATGCTACAAAGGAGGTGGTGTGGTTGTAAAAATTCATCATCAAGCTGGGAGTTACACCTTCTATTGATGGTCCTGTTTTGCTATACTGTGATAACTCCAGTGCCATAGCTCAGACGAAAAAGCCAAAGTCGCACCATCGCACCAAGTATGTTCTATGCCGCTATCATCTGGTGCAAGAGATCATGAATCGAGGTGATATCGAGCTTCAGAAGATTGACAAAAAGAAAAACTTAGCTGACCCCTTCACTAAAGCTCTCAGGATCAAAGAGTTTGATGATTTTAAATAGAAGATAGGTATAAGATACTGTCCCAATTGGCTTTAGTCCAAGTGAAAATTATTAAAAATTGTATCCTAAAACCAATCATGCGATGATTGAGTTTCTCTTTATATATGAATTATTGATCATTGAATAAAAATTATTCTGATATTTTTTATCACAAAATAACATCTTCCTTGAACTCTTGTGCTGTGATGAAGTTCTTAGAACTATGTTAGTGTATGATAAAGAAAAAATTTATCATATAGTTCTTAAATATATTTACGATCAAATGATACGTCATTACAGGACGATGATGTTTATCGAGTGAAGATCATTGTGTGCCATATGGGTTGGTTTTCTTCTTAACCAAGGAGTGTGGTAATACTGGTATGGCATACAGGTGAGATGTAGGAGTACATCATCACTGAACAAGTGACTCACTTGCTGAGCATTCTACTGTCAAAAATTGCTCGCAAAGCACATGGGTATAAGTGTCCTTCAGACCTGAGATCATCATAGTGATTTGCAAGCAACGCACTATGCTTTGGTGCCGGACTATTTAAATTTCTAATATAGTGATGGAAGGCTATTGGATACAGTCAAGTACTTGCGAAGTCTATGTGTAGATCAAGATGGGATTAACCCCTCTGAATTATTGAAGTTGATGTATCACTATATTTCAATTTAACAAAGTCTTGGCCAGGGTAACCCATGAGATGGATTTGAAAGGTTGAAATATAATGTGGATGAAGCAATTTTGCTTGACAGTTAACCTGAGACCATCCTAGAGCATCTAGGGTCAAAAGGATAAATTATGCAATAACCATGTGTATGGATTCTGAAATATTTTTTTACGATAATTTGATCTATCTGGATATTGAAAACCATTGCTAGATGGTATCTCGATTAGTACAGAAATTGGTTCCTATGCTACCATCTTAGTATTTGAACCTATGGAGTCACGCTCATAAGTCAGACAAAGTAGGAAGAAATTGGCCTATGTTTATATGTCTAATTTTGAAGTACTTAACTTGATTGAACATATAAGCTAACTTGATTGAGAATTAAATTATGGATTAAACAGGATTGAAGAGTTGACTATGTCTAGCTAGCACTACACATGAGATTCAGGTTCGATCCTGAGGATGAACAATTTCTGATCTATGATCCATGGAGCATATGAAAGATTGAATTTAAGTACTAATTAATTCTAGATTAGATCTAAATTGATTAGGCTTAATTAGGTTTAAAAATTCAAGTTAGACTTGATACAAAAGTCCTAAAGAGTTTGGGATTGACAGTCTTTCGAAATTATTTCGAACCAGCTTCGAATTAGATTCGAATCAGACCTATTTTAGATGAGATATGAGAAATCCTCCATGCACTAGGATTTACCTCTCATGTGGGCTGACCAACATTTGAAATGGTGCTGGTTTGGAGCATCCCATGTGGGTGAGGGAGTGGGTGCAAAATGGTTGTCATAAGTGATGGTAATTCTATCTCATATAGGAATCCTTCTTTTATGAGTATTAGACTGATTCAAATCAGATTTGAGTTAGGACTCCTATACTTATTAGATTATGAGATTCATCTATAAATAGAGAGGGTCTCTACTGATGGATACATAGCAAATAAATCAGATTGAGAGAAGAGAGAAAGAGAGAGGAGAGAGAGAGGCATGAGAAGAGAGATGTCCTTTTTCTTCTCCTTAGCCTCTCCCCCTTGGTGCCACCCCTCTCCACTTGGGTGTGGGCCCTCCTTGGGCATCCCACCTGCTGGTGTGAGGTATCACACCAGCACATCTCCTTCCTTATTTGATTAGGTTGTGAAGATTGGAGTTCATCCTACTTTCCTACGGTGTCTGACGTGCATGCGAAGTAGAGGGTCTACACATCCAGACCTCCGTGAAGATTTATATCAAATTATTTGAGATTTGATCTCTAATTTTGCTACTAATTAAGTAAGAATTTGATCTTTATTTATGTAGATTAATAAAAAAAAATTTATATACAATTTGGGTCATTCGAAGAGAAATAATTTTTCTTTCCTTCAGCATATGACTGACATTGGGGTCTGACGAGTTCTCCAAAACCTCTGTGAAGTCAAAACTCATGATAGAAAAATTGAATCATACGATAACTGTACCTAGAAGTTCATACTTTCATTCTACTTGGTTGTCACTACATACTGCTTGGTGTCACTGATGGATTGTGAGACCCATCAGACATCATCTTGATGATCGATGATCCTCGAAAGATAGAATTAAAAATATTTCAATCCATCGAAAAAAGTTTCGATGATATTATGATAGAGATCATAATATATCTCACTACCAGATAGAATGAAATCTATGAGGTCACAGATTAAGAGATTTAATCTTGAATTTGTCAATTGGGCTTATGAAGTTCTAATTGAGTTAGGGTTTACTGAAATCCTATTAGGTTTAAGAAAATTATGCTAGCATAAGGTTAAACCTAATTCTTTTTGAAACTTTGCTTGGATCAAGTCCATAGCCTTGAACCAAACCTAAATCTATTTGGATTTAATTGGGCTCCTAATTGTAAGCTCAAGAAGATTTGATTAAGTCAATTAGTTGGCTAAATTTTCTCCTCATTATCTCTACATTATCTCGTAATTATCTCTAAGTGGTGTGTGGAATAGAAGGAAAGAAGGGTGGCACCTTCTTCTCTTTTTGGCAAAACCAGGGTGCGCCAACCCCTTGGATAATGCAAGAGGGGCCCGCCCCACTTATGGCTTGGCATGGAGGAGAGAGAGAGGGGGGCCATGCCCCTTTTTTTGAACAAAACCATAGAGTGGGGTGCCAAGGGTTGGCGCCCCAACTACCTATCCTATATGAGATGGGGTGCCCAATATACTTGCCTAAAGGGGTTGATTACATGCCAATTAAGTCTAATTTTATTGAAAAAAATCAGATTAAAAAGATAAAATTTTTTATGAGATAAGGATATACTTTTTTAAGTCAATTGGATTCCTCTTTTGAGTTAAGGTAGAGCCTATATAAAGAAAAGGCCTCTTAGGGTTTCTAGTTAGTTAAATTTTTATGAGACAAAAACTCCCCCTCTCCCTTCTCCATGCCTCCCCTCCTTCCTCTTCTCTTTCCCACACCCAAAGGTTGGGCGTTCCACCTTCCACACGCTAAGAGTTGAGGAGCAGTTCATCTTCAATGAGAAACGTAGAGAAAAGACTGCAGATCAAGGAGTTGATTCCATAGTCTAGATCAAGGAGTTGATCAGAGTTCTAAAAGCTGAGATTCTACTTGGAGAAAAAGAATCTACTACAAGAAGATCAGTTTGAGATTGATCCTAGTAGATATCCGTAAAGGTCAGATATGTGTGCGGCTCGAGGACCTTCGAATGTAAGATCATCGGTAGTGATGAATTTCTATTCGCGCTAAGGTATTGAGATTTGATTTCATACTTATTTTAATTTTTAGATCACTTGTATATCTTTTCTTCCAAACTTGGGTAGGATTAGATAAGATCTAATACATATGGGGTTAAAAGGTTTAACCCATTTATTTTCCGCTACAATCAAAAAGAGTTTTGAAATCTATACATGCACCCTATCCGACTTTCTAACAGGTAGCACAGAAATAACTTTCTGAACTAATCGATGTTACCATCTAGTAATGGGACCCAACGTCCAGATAGGTAGAAAGATTGCAAAGCATCATTCATGAACCTATTGGCATATGGTTACCATATAATTCATCCCTTTGATCCTAATACTCAAGATGACCTAGAGTTTCACTGTCAAACCCAGATTAGTCAACCACATTTTGATTCAACCTTTCAAATCCATCCAATGGATTATCTTGGCAAAGGTTTTACTAAATTGAAACACACTGATGTATTAACTCCTACTTATTCGGAGGGGTCAATTTCATCTTGACTCAACACTGACTTCGCAAGTACTTGACTATACCCAAAAATCTTTCGTCATTAAATTAAAAATTTAGGTAGTCTGATACCAAAGCATAGTAGATTGCTTGTAAGTCACCGTGGTGATCTCAAGTCAGAAGGATACTTATATCCATATCCTTCATGAGCTACTCTTGACAGTAGAGTGCCCAGCAGTTGGTCACGTTCAATGAGATATACTCCTGCATCTCACTTGAATGTCATACCAGTGTCTCCACACCACTTGATTACGAGAATAACCAACACATATGACACACAATGATCTATACTCGATAAATACTATCATTCTAATAATAGCATATTATTTGGTCGTGAACTTATTTTAAGGACTAAATGATATATCTTTCTATATCGATTAGGATAGTCCTAAGGACTTCATCATAACAATTGGAGTTCATTTAAGAAGATATTCATTACTTTATGATAAAAAAGCCAAATAATAATTTTATTAATTTATCAATTCATATACTTTATATTTTTGAGCACAACCATCAATAGGCTGACGATTGATTTTGGGATACAATTCCTAATAACTTCCATTTGGCCTAGAGCCAATCAGTACAGTATCGTATACCCATCTTTAGTTTATGATCTTCGAACTCCTTGATAGTGAGGGCTTTAATAAATGGGTCGATTAGATTCTCCTTTCCATCGATTTTCTGGAGCTCGATGTCACCTCGATTTACGATCTCCCAGATAAGGTGGTTGCGATGTAGAATATGTTTAGTGCGCTGATGTGACTTCGGTTCCTTCGCTTGAGCAATGGCACCAGTGCTGTCACAGTACAACAAAATAAGACTATCGACAGAGGGTGCCACTCTGAGCTTGTCGATGAACTTTCATAACCACACAGCTTCTTTCACAGCATCAGATGCTGCAACATATTCCATCTCGCAAGTAGAGTTGGCCATAGTGTGCTGCTTAAAATTTTTCCAGCAGATTGCTCCATTGTTCAGGGTATAGACATATCCCGATACATTCTTGCTATCGTCATGCTCTAACTGAAAATTGAAGTCTGTAAACCCCATAAGTTTTAAGTCGGATTCTCTATAAACAAGCCACTGGTCCTTAGTATTTCTCAAATACTTAAGGATGGCTTTTACAACCTTCCAATGGTTCTCTCCTGGATCTGATTGGTACTGCTCACAACTCCTAATGAGTATGCCACACCCGATCTCATATATATCATGATGTACATTAGAAAATCCACTACCGAGGCATATGGGATTTTACTCATATGCTCTCTTTCTTGAGGGGTTGTCGGACAATTCTTTTTTGAGAGAAAAATTTCACAGCCTATTGAAAGATAGCTTTCTTGAAATTCTCCATACTGAACCATTTCAGCATGGTATCTATGTACGTAGGTTGGGAGAGCCTAAGCAGCCTCTTAGATCTAATCCTATATATCTTTATTCCTAGGATATAGGCTGCTTTTCCCAGATCCTTCATGGAGAATTATGACGACAGCTATACTTCTATTCTCCAAAATGCAGGGACATCATTCTCGATTAAGAGAATGTCGTCCATATATAAAATAAGAAATATAATTACAAAGTATTAGTCCACTTATATATGCAGGGTTTCTCTCCGTTCTTAATGAAGCCATACGTTCTGATCATCTTATCAAAACATATGTTCCAAGTTCGAGATGCTAGCTTCAATTCATAAATGGATCTCTGAAACTTGCATATCTTGAACTCATTTGTGGATGTGAACCCTTCAGATTGTAATAATATATATCTCTTCGTTCAGCTCTTCGTTTAGGAAAGCTATTTTTACATCTATTTGCCAGATTTTACAATCCAGGTATGCTGCTATCGCAAGCACGATCCAAATGGACTTGAGTATTGTCATAGAAGAAAATGTATCGTCATAATCAATATCATAATGCTGATGATACCCCTTAGCAATCATACAGGCTTTATAGGTCTCCACCTTTCCATCTGTGCCCTTTTCTTTTTGAAGACCCACTTACACCCTATGAATTTTATCCCTTTAGGTGGATCAACTAATGTCCATATATCGTTGATCTTAATAGACTCCATTTCGGGTTTCATAGTTTCAAACCATTTTTTAGAGTCAGATCTCTACATCGCATCCATGTAGGTGACTGGATCCTCATTGTTCTCATCGAGCTCAACAAGATCCTTGTTTTAGACCAAAAAACTAAAATATCTGTCCGACTGATGCGGTACTCTATTGGATCGCCTTAAGGATGATTCTATATTGGGCTCCAGATTTGATCTAATCAAATCTGATTTAGATTCAGTCACTGGTGTCGGTTCTTCTACCTATTGAACTTCATCAAGCTCGACTTTAGAAACACTTGTTCCTTCACTAAGGAACTTCTTTTGCAAAAAGTATGCCTTACTACTGACAAATACCTTTTGTTCAGCAGGGATGTAAAAATAATATCCCCTCATTTTCTTGGGGTATCCGATAAAATAATATTTATCAGACCTAGGTTCAAACTTATCGGTCTACAATCATTTGACATAGGCCAAACATCTCCAAACCATAAGGTAAGTGAGGTTCGGCCTAAATCCTGACCATATCTCATATGATGTTTTACTAACTGACTTACTCGAAATATTATTGAGCACAAAATAAACTATCTCAAGTGCATATCTTCAAAAAGAGGTTGGCAGACTTGCAAACTCCATCATGGACAAACCATATCCAACAAAGTTTGATTATTCCTTTTCGAGATACCATTATGCTGTGGTATTCCTGGAGGGATCCATAATGAGAGAATCTCATTCTCTCTTAGATATATCAAAAATTTACTTCTTCGATCAGATCAAAAAATTTTAATATCTTTTTCAGTTTATTTTTCTACTTCATTATGAAATCATTTGAATATTTCAAATGATTTAGACTTATATTTCATCAAGTGAACATACCTATACCTAAATAGGTTGTTTGTGAATGCAATGAAATAACTATACCCTCCTCTGGTACTAATGCTCATAGGTCCATATACATCACTATGTATTAGACCCAGAATATCATTGGCTCATTCATCTTTTTCAGTAAAAGATGATTTAGTCATCTTTTCAAGAAGATAAGACTCATTGGTCGGCAATGATTCACAATCATTGATATTGAGGATACCCTTTTGTGCTAACCTGTTTATCCTATTCTTGTTAATATGACCGAGCCTACAATGCCAAAAGTAGGAATCCATGACATTATCTAACTTAAGATATTTATTTAGAGTGTATATTACACTCACAGACTGTGACAAAATATAAATATTATTTCTTAATTGTCCTCATATTATTGTAACATCATTTATAATGATATCACAATAATCATTCTTTATTGATAAACTATAACCATCATTGGCCAAAAGGCCAACAGAGATTATATTCATCAAGAAAAATGGACAATAGTGATAATCACTTAAAATGATACTATTGGATTTGAAAATAAGCTCGACGACTCCTAAAGTCAGGATTGAAACTTGACTTCCATCTCCCACATTTAGAAATTTCTCTTCATTCTCAAATTTTCTACTAACTTGAAGTCCTTGCAATGAATTTCATATGTGAACGGAACTTCTGGTATCCAATACCTAGGTAGTAGTATCACATATAGAGAAATTATAAAGTGTTATCATATAAGCACCTTGATTAGCAACTAATTGCTCATTTCTCTTTAGCCTATTTGGGTCATAGTCTGCCTGACTCAATTCAGCCTTAAACTTTTTAGCTAGATTGGGCTCAAGATCAATATTCAACTTCTGATACTGGCAATCGAAGTTGGATCTAATAAGCTCATCACTGTCAAACAATGAGTGGAGCAACATAATATTGGCCATTTTTGGAAAAAAAAATATAAACCTAATTAGTATATGAATTAAGTAAGTCTAAAGACATAGACATTAGTCTAAAGGTTCTCCTACTATTTTATACGAATTGTTAGCCTCTACCTCTAATTTGAGGAATTACCTTAATTCTTTAGTGGGTATTAGAATCCACATAGATTGCATACAGATCCGAGTATGGCTCGATCAACCCATATGCATCTATGGATAGGTTCTCAACTAATTATTTCTTTAAATAATTTTTAATAATTAATTTTGCCTCAGCTTTTATTTTAGTAGGCGATGGGCCTCCACTAAAAATTTTGATTAGGTCCAACTATTAACATGAACCTACTCAGTGATTCTAACTAATGAATGATCAGGCTCGAGTATGGCTCGACCAATCCAACTATTCATCAGATAGTACAATAGAGTCATCATATAATGAATGATAATTTCATCATTCAGAGAAACACTAGATGGATGGTGCCTGCAATGTCAATCAGAAATAATGAATCCATTACCATTCACCTTAATGGGAGGTTATGATCCAGTTATCACCGTAACTAGCTTATTTTATGGACTTAATAATTTAAAAGATTTAGTTAATATAATTTAATAAAATTAAATATACAGACCAGTTAATCTCAATTTTTCCACTGACTTCATCAAGTCAGATCATGGTGGACTAGAAACAACTCAGTCCAACTGACAAGTCATCAATCCTCCCACTGACTTCATCAAGTCCTATCGAGGACAAAGACAAGTCGAACTAGGGGCACCTAAATCAATCGAACTAATTTTCTAGTAAGCATAGATCAACCTTAATCATTAAGTGATTTGATCAAAACTTGATTCACCATATTGGCCAGGTAAGTGAGAGCGGTGGGAGGGATATACCATTAACTCATCATAGACTCAATCTATGTGAGTAGCTCCTAATTAAAAATCACTAATCAAGATTGTTAAACTTACTTTAGACACTAACTGGTTAATCAGTTTCAACTGGATCAACTTATGAATTTGGGTTCGACCACTGAGTTTGAGATTAAAGTTCATTTGGCTCTAATCAAAGACATGGACTCAACCAACTATAACTATTATATTGGCTCTAGAGAAATTTTGATTTAATATAATTCAATTTTTTGATTAGACTTAAGCAATTTTTTTATTTAGTCTATTGAATCTTTGATTCTAACCTTAGAGTCTAACCCAATTAGGAGGATCTGATCAAGCTAACCCATAAACCCATCACCCATGTTTGATGCATTTGATATTACATCTTTAATTCATAATTTTAGATCTAATATATTCAACTTAATTCTTAATTAAGTTTGAGACTATGGATAGAGATTTGATATTTAAAAATAATTTTAAATTTTATAAAATATTTTTATAATTAATTTTTATATATGATTATTTAGATCTGAAACTTGAATCAGCTCACCCATAGATTGAGCCGACTCATCACAATGGGTCGACTAAGTTTGGAGACTTAGTTGACTCATTGATGATAAATTATAAATTATATTTTTAGCCTATTTCATTGAGTCAGCTCAACAAAAATTTAGCTAACTAACCAGGATCCTGAGTTGACCCAAACAAAACTGAGTCGACTCAACAAGCGAACTACAATAATTGCAATAATTTTAGATCAAAATAATTCTAAATAAATAGTAATAAAATCAATCATAAATTATTTTAGAACTATTATTTATGATTCTATATTTTATTTGCAATAATTAGATGCAACTACTTTTCATACAATGTATCACATACACAATCCAAAGATTTCGCAGAAAAGTAAAGTTTTTTTTTTGCATTCATCTTTATGAGATATAATCATAATAACACTCCTACACATCATGATAGGATCTAATTGAATAAGAAAAAGAGAGATCTAATATCTATTATCTCCTATGACTGGATGGTCTGGTGATAAATTCGATCCAATTACTTCGTTACTCAGATCATCTAATCTAAATAATTTAAATTTAATCTAAATTATTTTAAATTTGATTATTATATTTTGATTATATCAAAATTAGATAATAATCATCATAAAAAAATATAATATACTTTCATTTAAAATTAGATTTTATAAAGATCAGCACAAACTAGGATAACTTTTGCACTATAAGAGATAAACCTTACAGCAAGACAACCTTATTTCAATTTGTACGATCTGATCTATAATTAATTTTAAATCTAAAATATCATATATTAGATCTAATCAAAATTAAATTATAGATCTAAATACATAATATCATGTCATATAGAACTGTGGCTCTGATACCATTATTAGGAAACAAACAGTTCAAAGTATATTTTATATATATATATATAGCGGAAGCAGTAGATTAAACTATTTAATCTTTTATACATACTTTAGATCCAATTTAAATTATTTTTCTAAGAATCTATGATATAAAAATATTATAAAAAAAAATCTGATCTGAAAGAAAATACTGCATCGATCATATCGATGCCTTGAATCAGATCTAATGCTTAGATCTGATCCGACGAGTTCAGAACCCATTACCTGATCATGGGTCAATGATCACCACTATTGATGAATATGGTAGGTGGTCTTTTCTGATGTTGAGCAGTCGCACAACATGTCTGACCTCTATAGGTGATCCACTCGAAGCCCCAATCAGATCATCCTTTTCGGGAGTGCTAGCTTGCGATGAAGGCTGTGGATAGCTAATGGAGACTCCTTTCTTTAGATCAAATAGATACCCTCAAATCAGAAGAAAGATTTTTTCAAGAAGGAGATGGTGTAGAAGAAGAAAAATAATTTTTTTTTTATTTTTCTCTCTTACAAAATAGGAACTAGGAAACCCTAGAACTCCCACCCTAGATCTCGCACCCTAAAGAGGATCTTCTTCCTCTTTTCTCATGCACAGATGCCCACTCCTCTTTCTCAGATCTCTCAACACTCTATAAGGTTTTCTCACACCAAATCTAGAGTGGTTTGGCACAACAAAACTAGACTTTATTAAAGGTGGCATCCCATGTAGTGTTTGGATAATCTGGTTCAGCTTTAAAATAGCCTTTAATCTTATCACAAATTCAAATCAAATTTGAAGTCTATTTTAAATTAGATTTAATCCACACATAACGAACTCAAAAATAAGGGTGACACAACTAGATTGGTGCAAAAAATATCACACCAAAATTTATTTGTGCATAAGAAAGAAAGCTGGCCGGTGGCAATGAAGAGTCCCACAAAAAAACTTGAACTCTTGGTTTAAGCTTGAGAACCAATTTGAAGTCAAACTTGAACCAACCAAATTTTGATCCAAAGAGGATCAGAAGAAGGCATCACACACCTTCTGGGCATAAAAAATTTCATGTGAAAACCAATTTCATGCATGGAGAAAAGTAGGGCGTAGTAAAAGGTGGCGCATGGAGAGTTTTTATTCTATTCAAATTCGAGTTTGCATTCATTTCTAATTAGGTTCTTGATCCAACTAAATTAAGTTAGACCTAATTAGATTACCTAATCTAATTAGATAACAAATAGTCTCAATTAAATCTTAATCAAAATAAAAATTAATCGAGTTTGAATCAGGAATCAAACTCCTTTAGCGATTAGATCATCTCATAACCTAATCGGATCAAACCAAATTGAATCCTATTCAATTAGATTTAATCCAAACTTCAACACTCAATCAAATTAAGTTAATTAATAATCTAATCATTAATCAATCCTCCTATAATTCACTAACAATTAGTGAATTAATTTATTATAACTTTTGCATAAAGTTAATCATCAATCGAATTGACGATTAAACCTTATAATGATTCTCAATTGTTGATCAGCCATATGATCAGTCCGAAATTTTTTTTGAGTATGACCCTATAAGTTCGAACCTAAGTCGGTAGCATAGAAATAACTTTTTAAACTAATCGATGTAACCATCTAGCAATGGAATCCGATGTCTGGATGGGTTGAAAGATTGCAAAGCATCATTCATGAACCTATTGACATATGGTTACCGTATAATTCATCCTTTTGACCCTAATGCTCAAGGTGATCTAGAGTTTAACTGTCAAACCCAGATTAGTCAACCATATTATGATTCAACCTTTCAAATATATCATATGGATTATCCTAACCAAGATTTTACTAAATTGAAACACACTGACGTATTAACTCCTACTTATTCGGAAGGGTCAATTTTATCTTGACTCACACACCGACTTCGTAAGTACTTGACTGTACCCAAAAATCTTCCATCACTGAATTAAAAATTTAGGTAGTCTGGCATCAAAGCATAGTGAGTTGCTTGCAAGTCACCATGGAGATCTCAAATCGGAGGGATACTTATACCCATATCCTTCGCGAGCTACTCTTGACAGTAGAGTGCTCAGTAGTTGGTCACCTTTAATAAGATGTACTCTTATATCTCACTTGTACGTCATACCAGTGTCTCCACACCACATGGTTATATGGACAACCAACGCCTATGACACACAATGACCTACACTCAATAAATACTATCATCCTAGTAATAGCGTATCATTTGGTCATGAACTTATTTTAAGGACTAAATGATATATCCTCCTATATCTATTGGGATAGTCCTAAGGACTTCATCACAATAATTAGATTTCATTTAAAAAGATGTTCATTACTTTGTGATGAAAAAATCAAATAATAATTTTATTAATTTATCAATTCATATATATTTATACTTTTTAGCACAACCATCAACAGACTGATGATTGACTTTCAAACAAAATTTCTAATAGTTTTGTACTTAGCATATTTGGAGGTTCCATTTCATGGAGATCATGCTTGCAGCCCATCACGACCTTATCTACCATTAAGGTGGAGTACATTAACATTACGAAGGTAGTGAAGGAGGCCTTATGGCTGAAAGGCTTGGTATTGGAGGTGGACCTCGCATAGGAGGCCATCAGGGTGCACTGCGATGGTCAAAGTACTTAAACAGAACTCTATCTACCATGCTAGGATGAAGCACATAGATATTAGATATCATCAGATCAGAGAGCTTATGGAAGAAGGTAAGGTAGAGCTGGTGAAAGTCCACACCAAGGAGAATCCAGTGGATGCACTGACGAAGGTACTTTCAAGAGATGGCTTTCGAAAATGTGTCACTGATATACTTGATAGACAGGATGGAGTTGGCTAAGGCCTTGGGGTACCAAGGTAGAAATTTTTGGACCTTATATGATGCTTCCAAAGCTTAGGGGACCAAGACTAAGGCCAAGGTCTAAAATCCATGAGGTGGTCATGGGGTTTCTAGGGCTAGTTTGGGCTCTAGAATGAAAGGCTGTCAGCCTTTCGAGCCTTGAGGTTTAGAAATTTTAGATCTTGAGGAGATAACTTGTATTTGGGCTAAGATTGAGTCTAAGATTGTAAGATTGGATTGAGTCATGGTTATATATGGGCTTGGGTGAGCGTAATCTTATATTGAGTTAGCCAGGGGAGTTTTTGGATTGGGTCATATTGACCTTGTATATAAAGATATACTATATTCTGACTCGATGAAGCGAATGGATACTAAACCATTTTCTTCCTAACTTTCTCTCTCTTTCTTCCTCTTTCTCTGGTCTTCTCCATGTTCTAGCAGTAAAAAATCTTAGGGTTTGTTGGCCGCCAATCCCAAAAAAAAAAGAAAGGAGGTGTTAGGGTTTCTAGCGCCCTCCTTTGTGCAAGCCCCCTTTTGTGTGCCCCCTCTTGGCTGTCCAAGAGGAGTTTCACACCCCCATCTTTTATTTTTTGGAAGCCTCATCAAGGGTGCTTCCAAATTTGAAAAGGAGGATTTCAGATCTGGAAGAGAAAGGATTCAAATCGAAGAAGAAAATTCTATCGATAGGATTTACAAGGCTGCTAAAATCCTGAAGGCTATTTTTGTGTTGCTGTATTGCTGGCCTTCAAGGACCTCTACGACCTGATCCTAGCTGTTTCCTAACGTCCACAACCTAGAGAAGTTGCTACAATAGTGATCTAGTTGCGAAAGTTCATCAACGAGCATAGAGTGGTATCCTCCATTGATGGTTTAGTCATGCTGTATTAACAGCACTTGAGCCATAGCTCATGCTAATAAATAGTAGTCCCATCAGAGAACCAAGCATACTCTACATCGCTATCACTTTGTCTGTAATATTATGAATTGAAGTGATGTCGATCTTTAGAAGATCGATGGAGAGGAGAACTTAGCCGATCCAATTACTAAAGCCCTTGAAATCAAAGAGTTTGACAAATATAAATGGAAGATGGGTATTACATAATGTATCGATTGGTTTTAATTCATATAGGAGTTATTAAAAAATATGTCTTAAAGCTAATCATTTGGATGATTGTGCTCTTTATATTTTGTATATGAATTATGAATTAATAAAAATTATTTAACATTATTCATCACAAGGTGTACATCTTCTTTGATTAAATAATATTATAATGAAGTCCTTAGAATTATATGACAATCGATAAAAGAGAATTTATCAAATAGTTCTTAAATATGTTCACAAGCAAATGATATGTCATTAAAGGATAATGACATTTATCAAGTGTAGGTCATTGTGTGCCACATAGGCTGGTTGTCCTCTTAATCAAGGAGTGTGAAGATACTGATATGGCATACAGATGAGATGTGAAAGTACATCATTACTGAACTAGTGACTCACCTGTGGAGCACTCTGCTGTCAAGTGCAGGTCGTGAAGAATATGGGCATAAGTGTCCTTCCGACCTGAGATTATGACAGTGACTTGCAAGCAACTCACTATGCTTTGGTGCTGGACTACTTAAATTTCTAATTCAATGACGGAAGGTATATAGGCATAGTCAAGTACTTATGGTAATCAGTGTATGGATCAAGATGGGATACATCCCTCCACATTTTAGAAATAGATGCATCACTATATTTCAATTGAGTAAGACCTCAACTAGGGCAATCTATGTGATAAGTCATAGAATTTGAAAAAGATTGAAATATAATATGGATGACTAATCCAGAATTGACAGTTAAATCTTAGATCGTGCTGAACATTCAGGATCAAAGAGATGAATTATGTGATAACCATATTTCATGGTAAAAGAATAGTACTCTACAAGCCAATCACATAGGTAATGTGAAAGAACTTTTCTGTGATATCTTCCTACTCATTTGCATGACATTGATTATTTTATTCATGAGGTATTGTGTTTTATCATTTGCTGCACTATATTTTTATGATTATGATAAACCTCATAAATTAGGATAATAATTTTAGAGCCATGATGAGATCATACCAGTGAGATCTAAAATCTTGATAGCTCCAATCTAAAATATTTTCAATCATTGGATCATCAAGTTGAGGATCGATGATGCCGGTAAAACTGATACATCATATGTATGCTCGATGGAGAGGGTGATTGATCTTACAATCACTTGTGTGGTGAGACTAATATAAAGATGTTGGTGCTCATTGGAGAATGAGTTTACTGAACTGATCCACAGAAAGAATATTTGATGGAGCCTTACAGCATGTCGACAGATAGTTCTCCAGTGGGACTGATGCAAGTGATCCTTTGACCTGAGATCACCATAGTACCTTATGTATATGGATCCTTACATTGGTTTATTCTCTAGCATGATATTTTGAGATATGTGTGGAATATTTTGGGTCTAGTGAAGTGTGTATAGAGGTTGTGAGTGATCAATAAGAAATTGGTCACTCCTTGTAGGAGGAGAGAATATCCTATGTGATCTCATAGGATGATGACTCTGAGAGTCTCCGACCAGAGCAGGGATGAATAGTAGAAAAAATTTTTACTGATTCATGAATCGAGTCATCATCATCAGATCGAGATACATATGGATAGATATTTGGGCTTGACATATTTTCATGCCCATGGTCTATCTGGGATGTTGTGTGATTGAAGGATTGAATTGTACGGTAACTCACCATGGAAGGCTAATTTTGATATTTTCATCAAATTTCATATCTTTTGGATAATCATGATATATTTTTAGATATCAATCTTGACTTGTAGACTTATAAGAATTAAAAGAGTTTAATTTAAAAATTAATTAGAAGGTATTCTGATTAATTGATGCCTTTGGACTGATCTAATTGGATTATGTCATGAGTTTGAGTCCACTGTTGACTAGATATGGAACCCAATGGATCACACACAATAAGAATTTGATCTTGATCTAATTTATTTAGATTTATTATAAATTTTATGGATTAATTAAATTGCTAGCACATGAATTAACCCAAGTTTCTAATTTGGTTTAGTGCAAAGATGTTTGTGCTAAACCCAAGCTTGATGCCTTGACCTAATAAGATTAGGTTCAATTTTTGGTTTTCTGATTTAGTTAACCAATCCATTTGAAAGTGTTTCATCTAGATTTATCTGTCTCCACACCAAACCATATGCAAGAAATAAAAGCTCCGCCCCATTTATTTTAGGCACCAAGATGGAGGAGTCCTTCTCATCCACTCCTCTTAATTTCCTTCTTTATTCCACACATTCTTTTGTTTTTTGTGCCATCAGATGGCATCTTGGGATATGTGGGGGGAGAAGAGAAGGAAGAGTTCTTCTCTGTGAAGGAACTCACACACCAAAATTAATTGGGATGCCACATATTTTATGCATTGAGATTGGAAGAGTCCATCTCATTTAAAAACTCTTGATTATGTTCCTATCTCTTCATTATTCTACGTGAATTCCTAATGGGTGGTGACATCAGATGGCACCTTGGATGGTGTGTGCAGAGGAGAGTCCTTCTGCAGATTAAAAACCTAACTAATTCACTTAAATGTTATTAATCATCGATGAATATGATTGGACGCCAATTGTTGGTGTTCCTTGGAGGTGCCCCTTCTTTCTTATTTAAAGGGGGCATCTCCTATGTGATAAACATGGAAATTTCTCTGATGGTTAGACATGGAAATGGAGAGGAAAAAGATAGAAAAAATCTAAAAAATGATAAGAGAAAAGGGAGAAAAAAAATGGAAAGGAAGGTAAGAGAAAATAGGAAAGCATGTGATGTTTGTCCTAAAATCAGATTGTTCAAGTATTGAATATCTAATCTGATATTTATGTGGTGAGTTTTTGTAAGGAATGATTCTTAGTGTGGTTCTAGTGGAGGTTTTGAAGGCATACAAGTAGTGGTGTAACCTATTCCTATGAAGGACGATCGATAGTGGACTTGTGAAGATAGCTGCAGCACTACATCAAATTAGGAAGGGCCCCGATCAGTCCCATGTGGATCACCATTGGAGGGCTTCTACTTCGGAGTCTTGTGGAGATCACTCGATTATCAGATCTTTATCTTCATGTTTGGTATATGACATCTGATCCCTTATTAATATACATGCTCATATTGTTTGATTGTAATCATCATTGTATTCCTAGGGTTTTGTATTTCGATAGTTCTGTTTAATTGTTAAACTTATTTTCAATAGTTGAATGCATAAAAAAATTTTGAAAACTATATTCCACTGCATCACCAGAACCCAACAGTGGTATCAGAGCCACCTTTGATTGATTCAATCAAACATCATGTTATTATTGTGATATGGATTAGATCCAATTCAGATTATGTCAAAATTAGATTTTCTAAATGATGTTTAATAGATATTTTTGATGCAGCCTTTGTTAATGATAAATGTTATCAATCCATGATCGAACTTAGATATGAGATTCCATGATCTTTAGACTTGTGTGACAATTTTAAGTTAGATCCCATAATTTGATTTTTTGATGGAATTGTAAATCCAGTGCATGTGATGCGCAAAGTCTTGGAATGATACATTTGATGTACATTGCCAAAACTTAGGATTCTTGCATGCACCTAAGTTCTAAGGGCTGACCATGATGCAATTGGGTATTCATCATTACGGATCATTCATTATGATTATTGCCCCAAAGTATGTGTAGAGCTGAAAAAATTTGATCATGGAAAGGATGCTTCAAACATTAATTAGGATTTTTGCTGATGGATTTATTTTTTAACTATAATTCATTGATATAATATGATTAGAATTTATGATTATAGATTAAATCAAATTCATAATTTTAATTTGATTATAAATTATGTTTAATTTAGGTTGATCAAATTGTCATTGACCTAACTTGATTAGGGCATGAGTCATGGGTGACCGAATCTTAGCTAACCTAATTAGATTAGGGTCAATCTAAGAATTGATCAACTCAACTCAAAAGGATGACAAATGATTGACTTAAAATTAAAATTAGATCAAGAGTTAAATCTGAATCTAAAATCCTAGATGGGTCCAATGCCCATATATTTAAACATTTCCATTGATATATTTATAAATGAAATCACAATTAAGATAACATGAGAAGTTAATTATCATATTTTATAATTATTATAAAATGCATGATGAGTGGTTATAGACTTTGGTATATCTATGTGATGGATGTATGCATGAATACTTTCATGTTGGCTGATTATATAAATGCATCTGCAAGAGTTGCAATAGGGGCTGGATGCCCCTGATGCATTGTATTATCAGCTATATCTTTCTTTTGTATGTTTTCAACTGTTGATTGAAACTTTTACATATTGATATAAAATTATAAAAAAATATTTTAAAATAGATAAAAATTATTTCTTTCTATTTTCAAATAAAGATCGAGCATTCATAAAAGTCTTCATGGAGATGAAGACTAGACTACCAAGCATTTGGAAGGTAGAGACGCATTAAGATTGACCATGAGATGGTTTAATCTATGATGTACCTAGGGTTAGACCCATATATCATCCTGTGGCTCCGATAATTTTTTTTTCAAAAGTCCATAACCATTAGATTTACTTTATTTACTCTTACATGCTGGTAGTTAGAAGTAAATATAATTGTATGTGATGCATTTGTATAAGTTTTGGATGTGCATGAGACCTAAGTCCCTCATTTAAATTATATTAAGTCATAATGATGAAGTATTAAGAATACTATCCATGTCTTCCTTTATGCCAAGCAGTATTATGTCAAAAATCATAGTAGGCTTGTTATGCTATCCACAAGGCTTACTGTGGGGATTGATTTGATACTATCTTGGTGCATAATGCAACTAATGATATTTAGCTCATACTAAGTCAATAGAGTATGTCCAAAACTGTAATGAGTTTGTTGTGCTATCTATAAGACTTGCTATAGGGACTGATATGATGTTGATTTAGTGATACTTATGGCATATTTTGGTAGTACTGACTTGTTATGCTATCCACAAAGATAGTATTATTTAAATATAACCATATAGGATTGAAGAGTATGACTTAATTAAAATACTATAGTTTGTTGTGCTATGCATAAGGCTATAAGTATTTTAGAGATAAAAGTTATATTGAGAGTTGCATGAGATGCAATTGGTAAGGAGTTACCTACACTTGAACTCATAGGAGCTTGTTGTGCTATCCACAAAGCTTTTTATGAAGAATTGGGATCTCAACCCCACTAAGAAACTTAATGATAGATTTTTTTATTTTTCATACTTGAGGGTTATGAAATTTGTTAAAATAGTGAAAGACACAATTAGATAAAAGATCTCATCTAATTTGTGTATATCATCATGAGTAGTCTTTTTATGTTCTTATATATTAATCTGCATCTTCACTATCACTGCATGGTATATTTGATGCCTTTTGACCAAACTTTATGGACTGGTTGAGGAATCTGAGAATTATTTTCACTTAGGAGATAGTCTCCTATTCTCCTGATTCTGACTTGATTGAAAATGATACTATAAAAAAAGAAAAAAAAATATGTGATATGGCGGGGATTGACAGTATGACTATCAAATGTATCCTAATTAACTTAATCATATGATTAAATCAATATCATGGATGGTGAGTTAATTAAGGATTTGATCTTACTAACTCTCCTGGATTTCTTCTTTAATATTTTCTAGGAGAAGAAGATGAAAAATATCTTCGCCATGGGTATCTATTATCATTATAGTAATGATGAGCATTGAAAAGATATTGTGAGAGTTGTCTTGCAAGTGTGAAGCAATAGCAGGATACAAAAGTTACATCTGTTAATAGATTGTATATGATACAAACTAATTTATTATTGAGTGCTTCAGCTTCAGAATTTTGAATATAAGATACCACATATAGGTCTCACTTATGCAAAACATTGCTGGACATATAAAGCTAAAGTGAGGTGACTACATGCTTTTTAGCACTGATGCATAGTCCATTCATACTAAGGTTGTAGGAACCTACTTATTTATGTAACTTTCTAGCAAGATTTAGAAACTAGTAGACTATTGTTATATACTTAAATTTATCAAAAATATTATTTTAATTTTTTTATTACTGTAGTATGATTTTGAAATTAATGTAAAGGATAAAAGTTACTCTCCTTCTCATAAATTTTATGATTGTGGATTTATAATAATGGTCTCATATTTCTGTCACTCAATGATGTTATTCTTCATGTTGATGAGAACAAGAAATGAGTATGTGATGGTCATATATCTCTAGCATTGTCAACTTGGTCATTTTTGTGAGTCAAAGATAAACAAGTAATACAAAGAAGAGTTCTTTGATCTGTATGATTCTGAATCATATATAATTTATAAATCTTGTTTTATGGATAAAATGACTAAGATCCCATTTATTGGACAAAGAAAAAGGTGAGCAAGATATTTGGGCTTGAACATATGGATGTTAGAAGATTATTAATATTTCGATCTAGAGATGGATACCACATATGAGATATGGTGTGTTCCTTAATATACTTCATAAATCTTGTTATCTCGTTATGAAGATATGCCCTAGCAATTGCTACATGTGTTATGAATTAGATACCTTCAAAATCTATTACTAGCACTCTATATAAGATATGAAAAAGAGAAAAATGCAGGTTGCCCAACTTATGTGAAAAGAGTTGATATACATAAGTTTTGTGCTAGATCAGGTTTGTACAAGTTTATAGTTTATCCTAAAGAGTAGTATGTGATACTACTTCTACCATCCTACTGGACAAAAGATATTTTGTCAGAAGGTATACTATCTTTTGAAAAAAAAAAATTAAAAAGAGGATAGTGGGAGGATAATTGAACTTGAGAAGTTCAAAACCTATGAACTATCCCATCATAACCTGTGGAGTGTCCATAAATTGATCCTCGATCAGATGTGCCCACTGATGAGATACAACTATGACACACACCTCCTCACCAAAGGTCAATCTGAGTGTGTAATGTACTACTCAAAATATGAGTTTGTCATTGAGAATGACGATACTCCATACATCATTGAGAATGATGTTTTCTTGACCTATTCAGAGATAGTCATGAGTAGAGACTCTAACAAATGGCTTGAAATCATAACATCTGAAATGAACTTCCAGTACATCAACCAAGTATGGATTATGGTTGAAGCACCTATGGATACGATCCAATAGATTGCTATCAAAAATGTCAATCTAGATTTTTGCTTGCTATTGCCACACACCATTTAAAGAGTTTGTCTCTAGATGGATGGCAAATGCATTTATGGATTAAAACAGGCATTGAGGAGTTGGTACTTTTATTTTTGATGAGATAGTAAAAATATTTGACTTTATCAAAATATGGATCAACCGTGTGTATGCAAAAAGATAGATAGGAGACCCACTAACTTCTTGGTTATATATGTGGATGACATACAGTATATTGGGAAGCTTATCCCAATATAGCATTCGGTCAAAGACATGCTTATCATAGAAGTTTTCTTAGAAAAGACTTAGGTGTAGCATCTAATTTACTTGGCATCTATAGTGATAGATGTAAATGGATGCTAGGCTTATCCCAGTCTAGGTACATAGATTTTATGTTGAAGGATTCAATATGAATGGGTGTAAAAGTGTTTACTTACCCATATATTCAATGTACCAAGTCTGATGTGGTTTGTGTCTTGTGCATAATCTTTGATTTTAGGCAGATCCATGATAGGATCTTTTGAAAATTATGAAAAATACTTTTAAAGTACTTAAAAAGTACTAGAAGAGCAATGAATTGGAAGAGTTCTAAACAGAAAACTGTATTTGACTCAGTTAGTTATTGTTAGTAAAGATTGCTAAGAAAAATCACCTGATGAAAGCATTCATCATTGAGTTAGGTGTGACCTCATCGGGAACCCACGCACATCTTGTGGCACTTTCACCTCATTCATAATTTGATCATAAAATGAGTTCATATAAAGAACAGCATAATGGACCAGTTCACTAAGCCTTTACACAACAACAGTGTGTTCGCCACTTTGATTGCATAGGCATCAGGTACAGGGGTGATTGGCCTTAATGCAAGTGGGAGATTAAAAGAATAGTACCTTATAAGCCAATCGCATGGATAATGTGAAGAAACTTTTTTGTGATATCTTCATGCTCATTTGCATGATATTGATTATTTTATTCATGAGGTATTATGTTTTATCATTTGCTGCATCATATTTTTATGATTATGATAAACTCCATAGATTATGATAATGATTTTAGGATCATGATGAGATCATGCCAGTGAGACTTAAAATCTTGATAGCTCCAATCTAAAATATTCTCAATCGTTGGATCATCAAGTCAGAGATCGATGATGCCGGTAAGACTGGTGCATCTTATATATGCTCGATGGAGAGAATTTTGGGATTTCGATGCACAATGAAATTGAATTTTAAAATTTTTATCATGCATCAACAATTGAAAACAAGCAATCCGAACCCCAATCCTAAAATCATCTTGATGCATTCATTCAAACATAAATAACATAGCATATAAAAGAGAGATAGAAAAATTATACCAAACATGTAGATCCAAGTATCCCAATAATTGGTATCCTCGAGGCACTCAAGCGTGCGCCCTCTAATGGTGATCCACTTGGGTCTCGATCAAGGACTCTCCCCAATCAGGATTCAATTTCTTCATAAGAAATTCAAGAATAGCTCCTATCATACATTACCAACTCTTGATAATATTCTCACATCTCTTAGCCATCATGCTGTCCAACAATTGGACTCATGAAACCAAACCTAAGATCTAAAATTAGACCTCTCAGATCCAACTCTTTGGATCTGAATTTTGATCTCTCAGATCCACACATCCCTTGACCCTTTATGCTGTCCAACATTTGGACCATCTGTTGTCCAACAATTGGACATTAGTACCACCCCTTTTAGATCTAATATGTGATCCCTTAGATCCAACTCTTGGATCTGATTTTAGTTCACTTTGATCCAACACTTGGATCTAATTATAGATCATTTGGATGCATCCAATCCCATAGCTAATCAACCCTTTTGTAGCCCAAATCTTGACTCAATATGGAGTCATGATGGAACTTAAACTTCCCATAACCTCTCCAACCATTGGGCATCAACAAAAAGGCAGAAAACCTCTCTTGGCGTGAGGTAGGGAAGAGTCCTTCTCTTAGAAGGACTCTAAGCTATGTGGGCGTAGATATATTTCAGTGTGAACTCCTTCATGTGTGAGACATCATAGAAAATAGTGTGGAGAATCCCTTCTATTGTCCAACTCTTGGATGCCATATCCTTCTCAAGGGTGTGGCAGATTTGTTTTCAAAGAAGCAAGGGATTTCTTCCAACTATTTCCTAGAGGCATCATGAGATCTATCTCATGGGATGGATTTCCTTCTATTTAAATGCCACCTAACAACCAAAGATGCGTGTAAGAATTAAATGATGCGTTAACTCCCAAGGGTCATCGCACAAAATAATTCTTTCGAAACCAAAAGGCACATGGATTAGAGACCAAGGAGTCATGGATTTCATAAATGGCATGGATGCTTTTTTAGGAAGTTAGGACTCTTTTAAACAAGAGATAAATATGCACACGCCATCACAAGGTGTATTAAAACCTTTCCATTTAATTCTTAGTTATGAGAGGAAGAGAAGGGATGCGTGAAAATATTTCTCATGCAAGGATTAAGGAAGAGAAGGGCGCTAACCTTTCTGATGGTGTGGAATGCACATCGTGTCCAACTCTTGGATGTTGGAACTCTTCCTTGTGTCCAACACTTAGACAGGAGCTATGGACCCAGTTAAAAGGATTTGAACCATTCAAAACCAAATAAAAAGTCCAAGAAATCTGATCTTTGACTAATCAAAGCCCAAAGCCATAATTGAATCCAGTCGATTGGAGAAATGGGTTTAAACACGTGCTAGCATGCTTGACCCAAACCCATTAGGATTTTTACTAAATTCAAATTCAATTAGGTTCAACAAGACCTAATAAAAAATTCAAGATCAATTTTTTTTTGTGTGTGACCCATTGAGTTCCACATCTAGTCAGCAGTAGGTCAGATTTATATGCACCTAATCCAATTAGATCTAAGGCATATCGAACCCAAGTCCATCAATTAATTAGAACTCCTAATTAATTTGCTGAATTAAACTCTTTTAATTCATTGAGACCTACAAGTCAAGATTGATGTTTAGCAATGTGTCATGACTACCCAGAAGATATGAAATTTGATAGAATATCAAAATTATCCTTCCGTGATAAGTTACCGTGCAATTCAATCTTTTGATCACACAATATCTCAGATAGGCCATGGACATGAAATCATATTAAATCTAAATATCTATCTATATGTATCTCGATCTGATGATGATGACTCGATTGATCGAACTAGTAGAAATCTTTTCTACTGTTCATCCTTGCTTTGGTCAGAGACTTTCAGAGTTATCATCCTATAAGATCACATAAGATATTTTATCCTCTTATATGAAGTGATCGATTTCATATTCACCACTCACAACATCCATACACACTTTACCAAATTCAGAATATCCCACACACATGTCAAAATGGCATGCTAGAGAATAAACCAAAATAAGAATCCATATACACAAGGTACCATGATGATCTCAGGTCAAAGGATCACTTGCACCACTCCCATGGGAGAACCATCCATCGATATGCTGTAAGGCTCCATCAGATGTTCTCTTTGTGGATCAGTTTAGTGAACTCATTCTCTAATAAGCACCTACATCCTTGTATTAGTGTCACTACGTAAGTGATTGTGAGATCAATCACTCTCTGCATTGAGCATACATAGGATGTACCAATCTTACCAGCATCATCGATCTCTGACTCGATGATCCAATGACTAAAAATATTTTAGATTAGGGCTATCAAGATTTTAGGTCTCACTAGCATGATCTCTGTTAGATGTGTGCCCTAGATGCCAGATCGACTGACATATTCCTGTACAGATCTAAGGATAAATTTATAATTTTGACTATAAATGAATAAAAAGATTATTCTTCTATCACATTGTGTACATTGTGTCTGTGATACATCCTTTGAGCTAGTAGGAATGTAAATTCATATTTTCAAAAGTTGAAAATTTAAGGCATGAATTTATATAACTAACTCATAAATAGCTCCTGACCATAGGATCATCACAAGGATGGTGATCGATCCGGAAGGTTGGTATACAATCGCTTCCTTAGGATAGATGTGTCTTGAGCCTACGGTGTAGAGACACTGGAGTGAGAGTACAGGTATTCATTGAGAATGAGAGTACTGAGCGTGACCACCTCGAGCAGTCATAAGGAAGTCTACCTTCTCGTCGATGACTAGCTCGATGCTGCAGTTGTGTGTCTAGTTCTTTGACCTGAGGTGCATCGACAGTTCACCTTGAATGTGTTATAGTTTGACTACACCATAACTCGATCTCCTAGCCATTCAAAATCCTGAGGTGTATGTTGGCTGTAGCATATTCATTGTAGGAACTAGGTCGCACCAAGATGGGATCTATCAACCTCGATAGATGAGAGGAGTAGTCCTATGGTGATCGAAAGATCGAGTCCTTAAGCCCATGACCATGGCAAAGTGAAATAATGGAAAAGAGTTTTTCATTAAGGTTTCACATCGGACTCGGATCGATCGATTAATTCATATGACTAATGTTGGGTTTGATGAGTTCACCTTAACCCTAATTCAATCGGGACTCATGATAGAGGAACTCAATCACACAGGTAGCTACACCGAGAGGTTCATCTTCAATTTTGATGGGTTGCCACCATATACTGTTAGGTGTCATTGGTAGATTTTGAGAGCAATTAGAATGATATTGATGATCGATCATTCTAATTGTCTGAATCAGAAGAGTTCTGGTCCATCGAAAGGAGTTTTGATGATGTCGATGATGAGATCATGACATATCTCATTACCATACGAAATTGAACCTAACTAGATCACACAAACAAGGGTTAGGATCTGGATGTCATTAATTGAGCTAGCTCAATTGATTTGGATAAGATCCAATTAGGTTCAAGAAAATCATGCTAGCACACGATTGAGCCTAACTTTCTCCTCGTGTAATCTTTTTTGTCTCTACTGAGCCAAATATGATTTGACTCACCCAGAGAATCTTGAAAAAAAAAAATTTAGTCTAAATAAAGTTTGTCCAGCTCAGAAAAGGCTTGTCTTAATTCATGAGATGAATTTAAGACAACACCTGCTAATTTCTAGCACCTGCCAATTTTATTTTAGGACATCTGTCAAAAGTTGACATATGGGTCTTAAACTAAAGAGGGCTCATTGGAGGATTTTTGTGGAGTGTCCACATGCCAAAACCTAATTGAATTTGGTGCCATAATCAGATTATGGCATGAGCCCAATTAGATTTAAGTGGGCACCCCAAATGGATAAGAACCAAAGAGTCCTAATAAACATGGACTCTTTGGCGCCACCTTGATTGAGCTTATCCTATGTTGGCACCAACTTAGGAGAGAGGATAGGATTCTTATCTGATATGATCAGATGACATCACTCCACCAATCAAAATTTTTTCAAAATTTATTGGAATTTTTTGATTGGTTGAATGATGTGGCACTGCGCAGCATACAGGGTCTATATAAACCCTGCTGCACCTAGGGTTTCATGGGATGAAATTGTTTTATGCACAAAACCCAATAGCTGCCACCCTCTACCCTCTTCTCCATATCCTCCCTGCTCTCCTTCCTCCCCTCTTCACATCTAAAATGTTGGACATCCATCTGGCAGAGATCTAAGGCGTGGTGATGCCTGAAACAGAAGGTTACAGGACATCTTCGATAGGCTGCTGCTCCAACTTCAGAAGAAGTTCTGAAGTACTTCCTAATCAGATTTAGATCTGATTTTTGGAGCGTAGATTCACAAAGAGAAGATGTTCTAGATCCTATCTAAGTAGATACCAGTAGAGACTAGACGCTTGTGTGGCTACATCAGAACCTCGGGCTGTGCAGAGATCATCTACAGGGTAATCAGATTACCCTTGAGGTATTTCTTCTTTTATCATAGTTTTAGATTTAATTTTAAATTTTAAATATCAGATAATAAAATTAGATCTAGAGAATTAGATCTAAAATATGTAGGATAATTTTTTTTTAAAATCATTCCATCCCAGATTTGATGAAATTTGGAAGATCCTACGCGGAGAAAACGTTTCTCCTCCTTTCAAGTGGTATCAAAGCCAGGTTGTTGGCTCTATTTCAGATCTATTTTAGATCTAATTTTAATTTTAATTTATTTGATATTAAATGATTTCAGATATCACATCAAATATGATAGGATCTAAAATTAAAATATTTAAAATTAAATCTAAGAAGATCTAACATGCATAAGATGCATGACTAGACTAGGATTAATTGAATCCATGAATAGTCTTAAGTTTTATACTTTAATGAGATTAAAATATGAATTAAATATAATTTATTTTCTATTTTTTTAATGTTATAATTATTATAATTAGATCAAAAAATAAAAAATAAAATTTTAATTATTTCATAAAATTGATCTGTTGCATGCCTAGACTAGTTGTAGAATTATTCTAGTAACTTATCTAGAATAGTTTTTATTTTGAATAGTTTAATTTAAATTTTATTTTTTAGATATTACATGTGATGTATCAGATCTGAAAGCATATTAATTAGATTGATTTTTGATACATAAGATGTATGCAAATCATGTATTAGTTAGATCTTAAATTGTATATGTGATATGTTAATTTAGATCTAACTAGTTTTGTAGTTAAATTTATATTTCTGATTAAGGTGTTCCTCATGGCCGTCCAGTTATAAGAATAAAGTAGAGTTTTAAGACCCTCTCTTCCCATTCAATGGGGTATTCATATGACGTGTAGGGGTGCCGCACGTTCATCCTTAATCAGAAATCAAAACTTACTTTTCTGCAAAACCCTAGATCCTGAAACCCTAGGATTTATTTTACATGCTTTATTTATGAACCTAAACTTAATTAATAAATTAAGCTTATAAAATTCAATTAGGTCTAAAATTGAGAATTTCAGATCTAAGATATTTTCATAAAATTGGGTTCGGGCTTGGGTAGCTCAATTAGGTCTAGCGATTGATCAAACCGAATCAAGAGTTGATTAGGTGGGATCATGAAAGCTAATAATTGACCAGCCTAATAGGATTAAGTCTGGGTCAAGGTCGAATCATATTTAGATGTGACTCAATCAAGTTAAGACCTAATTTGGCTCAGTGGTTAGAGCCTGGATTGTAGGCTAACCAAATTAGTTCTGGTTTGACAATTTGGTGTCTAAGGTAAGTTGGATAGATGTGACCGACTGATTTTTTTAATTGGAAGCTACTCGACTCGAATGCGTTCTTGTCGAGTTAATGGCATATCCCTCCCACCGGTCTCACTTACCTGGCCATATGTGTCGACTCAGTTCTGATTAGAGGTGGCTAACAATTCAAGCTAACCCATGCCACTAGGTTTGTCATAATTGTTATGACTATATCAAGTCAAGTTTAATGAGACCTAAATAAATCTCCCTAAGAAAATATTAAGTCTAGGTCTTCCACCATTGTGGATGTGTGGGCCCTCCCGGGTTAATTGTTCTCGGCTGGTTACAGTGGCTCAGTTGCACTGGGAAGATGCAACCATGTCCATTAGGCATTGGATGCTATAGATTAGAGGATGGGTTGGGCTCAATATTTTGGATACGGTGAGGGATCCAATCAGGAATCTAGTTCGTGCAAATGGTGGGTGTGACTTAACTAAGGATTGGAGCAATATCCCAGACACGATGAGCTTTATGAATTAGAGACCAAATTTTGGATGTACCATGATTAGAGAATTATTGGACAAGAGTTGTCCACTCATCGGTTGATCCATCACCAATAACTGTTAGGTGAGGTGGTGAGTCAGTCAGTGAGACCGTACCACCCACTAAAAATCACTGATCATGGAGATTTTCACATCTCTACCAAGGGAGTGTAGGGATCTAAAAAAATAGTAGGAGCCTAATTTGTTTAAAAATAAAAATTCTAAACAAATTGGTTGAGTCTGATTACAAAATCTAACTAGAAACTTTTGACTCTCTACAGGAAATATGTCTGCCTCAAACCCCCTGACCAAAATTCTAGACACCCATAGACTGACTGGACCTAATTTCAAAGACTGGTTGAGGAACTACAGAATTATTCTGGATTTTAAAAAATTGATTCATATCTTGGACCAGGACCCACCTGCCATACCAGCACGTCCGACTGCTGAACAGAGAGCATCTTTGAAAAAATGGATGGATGATGATAACAAAGCAAGGTACTACATGTTGGGTGCAATGTCTGATGACTTGCAGCACCAACATGAGAACATTTTGACTACCCACCAAATGTTGGCTCACCTACAAGAGTTGTTTGGTGAACAGAGTCGCACGGCCAAGTATCAAGTCTGTCAAAGACTTTTTAAGGCCAAGATGCGTGATGGGCAGTCAGTCCAAGATCATTGTTTGACAATAATCAAGGATCTTAAGGAGCCTGAGAAGCTCGGTATCATCTTAGACAAGGATTTTTAGATTGATGTGATCCTTCAGTCTTTGTTCGATACATATGGTCAGTTTATCATGAACTTCCATATGCATAAGATACAGTATACCTTGGCTGAGTTAATGAACATGCTGGTTACGGCTGAGCTTTCTATGAAGGGTTCAAAAGGCTCAGTTCTTACTGTAGAGCGGACTTCTTCCAAGAGAAAGTCTTTTAGAAATAAAAATAATTCTGCAAAGAAGCAAAAGGTAGATGCCAAGAAGAAGAAGACAGAACCGAAGAAGATGGCTGCTGATAAGGGAAAATATTTTCACTGCCAATCAGACGGCCATTGGAAGTGGAACTGTCCTCAATACCTGGCAACCCTGAAGAACAAGAAGGATGATCCTTCTGGAGGTATGCTCATTTTAGAATCTAATCTTACAGTTTCTTTTGCATCCAATTGAGTGCTTGACTCTGGTTCTAGTGCTCATTTGTGCACTTCTATGCAGGATCTTGAGGAGAGCAGGAGGCTGAGGGATGGAGAGATGATCCTACATATCGGGAACGGAGTAAGAGTTGCTGCCGTGGCCGTGGAAACCTATCCTCTGTGATTACCATTAGGATTAGATTTATTTCTTAGAGACTATTATTATGTGCCTGCAGCAAGCAGGAATTTGATTTCTGTTTCATGTTTAGCACAAGAAGGCTATGTGATTAGCTTTCTTAAGGACCATTGTAATATTTTTTATGAAAATAATAAAGTTGCAAATAGTTTTGTCATTAACGGTCTCTATCAGCTACATATTGATGTATCTGTATTTAATATTGAGCAAAATATGAATGTCATAGGAATTAAAAGGCCTAGAGATAGTCTAAATGATAGGTATCTGTGGCACCTAAGGTTAGGTCATATAGCGGAAGATAGGGTTAACAAATTGGAAAAATCTGAGCTATTGAGTCTGTTGACTTTCGAGTCATATCCAGTTTGTAAATCATGCCTTCAAAATAAAATGACCAAGCTTCCTTTTGTGGGACATGGGGAAAGGGCCACAGACCTACTTGCCCTAGTACATACGGATGTGTATGGCCCATTTAATGTACCAGCTAGAGGCAACTACACCTACTTCATTACCTTTATCGATGATATGTCTAGGTATGGATATGTGTTTCTAATGAAATACAAGTCTGAAGCTTTTGAAAGGTTCAAAGAATTCAGACATGAGGTAGAAAAATAAACAGGAAAGCCTATTAAGATTTTTTGATCAGATCGAGGAGGTGAATACCTTAGTCGGGAGTTTCTAAACTATCTTAAGGATAATGGTATTGTCTCTCAATGGACTCCACCTGGAACGCCTCAACTCAATGGGGTTTCAGAACAGAGAAATCAGACCCTATTAGATATGGTCCGTTCCATGATGAGCTTCACAGACCTCTCTGAATTTCTTTGGGGACATTGTCTCATGACAGCAATTTATGTATTGAATAGGATTTCCTCTAAAACCGTTCCTACCACACTATATGAGATATGGCATGGTAAGAAGCCAAGTCTGAATCATCTCAAAATTTGGGGTTGTCCAGCTCATGTCAAAAGATAGCAGGCGGACAAGTTAGAGTTCAGGTCTTTTAAAGCTCGATTCATAGGATATCCTAAAGAGTCATTAGGATACTATTTCTATATTTCGGAAGATCACAATGTGATTGTGAGTCGAAATGCTATTTTTCTTGAAAAATAGTTTATTCAAGATGGTGGCATCGGAAGAATAGTTAAGTTCAAGGAGAATGTCTCCCAAGAGCAACGAGCTCAAGAACCTGAGGAACCTAATCAATCAGAATCAGTCCTAACACAACCTCTTCCACCTCGTAGATCGATTAGGGTTTTTCATCCTCCTGAAAGGTACTTAGGTACCATACAAGAGGATGTAGAGGAAATGTTTCTCACAGGAATGGGGTTCATGGTGATGATCCCAAGACCTATGACAAGGTGATATCAGATATCGACTTCGAGAAATGGTTAGAGGCAATGAGATCAAAAATTGACTTGATGCACTCAAACCAAGTCTGGACCTTGGTAGATCCACCTGAAGGTATTGTACCTATTGGGTATAAATGGATCTTCAAGAGAAAGATAGGTACAGATGGGAATGTGGAGACATTCAATGCTAGGCTCGTAGCAAAAGGTTATAGTCAGCACGAAGGCATTGACTATCAGGATACCTTTTCGCCCGTAGCCATGCTAAAATCCATCCGCACATTGCTTGCTGTTGCAGCCTATTTCGATTATAAAATATGGCAGATGGATGTGAAAACGGCATTCTTAAATGGATATCTTGAGGAAGATATCTATATGGAACAGCCGCTTGGTTTCACATCCAGTGATGATGATCACAAGATCTGCAAGCTGCAAAGGTCCATTTATGGACTTAAGCAAGCATCTCGGAGTTGGAATACTCGTTTCAATGATATCATCAAAATGTTTGGTTTCATCAAGAACGAGGAAGAACCATGTGTGTTCAAAAAGGTCAGTGGGAGTGCAGTTGTCTTCCTCGTATTGTATGTAGATGACATCCTCCTAATTAGGAATGACATTCCCATGTTGACCTCAGTCAAAGTATGGTTGTCTAAGGAGTTCTCTATGAAAGATCTAGGAGAGGCATCCTTTATACTGGGTATTAAGGTCTATAGAGATAGACCAAATAGGATGCTCGGACTTTCACAGAAGATGTACATAGAGGAGGTGCTAAAAAGGTTTAGCATAGAAAACTCCAAAAGAAGTTTATTACCTTTTAGACATGGCATTCATCTCTCCAAGAAGATGTGCCCTAGCATACTGAGGAGATTAAACGCATGAGCAAGATCCCTTATGCTTCGGCAATAGGGAGCCTCATGTATGCCATGCTATGTACACGACCTGATATAGCCCATGCTGTGAGTGTCACAAACAAATATCAGTCGAATCCAGGCGAAGAACACTGGACTTCTATGAAATGTATCCTTAAGTACTTGAGAAAGACTAAGGATATGTTTCTAGTCTTTGGGAATGGAGAACTTCAGATTCAGGGATATACAGACTCAGACTTTATGTCTGATATAGATGATCGAAAGTCGACATCTGAGAATTTGTTCATTTGCAATGGTGGTGCAGTTAGCTGGAAGAGTTCCAAGCAGACTGTGATTGCTGATTCCACCATGGAGGCAGAGTATATTGCTGCATCGGAAGTTGCGAAGGAGGCATTCTGGTACAAGAAGTTTGCTGCAGAGCTTGGAGTAATGTCATCGAATGCCATACCTCTTTACTATGATAATAATGGTGCCATAGCCCTAGCTAAGGAGCCAAGGTTTCATCAGAAGTCCAAGCACATCGAGTGACAATTCCATCTGATCCATGATTATCTCGAAAAGGGTTATGTCAAGGTCAAGAGAGTCGACTCCACAGATAATGTGGCAGATCCACTGACTAAGCCATTGGGCCAACAGAAGATCGAAGCCCACCTTGAGAAGATGGGACTTAGATATGTAGCCAATTAGCATTAGGTAAAGTGGGAGTTTGTTAGATGTGTGCCTTAGATGCCAGATCGGCTGACACATTCCTGTACAGATCTAAAGACAAATTTATAATTTTGACTATAAATGAATAAAAGGGTTATTCTTCTATCACATTGTGTACATTGTGTCTGTGATACATCCTTTGAGTTAGTAGGAATGTAAATTCATATTTTCAAGAGTTGAAAATTTAAGGCATGAATTTGCATAACTAACTCATAAACAGCTCCTGACCATAGGATCATCACGAGGATGGTGATCGATCCGGAAGGTTGATGTACGATCGCTTTCTTAGGGTAGATGTGTCTTGAGTCTATGGTGTGGAGACACCAGAGCAAGAGTACAGATATTTATTGAGAATGAAAGTACTGAGCGTGACCACCTCGAGCAGTCATAAGAAAGTCTACTTTCTCATCGATGACTAGCTCGATGCTGCAGTTGTATGTCTAGTTCTTTGACCTGAGGTGCACCGACAGTTCATCTTGAGTATGTTATAGTTTGACTACACCATAACTCGATCTCCTAGCCATTCAAAACCCTGAGGTGTATGTTGGCTGTAGCATATTCATTGTAGGAACTAGGTCGCACCAAGATGGGATCTATCAACCTCAGTAGATGAGAGGAGTAGTCTATGGTGATCGAAAGATGGAGTCCTTAAGCCCATGGCCATGGTAGAGTGAAATAATGGAAAAGAGTTTTCTATTAAGGTTTCACATCGGACTCGGATCGATCGATTAATTCATATGACTGATGTTGGGTTTGACGAGTTCACCTTAACCCTAATTCAGTCGGGACTCATGATAGAGGAACTCAATCACATAGGTGGCTGCACCGAGAGGTTCATCTTCAGTTCTGATGGGTTGCCACCATATACTGCTAGGTGTCTCTGATGAATTTTGGGAGCAATTAGAATGATATTGATGATCGATCATTCTAATTGTCTGAATCAAAAGAGTTCTGGTCCATCGAAAGGAGTTTCGATGATGTTGATGATGAGATCATGACATGTCTCATTACTATACGAAATTGAACCTAACTGGGTCACACAAATAAGGGTTAGGGTCTGGATGTCATCAATTGAGCTAGCTCAATTGATTTGGATAAGATCCAATTAGGTTCAAGAAAATCGTGCTAGCATACGATTGAGCCTAACTTTCTCCTCGTGTAATCTTTTCTGTATCTACTGAGCCAAATGTGATTTGACTCACCCAGAGAACTTTAGGAAAGTTTCTCTCAGTTTAAATAAAGTTTGTCCAGCTTAGAAAAGGCTTGTCTTAATTTATGAGATGAATTTAAGACAACACCTGCTAATTCCTAGCACCTGCCAATTTCATTTTAGGACATCTGTCAAAAGTTGACATATGGGTCTTAAACTGAAGAGGCTCATTGGAAGATTTTTGTAGAGTGTCCACATGCCAAAACTCAATTGAATTGGGTGCCATAATCAGATTATGGCATGAGCCCAATTGGATTTAAGTGGGCGCCCCAAATGGATAAGAACCAAGGAGTCCTGATAAACATGGACTCTTTGGCGCCACCTTGATTGAGCTTATCCAATGTTGGTGCCAACTTAGGAGATAGGGTGGGGTTCTTATCTGATGTGATCAGATGATATCACTCTATTAATAATTTTTTTTTTAAAATTTATTAAAATTTTTTGATTGATTGAATGATGTGGCACTGCGCAGCATACAGGGTCTATATAAACCCTGCTGCACCTAGGGTTTCATGGGATGAAATTATTTTATGCACAAAACCCAATAGCTACTGCCCCCTACCCTCTTCTCCACATCCTCCCTACTCTCCTTCCTCCCCTCTTCATGTCCAAAAAGTTGGACGTCCATCTGGCAGAGATCTAAGGCGTGGTGATGCCTGGAACAGAAGGCTGCAGGACATCTTCGACAGGCTGCTGCTCCAACTTCAAAAGAAGTTTTGAAGTACTTCCTAATCAGATTTAGATTTAATTTTTAGAGCATAGATTTCTGAGGAGAAGATGTTTCAGATCCTACTCAAGTGGATATCGGTAGAGGCCAGGTGCTTGCGTGGCTACATCAGAACCTCCGGCTGTGCAGAGATCATCTACAGTGTAATCAGATTACCCTTGAGGTTTTTCTTCTTTTATCATAGTTTTAGATTTAATTTTAAATTTTAAATATCAGATAATAAAATTAAATCTAGAGAATTAGATCTAAAATATGTAGGATAAATTTTTTTTAAAATCATTCCACCCCAAATTTGATGAAATCTGGAAGATCCTACGTGGAGAAAATGTTTCTCCTCCTTTCAATCTCATCATAGTCCTAAAATTATCGTTCTAATCTATGGAGTTTATCATAATCATTAAATATAATATAGTAAATAATAAAATATAATACCTCATAAATAAAATAATCAATATCATGTAAATGAGCAAAAAGATAACATAAGAAAGTCTCTATCGCATCACATATGCGATTGACTTGTAGGGCATTATTCTTTCAGAGGGTAATTGATCTCACAATCACTTGTATAGTGACACTAATACAAAGATGTAGGTGCTTATTGGAGAATGAGTTCACTAAACTGATCCATAAAAAAAAATATCTGATGGAGCCTTACAGCATGTCGACAGATGGTTCTCCAGTGGGAGTGGTGCAAGTGATCTTTTGACCTGAGATCACCATGGTACCTTATGTATAAGGATCCTTACTTTGATTTATTCTCTAGCATGCCATTTTAAAATATGTGTGGGATATTATGGGTCTGATGAAGTATGCATGGAGGTTGTGAATGATCAATAAGAAATCGATCACTCCTTGTAGGAGGAGAAACATCCTATGTGATCTCATAGGATGATGACTCTGAGAGTCTCTGGTCAGAGCAGGGATGAATAGTAGAAAAATTTTTTACTGATTCATCAATCGAGTCATCATCATCAGATCAAGATACATATGGATAGGTATTTTGGGCTTGATATGTTTCCATGCACATGGCCTTTCTGGGATGTTGTGTGATCGAAAATTTGAATTGCACGGTAACTCACCATGGAAGGATAATTTTGATATTTTTATCAAATTTTATATATTCTGGATAGTCATGATATGTTACTAGATATCAATCTTGACTTGTGAACTGACAAGAATTAAAGGAGTTTAATTTAAAAATTAATTAGAAGGTGTTCTGATTAATTGATGCCTTTGGGCTGACCTAATTGGATTAGGTCATAAGTTTGAGTCCACTGCTGGCTAGATATGAAATCCAATAAGTTACACATAATAAAAATTTGATCTTAATCTAATCTATTTGAATTTATTGTCAGTCCTATGGGTTAATTAAATTGCTAGCACATGAATTAATCCAAGTTTCAAATTTGGTTCAGTGCAAAGGTGTTTGTGCTAAACCCAAGCTCGATGCCTTGACCTAATAAGATTAGGTTCAATTTTTGGTTTCTTGGTTTCGTTAACTAATCCATTTGAAAGTGTTTCATCTAGATTTATCTATCTCCATGCCAAACCACACGCAAGAAATAAAAGCTCTGCCCCATTTATTTTAGGCACTAAGATGGAGGAGTCCTTCTCATCCACTCCTCTTAATTTTCTTCTTTATTCCACACGTTCTTTTGTTTTTTGTGCCATCAGAAAGTGCTTTGGGATATTTGGGCACAGAAGAGAAGGAAGAGTCCTCTGTGAAGGAACTCACATGCCAAAATTAATTGGGATGCCACATATTTTATGCGTTGAGATTGGAAGAGTCCATCTCATTTAAAAACTCTTGATTACCTTTCTATCTCTTCATTATTCCATGCTAATTCTTAAGGGGTGGCGGCATCAGATGGTGCCTTGGATGGTGTGCACAGAGAAGAGTCCTTCTATAGATTAAAAACCCAACTAATTTCCTTAAGTGGTATTAATCACCGGTGAATATGATTGGACGCCAATTGTTGGCATCCCTTGGAGGCACCCCTTCTTTCTTATTTAAAGGGGGCATCTCCTATGTGATAAACATGGCAATTTTTCTGGTGGTTAGACATGGAAATGGAGAGAAAAAAGATAGAAAAAATCTAAAAAAAGATAAGAGAAAAGGAAGAAAGAAAAATGGAAAGCAAGATAAGAAGAAATAGGAAAGCATGTGATGCTTGTCCTAAAATTAGATTATTCAAATGTTGAACATCTAATTTGATATTTATGTGGTGAGTTTTTGTATGGAATAATTTTTAGTATGGTCCTAGTGGAGGTTTTGAAGGCATACAAGTAGTGGTGTAATCTGTTCCTACGAAAGACGATCGACAGTGGATTTGTGAAGATGGCTGCAGCACTATGTCAAATTGGAAAGGGCCCTAATCAGTCCTGTGTGGATCATCGTTGGAGGGCTTCTACTTTAGAGTCTTATGAAGATCACTTGATTACCAAATCTTTATCTTCATGTTTGGTATATGACATCTAATCCCTTGTTAATATACATGCTCATATTGTTTGATTGTAATCATCAAGGAGTTTCTAGGATTTTGTATTCCGATAGTCCTGTTTAATTGTTAAACTTATTTTCAATAGTTAAATGCATGAAAAATTTTTGAAAATCAAATTTCACTGCATCACCGAAACCCAACACATGGTTCTTGAGTGTTGTCTTGCAAACATTCGGTCTATCTGGATGTTGGAAACCATTGCTAAATGATAACTTTGACTAGTATAGAAAGTAGTTTTTGTACTACCAGCTTAGTATTCGAACCTATGGAATCACGCACAAAGTCAGACAAAATAAAAAAGAATTGACCTAAGTCTATATGTTCAATTTAAAAGTACGTGACTTAATTGAACAAATAAATTACTTTAATTGAGAATTAAGTTGGAGATCATACAGGATTAAACAGTTGACTATGTCTAACTAGCACTGGACATGAGGTTCAGATTTAATTCTGGGATGATAATGATCTGATCAATAATCCAAAGAATTTATGAGAGATTAAATTTATATCTTAATTAATTTTATATTAGATCTGATTTAATTAAGACCTAATTGGGTTAAAAATCTAAGTTAGACTTGGATCAAGATTCTAATTAGATTAGGATTGACAGCCTCTTTAAGTTTGGTTCAAAATAGGTTCAAATTGGATTCGAATCGGATCAAATTTGAGCCAAATTAAATGATATCCTTAGAGTTCCAAATAGCAAGGACTCTCTCTCATATATAGCCGATCAAATAAGAAAGTGGGTGCTAGTTTTTCTGGCCCAAAACTTCTCTGGTGTGCGTGAATAAGTTTGCATGAAGGATGGTCGGCCTCCTTTCTTACTTGGGTCTCCTTATTTGATAAGGAATGGTGTTCTTATTTGGTTAGGACACAATCAGATGTGGGCATCACTTATAAGAGGGAAGAAACCAAAAAACACCGGTGGTTAACATCTCTTTTGTGTGACAAAAAGAAACCAAAATACCGATGAGGAAGAGAAATATTTTGTGCGACAAAACAAGATAGTTGGGCACTAATTTTTCTTGGGCATCTTCCTCTTCCTAGTGTGGGGTTTCTTGGGGTGCTGGTCTTTGGCATGAAGAAACCCTCCAAAGTACTGTAGAGATTAGATTTCCACTCTCTCTTGCTTCCTTTTTGAAGATTAATGCAAAGAAGATCATCCCACTTTCCTACAGAGCCTGGCATGCACGCAAAATAGAAGGTCAATGCATTCAGACCTCGCGAGGTATCAGATTCAAATTCTTCAGAGAATTTTGATCTCTATTCTGCTATAAACAAGATAACCCATAATTGTTATGTAATCCTTAGAATAGAAAAATTTTTCAGATGCACTATGATGATCCGATTAGATCGGATGAATTTTCTCTTCAGATCTTAGACGGCAGTTAGGACCCGAGGCTCGAGTGTCTAGGGCACACCTCGGCTCTATGTTTGCAATCCTGACTAGCACCTTCCCTCGGCCTGAGCATGCAGGGCGTGTGAAGGCTGGATGTCATGGACGCCAGCTGAGAGCCGAGGCCCGAGCGTGCAGGGCATGCTCCGATCCCATATTTGCAATGTTGTCCAACACCTTCCCTCAGTTCAAGCACTCTGCATATCGAGACCCAAGTCTCATACTTCTAATTAATTAATTAATTAAATATCTAACTAATTAATTAAATTAATATTTATTTAATTAGTTTTTAATATCTAATTATACTTAATTAATATAATTTAAATAAAAAAATTAATTTTTAGTGACGGCATTAGCCATCACTAATGTCATTGCTAATACTCACAACAACAAGCAAACGACTCGAGGATGGGACATCAGCTCGAGGATGCGGTCGTGAAGATGAGGGTGCAGGGATGGGGTTGTGGAGACAAGGGCATGGGGATGGGGTCACAGGATCGGGGCTACGGGCTGGGGATGGCGGGCAGGTGCCGCAGGGTCAGGTCGGTGGGGGCCAGGGCAGTGGCTTGGGGATGCGGCCACAAAAATGAAAGTGTAAGGATGGGGCTATGGGGTCAGGTCGGTGGGGTGAGGCTGCGGGCTGGGGGTGGTGGGGCAGGGGTCACGGGTTTAGGTTGACAACATCGAGGTCGATGGGGTTGGGGTGGCTGCAGGCATGGAGGGATGTAGGCTCGATACTGTGGGGTCGGGCCAGCGACGTCGGGGCCAATAGGGTCAAGGCAGCCACGGGCATGGAGGGAAGCGGGCTCAGGGCCGCGGAATGCTAGAGAGATGGGGCGGGGAGGGACAGGGCGGGGAGGGAGGAAAGGGGGGTTTGAGGGGTTTTGGGCACTAGTGAGAGGAGAATCGCAGGAAGGGGAGAGGATCAAGCACGCGAGCAAAAATTTTTTTTCCCGTGGGGGTAAATAAGGCGGAGTATTAGCAATGATAAAGCGGCTGCCACTAATGCCATCAGTAAAAGTATTAGCGACAGCAATTTCATCGCTAAAATTATTGCTAATACTTTTATCAAAAAAAATTTATAATTTTTTAAATAATTTTTTTCAAAATTATTAGCGATGGTAATTACAGCCGTCACTAATAACCATCGATAATTATTTAATTTAATTATAATTATAATTAAAAAATTAAAAAAATCTTAAATTTATTAGCGATGGCTTTTGTCGTCGCTAATAATTAGTCTTCCATCGGTAATAATTTTTTTATTTTTTACGATGACAGATTTCTTAGTCGCTATTTACCATCGGTAAAAAGGGTTATTAACAACAGCAAATTTGCCATCGCTAATACTCAATATTCTTATAGTGAGAGTGTCTTCTATTCAATAGATAGTCAATTTTCTGAGACAACTCTTCTACCTTATTGTAGATATCATAGAGTTTCCATCCTCATAGATTCTATCTCTAGTGGGTTCATATATGGGTGTATAAGGATCATAAATATAAGAAGAAGGGATAAAGTACTCCCTCAACTGGCAAAAAGATTTCGCTTCAGTGGGTGCAGCCGTATTGCTATCCAAGATTAAACATAAATTTAAGCTTTTTATAGTTTTTTTATTTTTATTTTTTTTAATAAGAGAAAATATCTAAAGAAATTCTAAAGATGAAAACCTAGACAATTCTAAATCTAAGTAGTAGATGCGAAGAGTTTTATTAAGTTTAATATTTGTGAGTTAGTAATCAAGTTATGCAATTAATCCTAACTAAGGGTTATCCTAGATCTAGATAGCTCCTAACTACCAAGGTCATCTTCAAGCACTTTAAGTAAAAGACTAGCCACTCAACTAGCCAGATAAATGTAAGGTTGGTGGAGATCTCCCCATTACTTTTCTTAGACATTAATTAAAATTAGTCAGATAAGTGAATGGAACCAATTAAATAACCATCTTCCTTCGAAATCTCATCCCTGAATTACTTTTCTAGACACCAGTCAAAATAACTAACCCTAACCCAATCCAACTCTTAGGATTTTTTATTCTATTGAGCTCATGAGTCCTTAGGGGCCAATGTCTAATTGATTTTAAGTTAGAGGTTTAAGTCAATGTAATATAAAGGGTTGTGATTTTTAGACTAAGAAAGGGTGATGAAATTTTCATCTTATGTTGATTAGAGTTTTTGCTCTTAAGGTAATTTATGCAGATGCAATGCAATGCAAATAGGATGACAAAGCTTGTAATTAGCACACAATCAAGATTAGTTTATTTTTATTTTTTAGGTTTTGTGGTTAGGTTTCTAGTTACCTAAATGGCTTATGAGAAGTCAATGTACAGATTTTTTTTTTATTTTATAGAAAAGTAAGTCTGACTAAATAAACTAGGCAAGTTAGAAAGCACTAAAAATTAAAAATAGACTAAGAACAAAAGATAGAAAGCAAATAAAATAAAATTTTTTTTTATGAACTAACCATGCCTATGAGCTCCGACAATAGTGCTAAAATTTGATCGCTGTCATCGACGATCAAAAATAAATCTTAACTCAAACTATAAATCTAGGATGAGTCGAGATCGTATCCTTATGGATCAGAGGACTGAGTTGTGTTCAAATTAAAACACAAAGTAAAAAATTAAGATTTTAAGATTTTGAAAAGATAAAAGAAACAAGTTTGACTGAAATAAAGTTAAGAAAAATTAAATAGAAGAAAGTGCCCCAGGTTTTCGAATACATTCTTTAATCATTAATTTATATTTTAATTAAAGCAATCTAGATCACTAAAAACTACAAGCCTTAGTGATTGAAAAAAGATAAATTCATGATTAAATTTCGAGCATAGCTTATCTCGCTAAGCACGAATCGTATTCTTAGATCACGACTCATCTCCACGTAGTCATAAACTATTCAAAAATCTATCTCATAAAATCATTAAAACTACTATTTAAACACATGAATAAAATCATAGAAACTATTCATGTTTGCTAAATATTTAATATTATTTAAAAAAAATCTTATAAAATTTAAATGATTAATTACATAATAAAAAAATATATAATAAAATTAAAAAATAAAATATAAATTTAAATTGAAAGATTTCATCTACTCTTCTAAAGATGAAAGCTGCTAGCTGCACATATAGAGCCACTTTTTTTTTTTCTTCCCTTTTTTTTCTCTATTTTTTTTATATTTTTTTTTTTTATAGCCCTCGTAACCCTCAAAATTCTTAACCACGTCCAACCTCCTCATGCCTCACGGATTCCTAGTTTTTTAGGTTTTAAAATCCCAGCCGCACTCTGTTTCTGCATTACAAGCGCATCTCAAGCCGTCTCAGGCCACGCATTTAACTCCCGCGCCACTGTTCCACGCTAGCGCGTTTAAACCGTGCACACTCACCTACCGCATGAATGCACGCCCGCCTTGCTTGGACCCACACGCCCACGTGAAACCGGCTCAATTCAAAACCCATGCATGAAGCCCTCCTTCAATTGGACCCGCACGCACCCGCCAGCATGCTTGCGTCCACGCTCTGATGGAGTCCCCATGCACCACGTGGAATGCCACCAAGTGAGCCACTGGGTTTGTTTTTTTTTTTTTTTATTCATTAGATTCCTACCACACATCTATATATCTTTGTATATCATATACATAATATATCTGAATTTAGATTCGAACTTTATCTGCACGTATTGAAATTGAAAGACTGTTGCTTGTTGACTTACGATTAAATCTTTATAATTAATTATTTCTAAAAAAAATAAAAATATTAAATACTAAATAATTATTTAATTTTAATACATTTTATGTCGTATTTAATGCATTGATCACTTATCACATAGAATTCGAACTCTTATCTGATAAGAAATCAAATTCAAATAGAACCTATCCAATCTCCTATCCAATCCCAGATGGCATCGAGAGAAAGAAACTCAGGAGGGGGCGACAATACTTGGATGTGCGCCCCTTCTCTTTCTTTCTTACGCATGCCAAGGGGGTGGGCATCCCCATACACATCCCATCTTTCTAGCATGAGAGAGGAGAGTCTCAGTAATCTTGGGACTCTTACATCTATATCCAATTTGGATTCAATTCGGATTCAATTCAAATCCAATTCGATCCTGATTCCAGTCCAATTCATTCCAAACTCAATTCTAATCTAATTAGGATCTAAATCTAAAATTCAAATATCCAATTAGGCTTAATTAGGTTATGTCTAATCAAATTAAATCTGATTTAAATCAATTAGAACTTGAACCTCAATTTGATCTCACCAAATTGCATTGTAACGATGCAATTAAGTTCTTGCTAATTATTAGCAAATCTTCTACTTGTAACTTTTATAAATTGATCCAAATTATCAATTATATTGATGATTTGATCATGATCCAACTGCTCGATCTAATCAAACTTCTTTTGTGTGTGACCCCATAGGTTCTGTTTTGTCTGATAGTGAGATATATCATGATCTCTATCATAGTATCATCGAAATACCTTTCAATAGATTAGAATATTTTCAACTCTCATCCAACAAGGATCATCGATCCAGAATGATCCTAGTGACCTCTCACAATCCACTAATGACACCTAATAGTATGTAGTAACAACCCAGCAAAATAAAATCAATAAAATCTCTAAGTATAGTTACCGTGTGATTCAGTTTTTCTATAGTGAGTTCCGACAAGATGGAGGTTATGAAAACTCGTCAAACCTTAACATCTGTCATATAAAAGATTCAATTAGCTCGAGTCCAAATCGTGAAACTCATGAAAACTCTTTTTCATCAATCATCTTACTGTGGCCATAGACTTAAGGACTCAGCTTCTCAAATCCCATAGGACTACTCCTTATCTACTAAAATCGACAGATCCCATTTAGGTGCGCACTCTACTCCTACAATGAATTTATTATGGCCAATATATACTTGTTGGAAATAGTATCCCAAAGCCAATCGTCAGCCTGTTGACGGTTGTGCTCATTTTTGTATACGTACATGAATTATGAATTAATAAAAATTATTTTGATATTTTTCATCACAAAATATTTCATCTTCTAATAAACTCCTATGTTGTGGTGAAGTCCTTAGGACTATTTAGACTCGACAAAGGAGGATTTGTCGTTCAGTCCTTAAATCTGTTCGCGATCAAATGATACATTGTTACCAAGGACGACAACGTTTATCAAGCATAGGTCGTTGTGTGTCATATAGGTTGGTTGTCCTCTTAACCAATGAGTGTGGAGACACTGGTATGGCATACAGGTGAGATGTAAGGATACATCTGCACAGAACGTGACCGACTCCAGAGCTATTTTTGCTCTCAAGATTTGCTACCGATGGAATATGGGTATAAATATCCCTCCGACCTGAGACCACCACGGTGACTTGCAAGCAACTCACTGCATTTAGGCACCGGACTACCTGAATTTTTAATTCAGTGACGGAAGGCTGCTGGGTGTAGTCAAGTACTTGACTTGTCGGTGCGTGTGTCAAGATGGGATTGACCACTCCAGTTTAGGAGCTGTGTACAGTCGTGTTTCAATTTAGCAAAATTTTGGCCAGGGTAGTCCTTGTAAGGAGTCACAGGACTGTTTGAGTTGAGCACGATTCGGATGATCAGATCAGGGTTGACAGTTTAACCCCGAGTCATCCTAAACACAGGGGTCAAAAGGATGAATTATACAGTAACTGTTGGGAATAGTGTCCCAAAGCCAATCGTCAGCCTGTTGACGGTTGTGCTCATTTTTATATTTGTACATGAATTATGAATTAATAAAAATTATTTTGATATTTTTCATCACAAAATATTTCATCTTCTAATGAACTCCTATGTTGTGGTGAAGTCCTTAGGACTATTTAGACTCGACAAAGGAGGATTTATCGTTTAGTCCTTAAATCTGTTCGCAACCAAATGATACGTTGTTACCAAGGACGACAACGTTTATCAAGCATAGGTCGTTGTGTGCCATATAGGTTGGTTGTCCTCTTAACCAATGAGTGTGGAGACACTGGTATGGCATACAGGTGAGATGTAAGGGTATATCTGCACTGAATGTGACCGACTCTGAAGCTATTTCTGCTATCAGGATTTGCTCCGATGAAATATGGGTATAAATATCTCTCCGACCTGAGATCGCAACGGTGACTTACAAGCAACTCACTGCACTTAGGCACTGGATTACCTGAATTTTTAATTCAGTGATGGAAGGCTGCTGGGTGTAGTCAAGTACTTGACTTGTCGGTGCTTGTGTCAAGATGGGATTGACCACTCTAGTTTAGGAGCTGTGTACAGTCGTATTTCAATTTAGCAAAACCTTGGCCAGGGTAGTCCTTATGAGGAGTCACAGGACTGTTTGAGTTGAGCACGATTCGGATGATCTGATCAGGGTTGACAGTTTAACCCTGAGTCATCCTAAACACAGGGGTCAAAAGGATGAATTATACAGTAACCATATTCGTGTAGGTTCTGAGTGTTGCGATTGCGACTCTTCGACCTATCCGGATATCGGGTACCATTGCTAGATGGTCACTTCGATTAGTACAAAAATTGGTTTCTGTGCTATCGGCTTAGGTTCGAACCTGCGGGGTCACACACATTAGAGGTTCCTATCTGATCTGATGACTGATATAGAATCCTACATGTTTGGAACTCAGTGATCGAGAATCAAGATTCTTTGATCACGAGTTCCACACATTATGGGTACCGGGGTCAAGAGTCCCACTGGTTGGGATTTTTCGATCAGGTTTACATATCGATGAATTCTGATGCCTGATTGCCCATCGGATTTGGACTCAGTATTTATGAGAGATTTAATTAGTGATTTGATCGCTAATTAACTCAATTTGATTGAGTAATTATTTTTGGATCAAGTCTAATTGAATTGGATTCAGTTGGGTTTGACCCGATTAGGTTAAGAGTTGACTTAATTGTCGAGATGGTTTGGTCCCTGATTTGATCAGGAGTGGGCTTAGTCAATTCTTGATTTGATTAGAATTTTATTGAACCTAATTAAGCCTAATTTAGTTGGGTTTAAATTAGTCTAATTGGACCTAAATTATTTGGTTCAATTAGGTTGGTTTAAATAATTAAACCACCTTGACCCAATCTCCATGCTCCACCTCACTTCCATTGCACCCATTTGAATTCATGAGAAGGAACTTCTCATGAATTTTTTTCTCACGCCAAGCCCTCTCCATGCCCCACTTTAATGTGCCATATGAATGGATAAGGATGATTGGTTGGCCATTCAAATTCAAAATAAAATTTGAATTTGAATGGGCAATCAATCTTTGCACCTTATCCCTATTTTTACGCCCCATTTATTACATGAGAAAAAATTTCTCATGAAATTACTCCATGCACAATTTAAGCCATGCCTCACGTCTTTAGTAGATAAGGGATGAGTTGGTGTCCATTTGAATTCAAATTTGATTTGAATTCAAATGTGCAATTACTCATCTTTATCCTTTCTTTTGGATAAGACGTTTGACGTTGTTACAAAAGGAAGAGAAGAGTGGGGCGTGTAAGAAGAAAAAGATTTTTAGAGAAAAATTCTGGGGCGTGAGAAGTCTTGTGCATGAGAAGGAAGTCCATATCCTTCTAAGAGAAAAAGAAAGAAAAGTGGGTGCAAGGTTTTCGGTGAGTTCCCTAAAGTTTTAGCCTGGGGTTCGGGAAGTGAGAAAGTGAGCTACGAGTGTCGTGAGCCCATAAAATCTCAGGAAGATCTTCAACATCCTCTCAAGCACGTCTATTGATGATCCAGAGCATCCAAAGAATCGACAGCCATCGATCGAAGGAGTTCGATCAGTATCGGCCGTCAAAAGGGCTCTACAACGAACTAGCATCCGTGAGGAGTCGATCAGATTGGGAGCTTCATGTGGATGATCTGTAGAGGTCAGACACTGTGTGGCTGTATCACGACGATCAGACTCTCCCGATGGTGATCTGATTGCGGCGATCTACTACCCGTACAAAGGTATTGTGTTCTAAACACATTACAATAAAGTGTTTATTATTCAAATTTGAATTTCAAATTTAAATGCATGCATGCTATATATCATATTTAGATCCTAGTGTAGGATAAATTCATGTTAATTAATTAGATTAATTAATATTTTTTTGCTGTAAAATCATAATTTTGAAAAAGTTTTAAAATTATCATTTTACCCCTACACTGAATTTCTCCACAAATGGTATCAGAACGGGTTCTTAGATATGATATATATATTTACATGCGTAGATTAAGTTGTAATCTAAAAGTTTAAATTTGAAATTTGAAATTCAAAATTCAAAATTCAAAAAATTAAAATTCAAAATTTAAAATTTGAAATTTGAAATTTGGTTAAAATTTCAAATTTAAAATTCAAATTTTAAAATTTAAAATTTAAAATTCAAAATTTAAAATTCAAAAATTTGAAATTTAAAATTTATTTGAAATTTGAAATTCAAAATTTAAAATTTTAAAATTTAAAATTTAAATTTTAAAATTGGTATATTTACATATACTTGATCCAAGTAGCAAGTAATCAAATTGGGTTGGTTGTTATGGCCGTCCGATCATAAAAGAAAAGTAGGGTTTAAAGGCCCTCTCCTCCCATTCGATGGGGTCTCCTATGGCGGTAGGGGTGCCGCTGCAATTATATCTCATGTAGATGAAGTAGCGAAAGGAATTAAGATGTAAAGGTTCAATTGTGAAATTTATCATGAATGTGTTAGATTAGATCTAAAGGAATATTCATGATTTATTTTGATTGAGTTATTTTCTGTTATGTAATTAGCAATAGGATTGCTATTTATGAAATATGCTGATCTATTTGTGAAATGAGTCAACATATTTGGTGAACAAAAAATAAAACCTTTCAAATTTGAAAAATTATTTTCGAAATACCAAACCCTGACCCATCAGCCCAAATACTTAATTAAAAGAATTAAGTGTTGTCTAGTAAGTCTAGAATTGTGAATTAAGACCTAAGACAATTGCATAAACTTGTGGGTCAATGGGTTAGATGGATTAGGTCCATAATTGGGTTAGACCTAAGGTTAGCTTAAAGAAATGGACTAAATTAGAGTAATTGGTCAAATCTAATCAAAAGTTGAATTAGATTATGTCAAGGATACTCTAGACTCAACTCTAATAGTTGTAGTTGAATGGGTCCATGTCTTTAACTAGACCAAGATGGACTTAATTCATAGCTACGCGGTGGAACCCAATTTACTAAGTTGATCAAATTGAACTAATGAACCGGTTGGTGTCTAAGGTAAGTTTGGCAGTTGGACCAGTGGTTTTTAAGCGGGAGCAACTCGCAGTGATTCGATCTCTGACGAGTTAATGGCATATCCCCACCACTGATCTCACTTACCTGGCCAACCTGGTGAATTAGGTTTTGATTAGATCACTTGGTGATTAGGGCTCACCCATGTCATTAGGTAAATCAGTTTGACTGATTTAGGTGCTCCTAATGCCAGCTTTAATTAAATCCTTTTTAATCTGACTTGGTGAAGTCAGTGGGAGGATTGAAATTGACGGAATATTTTCTTCTCATCTATCTTTTAATAAAATCCTCAAAAGTTATTAGGTCCCTAAAAATGATTAAGTTATATTGATAACTAAGTCATAGCCTCCCATTAAGTGAGTGATAATCAGTCCATTAGTTTAATAATCATTGGAGGCCCAAAGGCCTGGTGCTTATTGACTAATGGAATTATCATTCATAATATGATAATTTGGTTTGAGTCTTTCTGATGGTAATCAAGTTGGCCGGCCAAAGTCGGGCCTGATCATTTATTGGTCCGATTCACCAAATCAAATCATGTTAATGGTTGGACCTAACCAGATCTTTTCAGTGGAGGCCAAAGCCTACTGATTAGGTTCTGGGACAAAATCAATTACTAGAAGTTGTTTAGAGAAACAATTGGTTATGAACCTACCCATAGATGCACATGGGTTGACCAACCAAAGTTGGGCTCGTGTGTAGTCTGTGTGGATTCTAGTACCCACTAAGGAATTAAAGTAATTCCTCGAATTGGAGGTTGAGGCTACCAGTTCGTAAAAATACTGGGAGAAACTTTAGACTAAAGTCTAAGTCTTTAGTATTTATAATTTATGTACTAATAGAGGTCTGATTTTCCTTTATACAGCTATGGCCACTACCCTGTCCCTCCGGTCATTATTAGATAATGACAAGCTCATGGGACCTAATTTCGATAGCTGGTATCGAAAATTAAAAATTATCCTTGAGCATGAGTGGATCCTTTATGTAGTAATGGATCCGGCACCTGAGGAGCCAGCCCTGAACGTTAGAGGGACGGTCCGAGACACTTATCAGAAGTGGCTCAACGACCGCACCACCGTTCGGTGCATTATGCTGGCGGCAATGAATGATGAGTTCAGCTGCAGGTTCGAGAATGCCCAGCCACAGGAGATGCTTCAAATGTTGAACGACTCCTTTGGCATGCCTGACGACGTTGAAAGGCATAAAACTAGTTATGCTATTTTCAATGCTTGGATGAGAGATGGAGCCTCAGTCACTGATCATGTACTGTACATGATCGAAATGATTGAGTGCCTAAGTAAACTGGGCTTTTCCTTGCACGAGCAGCTCGGTAAGGATGCGATCCTTAATTCATTGCCCAAGTCCTTCCTCCCCTTCCTTACTCATTTTCGGATGACAAAGCCTGCAGTGAACTACCACGGTTTGTTGGGGCTGCTGCAGAATTTTGAAAAGGATCACCAGCTCCATAAGGAGTCGGTGAATGTTATGGGAGGGTCTTCTTCTGGTCGTCGACCCTTTAAGAAAGGGAAGAAGAAGAACAAGAAGAATAAGAATAAGAAGGTGCAGCTGCATGCTGGGACGTCTGCACAGGGTTAGACCAAGAAGCGCAAGCCCGACCAGAGCCAGGCGGAGTGCTTCTTTTGCAAGAAGCAGGGGCACTGGAAGAGGAACTGTCCTCTATACATTGCCTCCCTGGATCCGAACAGACCAAAGAAGAAGCAAGGTACTTATATGATAACACCTTGCAACTTTTTTATTTGTGTTACTACTGCCTGGGTATTGGATACCGGAAGCCCTTATCATATTTACAATTCGATGCACGGTCTGCAGGTCAGTAGGAGATTTGATGAAGGTGAGAGGTTCCTGAATGTTGGAGATGGAAGCAAAGTTTCAGTTCTAGCATTAGGAATCATAAACCTTGTAATCAATTCTCGAAACGTAATTCTGAGTGAATGTCACTATTGTCCAAGCTTTTTATTAAATATTATTTCTGTAGGCCTTTTGGTCATGAATGGTTATTAATTTTTAGTAAAAGAAAATATTTGCAATATCATTTTGAATGGTGTTACAATATTTGTTGGATAACTTAATAATGGAATTTACTTTCTATCATAACCTGTTAATATGGTTCAAACCTTCGATAAATATCCTAGAATAGATAATGTGTCAGAAGTCTACCTTTGGCACTGTCGGCTAGGTCATATCAATAAGAACAGGATAAACTGGCTGGCTCAAGAAGGAATTCTTGAAGTAGGTGATTGTGAATCACTGTCAACCTGTGAGTCCTGTCTTCTTGGTAAAATGACCAAATCATCTTTTACTGAAAAAGGTGAGCGAGCCAGTGAACTCTTGGGTTTGGTACATTCTAATGTATATGGACCCATGAGCTCAAGTGCAAGAGGTGGATATTTCTACTTCATAACCTTCACAGACGACCTATCGAGGTATGGGTATGTCTATTTAATGAAGCATAAATCGGAGTCGTTTGAAATGTTCAAACTATTCCGAAATGAGGTAGAAAAATAAACTGAAAAGTGTATTAAAACTCTTCGATCTGATCGAGGAAGTGAATACCTTTCCAATGATTTTCTGACATATCTTGGGGAGAATAGGATTCTCTCTCAGTGGACTCCTCCTGGAACACCACAACATAATGGTGTATCTGAAAGGAGGAATCGGATCTTGTTGGACATGATTCGATCCATGATGGGGTTTGCTGGTCTGCCGATCTCTCTCTGGGGATATGCACTCGAATCGGCTTGTTACCTTTTAAATAGAGTTCTGAGTAAGTCTGTAACCAAAACGTCATATGAGATATGGATAGGACGTAAGCCAGTACTCTCGCACCTTAGGATTTGGGGGTATCCGACTTATGTTAAACGTTTAATTACGGACAAGCTTGGACCTAGTTCTGACAAGTGTAATTTTATAGGGTCTCCAAAAGAGACCAAAGGGTATTACTTCTACCTAGCTGATGAGCAAAAAGTGTTTGTCAGCCTTAAGGCAATCTTTTTGGAAAAGGAGTTCCTTGGTGAAGGGACTGTTGCCTCTAAGATCGAACTTGACGAAGTTCGACAGATGAAAAAACCGACACAAATTGCTGAACCTAAATCGGATTTGGTTAGATCAGATCCGGAGCCCATTGTTCAAGCACCCTTAAGGCGATCTGATAGAGTACCACATCAACCCGACATATACTATAGTTTCTTGATCTGGGATGGCGATCCTATCGAACTTGATGAAAATGATTAGGATCCGATCACCTACATGGATGCAATGCAGAGATCCGACTCTGAGAAATGGCTGGAGGCCATGAAATCCGAAATGGAGTCCATGAAGGTCAAGATGTGTGGACATTGGTTGACCCACCTGAAGGAGTAAAACCCATAGGGTGTAAGTGGGTCTTCAAGAGGAAGAGAGGCACAGACGGAAAGGTGGAAACCCATAAAGTCCGTCTGGTTACCAAGGGATATCGTCAACGTTATGGTATAGAATATGACGAGATATTTTATCCTATGGCAATGCTCAAATCCATTCAGATTATGCTTGTGATAGCTGCCCATCAGGACTATGAAATCTGGCAGATGGATGTGAAGACAGCTTTCCTAAATGGAGAGCTGGATGAAGAGGTGTATATGATACAATCTGAAGGATTCACATCCACAGATGAGTCTAAGGTGTGCAGGCTACAGAGGTCTATTTATGGACTTAAGCAGGCATCACGGAGTTGGAACATACGTTTTGATAAGACGATCAAGACGTATGGCTTCGTTAAGAACGAAGAAGAGCCATGCATTTATAAGTGGGCTAATGATCCAGTAGTAGTATTTCTTGTATTGTATGTGGATGACATTCTCTTAATCGGGAATGATATCCCTGCATTACAGGAAATAAAGATTTGGTTATCGTCACAGTTCTCCATGAAGGATCTGAGAGAAGCTTCCTACATCCTAGGGATGAGGATCTATAGGGATAGATCTAAAAGATTGCTTGATTTATCTCAGTCCATGTACATTGATACTATGCTGAAGAGGTTCAACATGAAGAATTTCAAGAAAGACTATCTTCCGATAGGCCATGAAATTTCTCTCTCAAAGAGGGATTGTCCGACAACACCTCAAGAGAGAGAGCGTATGGGTAGGATTCTATATGCTTCGGCAGTAGGATCTATCATGTACGTCATGACATGTACACAATCAGATGTGGCATACTCACTAGGGGTAGTGAGTAGATACCAATCTGATCCAGGGAAGAATCACTGGAAGGTTGTTAAAACCATCCTGAAGTATTTAAGAAATACTAAGGACCAGTTGCTTGTTTATGGTAAATCAGACTTGAGACTTATAGGGTTTACAGACTCTAGTTTCTAGTCTGATCATGATGACAACAAAAGTATGTCGGAATTTATTTTTACCCTTAATGGTGGGGCTATCTGCTGGAAAAGTTCCAAGCAGCACACAGTGGCTGATTCAGTTTGTGAGGCGGAGTATGTCACTGCATCAGATGTTGCCAAAGAAGCGGTGTGGCTGAGAAAATTCATCACCGAGCTCGGAGTAGCACCCTCCCTTATTGGTCCAGTTCTGCTCTACTATGACAGCTCTGGAGCCATTGCTCAGGCGAAGGAACCAAAGGCACACCAGCGGACGAAGCATATTCTGCACCGCTACCATCTCATCTGGAAAATTATGGATCGAGGTGACGTCAATCTTCAGAAGATCGACGAGAAGAAAAATCTAGCTGACCCATTCACTAAAGCCATTGCGGTGAAGGAGTTCGACAACTACAAGTCGAAGATGGGTATTAGATACTGCACGATTGGCTTTAGGCCAAGTGGAAGATTGTTGGGAATAGTATCCCAAACTCAATCGTCAGTCTGTTGACAGTTGTGCTCATTTTTGTATTTGTACATGAATTATGAATTAATAAAAATTATTTTGATATTTTTCATCACAAAATGTTTCATCTTCTAATGAACTCCGATGTTGTGGTGAAGTCCTTAGGACTATTTAGACTCGATAAAGGAGGATTTATCGTTTAATCCTTAAATCTGTTCACGACCAAATGATACGTTGTTACCAAGGACGACAACGTTTATCAAGCATAGGTCGTTGTGTGCCATATAGGTTGGTTGTCCTCTTAACCAATGAGTGTGGAGACACTGGTATGGCATACAGGTGAGACGTAAGGGTACATCTGCACTGAATGTGACTGACTCTGGAGCTATTTTTGCTGTCAAGATTTGCTCCGATGGAATATGGGTATAAATATCCCTCCGACCTGAGACCGCCACGGTGACTTGCAAGCAACTCACTGCACTTAGGCACTGGACTACCTGAATTTTTAATTCAGTGATGGAAGGCTGCTGGGTGTAGTCAAGTACTTGACTTGTCGGTGCGTGTGTCAAGATGGGATTGACCACTCTAGTTTAGGAGCTGTGTACAGTTGTGTTTCAATTTAGCAAAATCTTGGCCAGGGTAGCCCTTGTGAGGAGTCACAGGACTGTTTAAGTTGAGCACGATTCGGATGATCTGATCAGGGTTGATAATTTAATCCTGAGTCGTCCTAAACACAGGGGTCAAAAGGATGAATTATACAGTAACCATATTCATGTAGGTTCTGAGTGTTGCGATTGCGACTCTTCGACCTATCCAAATATCGGGTACCATTGCTAGATGGTCACTTCGATTAGTACAGGAATTGGTTCCTGTGCTACCGGCTTAGGTTCAAACCTGTGGGGTCACACACATTAGAGGTTCCTATCTGATCTGATTGCTGATGTAGAATCCTACATATTTGAGACTCAGTGATCGAGAATCAGGATTCTCTGATCACGAGTTCCACACATTATGGGTACCGGGGTCAAGAGTCCCACTGGTTGGGATTTTTCGATCAGGTTTACATATCGATGAATTTTGATGCCTGATTGTCCATCGAATTTAGACTCAGTATTTATGAGAGGTTTAATTAGTGATTTGATCACTAATTAACTCAATTTGATTGAGTAATTATTTTTGGATCAAGTCCAATTGAATTGGATTCAGTTGGGTTTGATCCGATTAGGTTAAGAGTTGACCTAATCGTCGAGATGGTTTGGTCCCTGATTTGATCAGGGGTTGGGCTTAGTCAATTCCTGATTTGATTAGAATTTTATTGAGCCTAATTAAGCCTAATTTAGTTGGGTTTAAATTAGTCTAATTGGACCTAAATTATTTGGTTCAATTAGGTTGGTTTAAATAATTAAACCACCTTGACCCAATCTCCATGCGCCACCTCACTTCCATTGCACCCATTTGAATTCATGAGAAGGAACTTCTCATGAATTTTTTCCTCATGCCAAGCCTTCTCCACGCCCCACTTTAATATGCCATATTAATGGATAAGGATGATTGGTTGGCCATTCAAATTCAAAATAAAGTTTGAATTTGAATGGGCAATCAATCTTTGCACCTTATCTCTTTTTTTATGCCCCATTTATTACATGAGAAAAAGTTTCTCATGAAATCACTCCATACATAATTTAAGCCACGCCTCACACCTTTAGTGGATAAGGGATGAGTTGGTGTCCATTTGAATTCAAATTTGATTTGAATTCAAATGTGCAATTACTCATCTTTATCCTTTCTTTTGGATAAGACGTTTGACGTTGTTATAAAAGGAGGAGAAGAGTGGGGCGTGTAAGAAAAAGAAGATTTTTGAAGAAAAATTCTGGGGCATGAGAAGTCTTGTGCGTGAGAAGGAAGTCCATATCCTTCCAAGAGAAAAAGAAAGAAAAGAAAGAAAAGTGGGTGCAAGGTTTTCGATGAGTTCCCTAGAGTTTTAGCCTGAGGTTCGGGAAGTGAGAAAGTGAGCTACGAGTGTCATGAGCCTACTAAATCTCAAGAAGATCTTTAACAACCTCTCAAGCACATCTGTTGATGATCCAAAGTGTTTGAAGAATCGACAGACATCGATCGAAGGAGTTCGATCAGCATCGGCCATCAAAAGGACTCTACAATGAGCTAGCACTCGTGAGGAGTCGATCAGATCAGAAGCTTCATGTGAATGATCCACAGAGACCAGACACGCTATGTGGCTATGTCGCGATAATTAGACTCTCCCGACGATGATCTGATTGGGCAATCTACTACCCGCATAAAGGTATTGTGTTCTGAACACATTACAATAAAGTGTTTATTATTCAAATTTAAATTTTAAATTTAAATACATGCATGCTATATATCATATTTAGATCTTAGTGTAGAAAAAATTCATATTAATTAATTAGATTAATTAATATTTTTTCACTGTAAAATCATAATTTTGAAAAAGTTTTAAAATTACCATTTTACCCCTGCACTGAATTTCTCCATAGTAACCATATTCATGTAGGTTCTGAGTGTTGCGATTGTGACTATTCGACCTATCCGAACATCGGGTACCATTGCTAGATGGTCACTTCAATTAGTACAGGAATTGGTTCCTGTGCTATCGGCTTAGGTTCGAACCTGCGGGGTCACACACATTAGAAGTTCCTATCTGATCTGATGGCTGGCGTAGAATCTTTCATGTTTGGGACTCAGTGATCGAGAATCAGGATTCTTTGATCACGTGTTCCACACGTTATGGGTACCGGGGTCAAGAGTCCCACTGGTTGGGACTTTTCGATCAGGGTTACATATCGATGAATTTTGATGCCCAATTGTCTATCGGATTTGGACTCAGTATTTATGAGAGGTTTAATTAGTGATTTGATCACTAATTAACTCAATTTAATTGAGTAATTATTTTTAGATCAAGTCCAATTGAATTGGATTCAGTTGGGTTTGACCCGATTAGGTTAAGAGATGACCTAATCGTCGAGATGGTTTGGTCCCTGATTTGATCAGGGGTTGGGCTTAGTCAATTTCTGATTTGATTAGGATTTTATTAAGTCTAATTAAGCCTAATTAAGTTAGATTTAAATTAGTCTAATTGGACCTAACTTATTTGGTTCAATTAAGTTGGTTTAAATAATGAAACCACCTTGACCCAATCTCCATGCGCCACCTCACTTCCATTGCACCCATTTGAATTCATGAGAAGGAACTTCTCATGAATTATTTCCTCACGTCAAGTCCTCTCCATGCCCCACTTTAATGTGTCAAATGAATGGATAAGGATGATTGGTTGGCCATTCAAATTCAAAATAATATTTAAATTTGAATGGGCAATCAATCATTGTGCCTTATCCTTTTTTTTATGCCCCATTTATTACGTGAGAAAAGATTTCTCATGAAATCACTCAATGCATAATTTAAGCCACGCCTCACGCCTTTAGTGGATAAGGGATGAGTTGGTGTCTATTTAATTCAAAATTTGTTTTGAATTCAAATGTGCAATTACTCATCTTTATCCTTTCTTTTGGATAAGACATTTGATGTTGTTATAAAAGGAGGAGAAGAGTGGGGCGTGCAAGAAGAAGATTTTTGGAGAAAAATTCTGGAGTGTGAGGAAGTCTTGTGTGTGAGAAGGAAATCCATATCCTTCCAAGAGAAAAAAAAAGAAAAGAAAGAAAAGTGGGTGCAAGGTTTCCAGTGAGTTCCCTAGAGTTTTAGCCTGGGGTTCGGAAAGTGAGAAAGTGAGCTACGAGTATCGTGAGCCCACTAAATCTTAGAAAGATCTTTAACAACCTCTCAAGTATATTTGTTGATAATTTGGAGTATCCAAAGAATCGACAGACATCGATCGAAGGAGTTCGATCAGCATCGACCGTCAAAAGGGCTCTACAATGAGCTAGCACTCGTGAGGAGTCGATCAGATCGGAAGCTTCGTATGGATGATCTGTAGAGGCTAGACACACTGTGTGGCTGCATCGTGATGATCAGACTCTTCCGACGGTGATCAGATTGCGGCGATCTACTATCCGAACAAAGGTATTGCGTTCTGAACACATTACAGTAAAGTGTTTACTGTTTGAATTTGAAATTCAAATTTAAATGAATGCATGCTATATATCATATTTTGATCCTAGTGTAGGATAAATTTATGTTAATTAATTAGATTAATTAATATTTTTTTGCTGTAAAATCATAATTTTAAAAAAGTTTTAAAATTACTATTTTACCCCTGCACTGAATTTTCTCGCTACAAATGGTATCAGAGCAGATTCTTAGATATGATATATATATTTACATGCGTAGATTAAGTTATAATCTAAAAATTTAAATTTAAAATTTAAAATTCAAAATTCAAAAAATTTGAAATTCAAAATTTGAAATTTAAAATTTAAAATTTGGTTGAAATTTTAAATTTAAAATTCAAAATTTAAAATTCAAAATTTGAAATTCAAAATTCAAAATTTGAAATTCAAAATTTAAAATTTGAAATTTAAAATTTAAAATTTAAATTTTAAAATTGATATATTTAGATATACTTGATCCAAGTAGCAAGTAATCGAATTGGATTGGTTGCCATGGCCGTCCGGTCATAGGAGAAAAGCAGGGTTTAAAGGCCCTCTCCTCTCATTCGATGGGATCTCCTATGGTGGTAGGGGTGCCACTGTAATTATATCCTATGCAGATGAAGTAGCGAAAGAAATTAATTGTAAAGGTATAATTGTAAAATTTATCATGAATGTGTTAGATTAGATCTAAAAGAATATTCATGATTTATTTTGATTGAGTTATTTTTTGTTATGTAATTAGCAATAAGAATGCTATTTATGAAATGTGCTGATCTATTTGTGAAATGAGTCAACATATTTGGTGAACAGAAAATAAAACTTTTTAAATTTGAAAATTATTTTTGAAATGCCAAACCCTGACCCATCAGCCCAAATACTTAATTAAAAGAATTAAGTGTTGTCTAGTAGGTCTAGAATTGTGAATTAAGACCTTAGACAATTGTATAAACTTGTCGGTCAATGGGTTAGATGGATTAGGTCCATAATTGGGTTAGACCTAAGATTAGCTTAAAGAAATAGACTAAATTAGAGTAATTGATCAAATCTAATCAAAAATTGAATTAGATTAGGTCAAGGATACTCTAGACTCAACTCCAATAGTTGTAGTTGAATGGGTCCATGTCTTTAACTAGACCAAGATGGACTTAATTCATGGCTACGTGGTGGAACCCAATTTACTAACTTGATCAAATTGAACTAATGAACCGGTTGGTGTCTAAGGTAAGTTTGGCAGTTTGACCAGTGATTTTTAAGCGGGAGCTACTCGCAGTGATTCGATCTCTGACGATTTAATGGCATATCCCCACCACTGTTCTCACTTACAACTTATATGATAACACCTTGCAACTTTTTCATTTGTGATACTACTGCCTGGGTATTGGATACCGGAAGCCCTTATCATATTTGTAATTCGATGCAGGGTCTGCAGGTCAGTAGGAGATTTGATGAAGGCGAGAGGTTCCTGAATGTTGGAGATGGAAGCAAAGTTCCATTTCTAACATTAGGAATCATGAACCTTGTAATCAATTCTCGAAATATAATTCTGAGTGAATGTCACTATTATCCAAGCTTTTTATTAAATATTATTTCTGTAGGCTTTTTGGCCAAGTAGGGTTATCAATTTTTAATAAAAGAAAATGTTTGCAATATCATTTTGAATTGTGTTACAATGTTTGTTGGACAACTTAATAATGAAATTTACTTTCTATCACAACCTGTTAATGTGGTTCAAACCTTCGGTAAATGTCCTAGAATAGATAATGTGTCAGAAGTCTACCTTTGGCACTGTCGGCTAGGTCATATCAATAAGAACAGGAGAAACAGGTTGGCTCAAAAAGGAATTCTTGAAGTCGGTGATTGTGAATCACTTCCAACCTATGAGTCCTGTCTTCTTGGTAAAATGACCAAATCACCTTTTACTGAAAAAGGTGAGCGAGCCAGTGAACTCTTGGGTCTGGTACACTCTGATGTATGTGGACCCATGAGCTCAAGTGCAAAAGGTGGATATTTCTACTTCATAACCTTCACAGATGACCTATCGTGGTATGGGTATGTCTATTTAATGAAGCATAAGTTGGAGTCATTTGAAATGTTCAAACTATTCTGAAATGAGGTAGAAAAATAAACTAAAAAGTGTATTAAAATTTTTCGATCTGATCGAGGAGGTGAATACCTTTCCAATGATTTTCTGACATATCTTGGGGAGAATGGGATTCTCTCTCAGTGGACTCCTCCTGGAACATCACAACATAATGGTGTATCTGAAAGGAGGAATCGGACCTTGTTGGACATGGTTCGATCCATGATGGGGTTTGCTGGTCTGCTGATCTTCCTCTGGGGATATGAGCTCGAATCGGCTTGTTACCTTCTAAATAGAGTTCTGAGTAAGTCTGTAACCAAAACGCTATATGAGATATGGATAAGATGTAAGCCAGTACTCTCGCACCTTAGGGTTTGGGGGTGTCTGACTTGTGTTAAACATTTAATTACGGACAAGCTTGGACCTAGGTCTGACAAGTATAATTTTATAGGGGATCCAAAAAAGACCAAAGGATATTACTTCTACCTAGCTGATGAGCAAAAAGTGTTTGTCAGCCTTAAGGCAATCTTTTTGGAAAAGGAGTTCCTTGGTGAAGGGACTGTTGCCTCTAAGATCGAACTTGATGAAGTTCGGCAGGTGAAAAAATCGACACAAGTTGCTGAACTTGAGCTGGATTTGGTTAGATCAGATTCGGAGCCCATTGTTCAAGCACCCTTAAGGAGATCTGGTAGAGTACCACGTCAACCGGACAGATACTATAGTTTCTTGGTCCGAGACGGCGATCCTATCGAACTTGATGAAAATGATGAGGATCCGATCACCTACATGGATGCAATGCAGAGACCCGACTCTGAGAAATGGCTGGAGGTCACGAAATTTGAAATGGAGTCCATGAAGGTCAACGATGTGTGGACACTGGTTGACCCACCCGAAGGAGTAAAACCCATAGGGTGTAAGTGGATCTTCAAGAGGAAGAGAGGCGTAGACGGAAAGGTGAAAACCTATAAAGCCCATCTGGTTGCCAAGAGATATCGTCAACGTTATGGTATAGACTATGACGAGATATTTTCTCCTGTGGCAATGCTCAAATTCATTCGGATTATGCTTGCGATAGCTGTCCATCTGGACTATGAAATCTGACAGATGGATGTGAAGACAGCTTTCCTAAATGGAGAGCTGGATGAAGAGGTGTATATGATACAACCTGAAGGATTCACATCCACAGATGAGTCTAAGGTGTGCAGGCTACAGAGATCCATTTATGGACTTAAGCAGGCATCCCGGAGTTGGAACATATATTTTGATAGGATGATCAAGACGTATGGCTTCGTTAAGAACGGAGAAGAGCCCTGCATTTATAAGTGGCTAATGGTCCAGTAGTAGTATTTCTTGTATTGTATGTGGATGACATTCTCTTAATCGAGAATGATGTCCCTGCATTACAGGAAATAAAGATTTGGTTGTCGTCACAGTTCTCCATGAAGGATCTGGGAGAAGCTTCCTACATCCTAGGGATGAGGATCTATAGGGATAGATCTAAAAGGTTGCTTGGTTTATTTCAGTCCACGTATATTGATACTATGCTGAAGAGGTTCAGCATGGAGAATTCCAAGAAAGACTATCTTCCGATAGGCCATGAAATTTCTCTCTCAAAGAGGGATTGTCCGACAACACCTCAAGAGAGAGAGCGTATGGGTAGGATTCCATAAGCTTCGACAGTGAGATCTATCATGTACGCCATGACATGTACACGACCAGATGTGGCATACTCACTAGGGGTAGTGAGTAGATACCAATCTGATCCAGGAGAGAATCACTGGAAGGTTATTAAAACCATCCTGAAGTATTTAAGAAATACTAAGGACCAGTGGCTTGTTTATGGTGAATTGGACTTGAGACTTATAGGATTTACAGACTCTAGTTTTCGATCACAATGACAGCAAAAGTGTGTCGGGATTTATTTTTACCCTTAATGGTGGAGCTATCTACTGAAAAAGTTCCAAGCAGCACACAGTGGCTGATTCAGTTTGCGAGGCAGAGTATGTCGCTGCATCAGATGCTGCCAAAGAAGCGGTGTGGCTGAAGAAATTCATCACCGAGCTCAGAGTAGCACCCTCCCTTGTTGGTCCAGTTCTGCTCTACTGTGACAGCTCTGGAGCCATTGCTCAGGCAAAGGACCCAAAGGCATACCAGCGGACGAAGCATATTCTGCGTCGCTACCATCTCATCCGGGAAATTATAGATCGAGGTGACGTCGATCTTCAGAAGATCGACGGAAAGGAGAACCTGGCTGACTCATTCACTAAAGCCATTGCGGTGAAGGAGTTCGACAACTACAAGTCAAAGATGGGTATTAGATACTGCACCAATTGACTCTAGGCCAAGTGGGAGATTGTTGAGAATAGTGTCCCAAAGCCAATCGTCAGCCTGATGACGGTTGTGCTCATTTTTGTACATGTACTTGAATTATGAATTAATAAAAATTATTTTGATATTTTTCATCACAAAATATTTCATCTTCTAATGAACTCCTATGTTGTGGTGAAGTCCTTAGGACTATTTAGACTCGACAAAGGAAGATTTATCGTTTAGTCCTTAAATCTGTTCGTAACCAAATGATACGTTGTTATCAAGGACGACAACGTTTATCAAGCATAGGTCATTGTGTGCCATATAAGTTGGTTGTCCTCTTAACTAATGAGTGTGGAGACACTGGTATGGCATACAGATGAGATATAAGGGTACATCTGCACTGAACGTGACCGACTCCGGAGCTATTTCTGCTGTCAAGATTTGCTACCGATGGAATATGGGTATAAATATCTCTCCGATCTGAGACCACCACGGTGACTTGCAAGTAACTCACTGCACTTAGGCACTGGACTATCTGAATTTTTAATTCAGTGATGGAAGACTGCTGGGTGTAGTCAAGTACTTGACTTGTCGATGCGTGTGTCATGATGGGATTGACCACTCCAGTTTAGGAGCTGTGTACAATCGTGTTTCAATTTAGCAAAATCTTGGCCAGGGTAGTCCTTGTAAGGAGTCACAGGACTGTTTGAGTTGAGCACGATTCGGATGATCTGATCAGGGTTGACAGTTTAACCTTGAGTCGTCCTAAACACAGGGGTCAAAAGGATGAATTATATAGTAACCATATTCATGTAGGTTCTGAGTGTTACGATTGTGACTATTCGACCTATCTAGATATCGAGTACCATTGCTAGATGGTCACTTCGATTAGTACAGGAATTGATTCCTGTGCTATCGGCTTAGGTTCGAACCTATGGGGTCACACACATTAGAGGTTCCTATCTGATCTGATCGCTAGTGTAGAATCCTTCATGTTTAGGACTCAGTGATCAAGAATCAGGATTTTCTGATCATGAGTTCCATATATTATGGGTACCGGGGTCAAGAGTCCTACTGGTTGGGACTTTTCGATCAAGATTACATATCGATGAATTCTGATGCCCGATTACCCATCGGATTTGGACTCAGTATTTATGAGAGGTTTAATTAGTGATTTGATCATTAATTAACTCAATTTAATTGAGTAATTATTTTTGGATCAAGTCCAATTGAATTGGATTCAGTTGGGTTTGACCCGATTAGGTTAAGAGTTGACCTAATCGTCGAGATGGTTTGGTCCCTGATTTGATCAGGAGTTGGGCTTAGTCAATTCCTGATTTGATTAGGATTTCATTAAGCCTAATTAAGCCTAATTAAGTTGGGTTTAAATTAGTCTAATTGGACCTAACTTATTTGGTTCAATTAGGTTGGTTTAAATAATGAAACCACCTTGACCCAATCTCTATGTGCCACCTCACTTCCATTGCACCCATTTGAATTCATAAGAAGGAACTTCTCATGAATTATTTCCTCACACCAAGCCCTCTCCATGCCCCACTTTAATGTGCCAAATGAATGGATAAGGATGATTGGTTGGCCATTCAAATTCAAAATAAAGTTTGAATTTGAATGGGCAATCAATCTTTGCGCCTTATCCCTTTTTTTACGCCCCATTTATTACATGAGAAAATGTTTCTCATGAAATCACTCCATGCATAATTTAAGCCATGCCTCATGCTTTTAGCGGATATGGGATGAGTTGGTATCCATTTGAATTCAAAATTTGATTTGAATTCAAATGTGCAATTACTCATCTTTATCCTTTCTTTTGGATAAGACGTTTGATGTTGTTATAAAAGGAGGAGAAGAGTGGGGCGTGCAAGAAGAAGATTTTTGGAGAAAAATTCTGAGATGTGAGGAAGTCTTGTGCGTGAGAAGAAAATCCATATCCTTCCAAGAGAAAAAGAAAGAAAAGAAAGAAAAGTGGGTGCAAGGTTTCCAGTGAGTTCCCTAGAGTTTTAGCCTGGGGTTCGGAAAGTGAGAAAGTGAGCTACGGGTGTCGTGAGCCCACTAAATCTCAGAAAAATCTTCAACAATCTCTCAAGCATGTCTGTTGATGATCCAGAGCATCCGAAGAATCGACAGACATCGATCGAAGGAGTTTGATTAGCATCGACCGTCAAAAGGGCTCTACAACGAGCTAGCTCTCGTGAAGAGTCGATCAGACCGAAAGCTTCATGTGGATGATCCACAGAGGCCAGACATACTGTGTAGCTACGTCACGATGATCAGACTCTTCTGACGGTGATCAAATTGCGGCGATCTACTACCCGCACAAAGGTATTGTGTTCTGAACATATTATAGTAAAGTGTTTACTATTTGAATTTGAAATTCAAATTTAAATGAATGCATGCTATATATCATATTTAGATCCTAGTGTAGGATAAATTTATGTTAATTAATTAGATTAATTAATATTTTTTCGCTATAAAATCATAATTTTAAAAAAAAATTAAAATTACCATTTTACCTCTGCATTTAATTTTTTCCACAATACTATGACGACCTAAATGGTTAGGAGATCATATTTATGTACAGTTAAACTACAATAACCCCACTATGAGAAGTTGAGGCACTACAGATCAAAGAACCATTCACACTACTACAGCATCGAAAAGATCACTGACGAATGAGTAGATATCAATGTGATATTTTGTATGGTCATGCTCAGTATCGATATTCTCTAACAATTACCTGCACTCTTGCTCAGTATCCCCACACTGTAGATTAGAGATCGTCTACTCTAAAAGAAGCGATCCATGCGCTAATCTAATCGGATCAGTTACGGTCCCTGTGATGATCCATCGATTGGAAGTAATTTAGGAATTAATTATCTATGTCTCTAATTCTCAACTCTTTGGAGAATATGTGTCTTTAAGTTATTAATTTTTTGAACGATTCTCGGATATATTACACAAGAATGGATAGAAAAATTTTATTTTATTAATAAATTAATAATTTAAGTACAAATATATGTCCTAGAAAAATACAATATGTCTGCCATATTGGCTTTTAGGGCATACATCTAATATTTACTTTCTAACCACCAAGCTCTTGAGAATTCAGAAGGGTTCCAGCATTTGTTGTCAAGCTTCCTTAACAACAATCTCTTAAGCTTCAATGACCTTTTTACTTGCTCTTTAGGAGCTCTTTTATTGTGTTATTATCTAGGTACTTTATTTCTATTGTAACAAGTTTCAATTAGGATTGAAATTTAAGAGATAGATTAATCCAAGCCTTGAATTCGATTGTATCTTTGTGCAAGCGTGTAAGTGGCTTAAAAGAGTAATTATGATTAATTTTTATTAAAAAATCAACTAGATTTAATTGTGATTCTAAAAAAACAATCAAGCTGTAATTCTTGAGAGATTATAATAGAAGTTTTAAAAATATATTTGGAGAGTAGATATAGATACTGAGTTTAGTACCAAATCACTATAAAATTTTATGTTTGTGTATGCTTTTGTTGCTTTCCTTACTACTATCATTTGCATCTTTATTTCATTGATTTTAGTTTATTACCTTCACTATACATTCACCTTGCATAATTTAAATTATGCATATACTTATTTTAATTTCTTGAAAGATCCAATTCATACCTCTCTTGGATTGTCTATCTAAACAATAGAGGATCTACAAATGTTGGCTTAGTCTATTGCAGTAGTACATCAACTAATAGTATTGTAGGCTATATACATATATATATATATATATATATATATATATATATATATATATATACATATATATATATAGTTGCACTATTAGTTAGAAGGCTATACTTTAATCTATAATTTTTTTATCTACAACTAAAGCAAAGTATATAGCTATAATAGAAGAAATAAAAGAAGCTATACAGTTATATGGTCTCACTGATAGTCTTAGCTTATAGCAATAGTTAATATTATACACTATGATAGCCAGAGAGCCATGCACTTGGCCAAAAATCAAGGGGGTGCTTGGTTGGAGGGACTAAGGGTCTGAAATTAAAATAGGAATGGATGACTTACATTCCAACCGTTTGATTGGAAGGAGTCCCATTCTGATTTCGATTCTATGATGAAATAGAAATGGCTCAATCTATATAGAACTCAATCCCTAGTCTCCTCTATAGATTTAAATTTCTATTCTAATTCTGATTTCGATTCCAATTTCGATCACGAACCAAGTGAAGTGAAATTTTAGTGCAGGGGTAAAATGGTAATTTTAAAACTTTTTTAAAATCATAATTTTATAGTAAAAATTATTAATTAATCTAATTAATTAATATATATTTATCCTACACTAGGATCTAAATATGATATACAGCATGCATGTATTTAAATTTGAAATTCAAATTTGAACAGTAAATAATTTACTGTTCTGTGTTCAGAACACAATACCTTTATGCGGGTAGTCGATCACCGCAATCTGATCATCGTCGGAAGGATCTGATCATCGTAATACAGTCACACAGCATGTCTGACCTCTGCGGATCATCCACACAAAGCTTTCGATCTGATCGGCTCCTCACGAGTGCTAGCTCGTTGTAGAGCCTTTTCGACGGCCGATGCTGATCGAACTCCTTCGATCGATGTCTGCTGACTCTTCGGATGCTTTGGATCATCAAAAAATATGCTTGAGAGGTTGATGAAGCTCTTCCTAAAATTTGGTGGGCTCACGACACTCGTAGCTCACCTTCTCACTTCTCGAACCCCAGGCTGAAACCCTAGGGAACTCACTGAAAACCCTGCGCCCACTTTTCTTTCTTTTCTTTCTTTTTCTCTCGGAAGGTTTTGGACCTTCACCTCATGCACAAGGCTTCCTCATGCCCCAAGTTTTCTCTCCAAAAAATTTTATGCACGTCCCATCCTTCTCCTCTTTTTAAAACAACATAGAACGTGTCTTATCCACGTGAGAGGATAAAGATAAGTGGTTGCACATTTGAATTCAAATCAAATTTGAATTCAAATGCAAACCAACTCATCCCTATCCACTTGGGTGTGAGAAGAGAAAGGGCATGGTTTCATTTGTGCGTGGAGAGTTTATACGAGAAACACTTTCTCGTGTAGAACATGGGGCACTAAAGAGGATAAGGACATGGCGCGTGGATTGGTTGCTCATTCAAATTCAAACTTTCTTTTGAATTTGAATGGCCAACCAACCATCCTTATCCACCTATATGGCACACAAATGTGGGGCATGGAAAGGGCTTTGCGTGAGAGAAAATTCATGAGAAGTTGCTTCTCGTGAATTCAAATGGGCGCAGAGATATGAGGTGGCATAGGGATTTGAATTCAAATGGTGGTTTAATTTTAATTGAACCAACCTAATCAAAATAGGTTAAGCACAATTAGACTAAATTAAATCCAACTTAATTAGACTTAATTAGGCTCAATAAAATCTTAATCAAATCAAGAATTGACTAAGTCCAACCCCTGATCAAATCAGGGACCAAACCATCTCGACGATTAGGTCAACTCTTAACCTAATCGGGTCAAACCCAACTGAATCCAATTCAATTGGACTTGATCCAAAAATAATTACTCAATCAAATTGAGTTAATTAGCGATCAAATCACTAATTAAACTTTTCATAAATACTGAGTCCAAATTCGATGGGCAATCGGGTATCAAAGTCCATCGATATGAAACCTTGATCGAAGAGTCCCAAACCAGTGGGACTCTTGACCCCGGTACCCAAAATGTGTGGGACTCGTGATCAGAGAATCCTGATTCTCGATCATAGAGTCTCAGACATGTAGGACTCATAGTCTACAAATATTAAGACTTTTTATCAGCCATCAGATCAGATAGGAACCTCTAATGTGTGTGACCCCGCAGGTTCAAACCTAAGCCGGTAGCACAGGAACCAATTCCTATACTAATCGAAGTGACCATCTAGCAATGGTATCCGATGTCCGAATAGATCGAATAGTCACAATCGCAACACTCAGAACCTATGTAAATATGGTTACTGTATAATTCATCCCTTTTGACCCCTATGTTTAGGATGACTCAGGGTTAAACTGTCAACCCTGATCAGATCATCCGAATCATGCTCAACTCAAACAGTCCTGTGACTCCTCACTAGGACTATCCTGGCCAAGATTTTGCTAAATTGAAATACGACTGTACACAGCTTCTGAACTAGAGTGGTCAATCCCATCTTGACACATGCACCGACAAGTCAAGTACTTGACTACACCCAGCAGCCTTCCATCACTGAATTAGAAATTCAGGTAGTCCAGTGCCTAAGTGTAGTGAGTTGCTTGCAAGTCACCGTGGCGGTCTCAGATCAGAAGGACATTTAAACCCATATCCCATCAGAACAAATCTTGACAGTAGAGATAGCTCCGGAGTCGGTCACGTTCAGTGCAGATGTACCCTTACATCTCACCTATATACCATACCAGTGTCTCCACACTCTTTGGTTAAGAGGACAACCAACCTATATGGCACACAATGACCTATGCTCGATAAATATTGTTATCCTTGGTAACAACATATCATTTGGTCGCGAACAGATTTAAGGACTAAACGATAAATCCTCCTTTGTCGAGTCTAAATAGTCCTAAGGACTTCACTACAACATAGGAGTTCATTAGAAGATGAAACAATTTATGATGAAAAATACCAAAATAACTTTTATTTATTTATGATTTATATACTAATACAAAAGGAGCACAATCGTCAACAGGCTGACGATTGGCTTTGGGATACTATTCCCAATAATCTCCCACTTGGCCTAAAGCTAATCAGTGCAGTATCTAATACCCATCTTCGACTTGAAGTCGTCGAACTCCTTCACCGCAATGACTTTAGTGCATAGGTCGGTCAGATTCTTCTTTCCGTCGATCTTCTGAAGGTCGACGTCACCTCGATCCATGATTTTTCAGATGAGATGGTAGCGGCACAGAATATGCTTCATCCGCTGGTGTGCCTTTGGTTCTTTCGCCTGAGCAATGGCTCCAGAGCTGTCACAGTAGAGCAGAACTGGACCAACAAGGGAGGGTGTTACTCCGAGCTCGGTAATGAATTTCTTTAGCCACACCGCTTCTTTGGCAGCATCTGATGCAATGACATACTCCACCTCGCAAACTGAATCAGCCACAGTGTGCTGCTTGGAACTTTTCCAGCAGACAGTCCCACCATTAAGGGTAAAAATAAATTCCGACACACTCTTGCTGTCATCGTGATCAGACTGAAAACTAGAGTCTGTAAACCCTATAAGTCTCAAGTCCGATTCACCATAAACAAGCCACTGGTCCGTAGTATTTCTTAAATACTTTAGGATAGTTTTAACAACCTTCCAGTGATTTTTCCCTGGATCAGATTGGTATCTACTCACTACCCCTAATGAGTTTGCCACATCAGGTCGTGTACATGTCATGGCGTACATGATAGATCCCACTACCGAAGCATATGGAATTCTACCCATACGCTCTCTCTCTTGAGGTATTGTCGGAGAATCCCTCTTCGAGAGAAAAATTCTATGGCCTATCGGTAGATAGCCTTTCTTAGAATTCTCCATGCTGAACCTCTTCAGCATAGTATCAATGTACGTGGACTGGGATAAGCCAAGCAACCTTTTAGATCTATCCCTATAGATCCTCATCCCTAGGATGTAGGAAGCTTCTCCCAGATCCTTCATGGAGAATTGTGACGACAGCTAAATCTTTATTCCCTGTAATGCAGGGACATCATTCCCGATTAAGAGAATGTCATCCACATATAATACAAGAAATACCACAACTGGACCATTAGCCCACTTATAAATGCAAGGCTCTTCACCATTCTTAACGAAGCCATACGTCTTGATTCTCTTATCAAAACGTATGTTCCAACTCCGTGATGCCTGCTTAAGTCCATAAATGGACCTCTGTAGCCTACACATCTTAGACTCATCTGTGGATGTAAATCTTTCAGGTTGTATCATATACACCTCTTCGTCCTGCTCTCCGTTTAGGAAAGCTGTTTTCACATCCATCTGCCAGATTTCATAGTCCAGATGGGCAGCTATCGCAAGCATAATCCAAATGGATTTGAGCATTGCCACAGGAGAAAATATCTCGTCATAGTCTATACCTGTCATGCCCCCGATCCGAGATTTTGAATCGAGGGTCATGGCAACCGCCGCATACTCATAGAAAACTCTTCCCATAAGCATGCAAGGCATCTTATCATGCTATCTTAAAACAACAGCAGAATAATTAGTCAATAAATTAAATCCAAAACATAATGATCTAAATTCTTCTTTAATATCTTCAATAAAGTCAACAATGATTCATAGTCCTTACATCAAATTCAATAAGACTTTCAACCTAAATTAAAAGTATGAAGATTCTGCTTCTGATCACTCTTCCATTCATATCTTGTATCATCTTAATTCTTCAACATCTGTAAAAATAGTAAAATAAGAGGTAATGAGCTAGACAGCCCAGTAAGCAATGATCACTTCTCAACAAATTTCATCAGGTATTTAAGTAAATAATCATTTATAGAAAATAAGCATATAAAGTTCATCAATTCAAAATCAATTTCAATTATGCAATATAATTCATGCCAAATTCATTTCTTTTTCAAAAATTCAAGTTTCTTTCCAGATTTCAATTTCTTTTGTTCTTCAATTCTTTTCGTCAACCATGAGCTATGACCATATTTTCCCTATGGCAGGGTCATAATACCGCGTATCTGCTTGCGGTAGGCTGTGAATCATCTGGCAGCCATGTCCTTTGGAACTGCTGGTCTCTCTGGCGACATGTCGCTGGTCTCGCTGGCGACATAAACCCTCAGGACAATCAATTGCCAACGTATATGCCCCCATTGGCGGGGTCCTTTACATAGTCAGGTTGTCAATTCATAATGTTTCTAATATCATAATTCTTCATAAATCATATTTCATATTCTAATTTCGATAATAAAATATATAATCATGTAGTATCGAAATCAATCAATATAATACATCATGAAATCAATATGTTCAATCATGCTTCATCATAACATTTCAAATAAGATATTTTCATAACAAAATACCATTCATCCAATTCATGCATCGTTTCACAAATCATGTCAGAAAAATATATTATAATTTACCGATAAATCTAGAAAAAGTGAAACATTACTTACCTCAAATGTATTCCAATAAATCCATATAATTCTATAAATTTTCTTCTAAAAAATTCTGTTCGTAGATCATATCGCAATATCCCATGATCAAACATCCACAATCCTATACAGAATCAATTTCAATAATTAGAAAGAATACGAATACCATATTTCAATGGTTTAGACTGGATCCGATCATCTAATTTCATCTAATCAAAATCTAATTAGTACCTAAACGATCCAAGGTTTGACTATCAGATCAAATCGGATTCGAAGTGATAGGACCAAGATTTGTTCATTGATTTTATAAAATCAAGTAGAGAGAGAAAATCAGAGGAGAGAGAATTCATGAGGTATAATTCGAATTGATCAGGTGACACAATCCAACATTACGATTGGTCCAATATCTCAATTGGTGAAATCAACATGATCAAATCAAGTCATGGCTAGATCAAAATCATGGATAATCAAATCTAAAGATTCATGGTCTGATTAAGGTGGGTGCCAGTACGCTGTCTGACAATCATAGAACAGGATTCTTCATTAGAATCAGATCAGGACTATTGAAAGAATTTCCTCATTGATAAATCGATTAAGAGAGAGAAATTGATCGAGAGAGAGAAATGACTTTAGAGAGAGAAAATTTTAGAGAGAGAAAATTTTAGAGAGAGAAAACTCATCTTGAACTCCTCAGATGATATGATTCAATAAATTCGATCGATCAGATCAAATCATACTAAGATTATCATGTGGATAATTCAATAAGATCATGAGAAATAAAATCTAAAAATACTTGATCTGATCAAAGTGGATGTCGGTGTACCGTCCGACGATCACGGATCAAAAATCCATCATGAAGATCATTTAAATTCATCATCATTCTTCTCAAAATTTTAAAAATCTTAGAAGAGAAATAATCTAGAGAGAGGATTTTAGAGAGAGAAAGTAGAGAGAGAAAGTCCAATTCTAGAGAGAGAAAATGCTAGTTCAGGCTGAAGAGAGAGAGAGAAGAGAGAGAAACTCTCTTTCTCATATTTTATTATTTATAAATTAATTTATTTTATTTTTTTCTTTCTTCTTTTCTTTCTTTCTCTTTTTTTTCCTTCACGAAAGAGAGAGGAGAAAATCTTATTTATTATTATTATTATATTATTATTTTTTTTTTCTTCTCTCTTTTTTTTTCCTTTTCCTTTTCCTTTTTCTTTTCCTTTTTCTTTTCTTTTTCTTCTTTTTTCTTTTCTTTTTCTTTTCTTTTCCTTCTTCTTCTTTTCTTTTTCTTTTTCTTTTCCTTCTTCTTCTTCTTCTTTTTTTTTTCTTCTCCCGTGGGTTCCTTTTAGGCCAAAACAGGGGACCGTGAGGTCCCCTCGTTGGTTGGCCGGTCGGCGGTGTAACCGGCGTGGGGCGGCCGTCAGTAGGAGGGGGGTGACTCACCGATAAGAAGAGGGCCAAACCGGTGGTCGGTGGTGACCACCGGCATCGGTAATCCAAGAAAAATGGTAAAAAATGAAGGTTACTTCTGCAACAAAATCTGGCGACTTCGGTCGCCGGCGAGCGTGCACATCGGCACGGGAAGGAAGAGGGAGAAGAGAGGAAGGGGAGGAGGCTTACCTCTGTCGCCGGCGAAGCTTTTCCGACGAGAAATTGGACGGCACAGGGACGGTCTTCCGCGGGATTTTTCCGGCGATTGTCGCCATTTGAGCTTAGGATTTTTGATGGAAAGGAGAGAGGAGGGATCTCCTCCTTAAATAGGATTGGAGGGAACTTGTTTCCGACTCCGATTAGGAGCCGGTGAACGGAGGAAGAAGACTCCCTTCGGGAGTTCTTCTCCTCTGTTTTCCTTCCTTTTTTTTTTGTTTTGTTTTGGGCTTTGGCTGATTGTTGCATGGACCAGGCCAGGCCATGACATTCTTCCCCTCTAAAAGACATTTCGTCCTCAAAATTTTTTTTGCCTGAGTCTTCATAGTTTCTTACTTGAATCTCATCCACAAATATTTCAATATTCTAATTCTTGATATAAATTCATTCTTAAATCATTCCATAAGGAAAAAGTAAATACATCAAATATTGATCTAAAATGAACCATCCATTTTCTTATTTATCAAGATCAATATCTCAAAGATTTTCAATATTTCAAGATTTTGAAATTATGATCTCATTTCCTGTAAAAATTAATGTTCAATATCTGATGACTCAAATTAAAATCAAATCTATCTCTTGTAGGTAGAAGAAAATCAATGTCTCTCTTTTTGCATAAGAACTTCATTCATCATCATTCATTTATTTATTTCAAAATATTAACCACTCTTAATTTCAACCCATCATAAGATAGGAAAAACATACTTCTTATGAATCATATGATGACATCCTAATCAATCAAAATTCAAAAATATTTTCTCTTATTCGTACTTTCAAAGGTTAAAGATTTATCATTTCAATCTCATTCTCGAACTTTTGATATTTTATTTCTCGATGCAACTTCATCATTAAGTCATTTCATAAAGATTGAATCAATATCACTATTTCTAGTCATCGAAATTTTTTTACTCAAACCCTCAAACTCTTAAATATTCTAATTCTTGAAGCAAATTTTATCATTAAGTCATTCCATAATAAAATCAATAACTCAAAAATTGATCTAAATCAAAACTATATTTTTTTATAATCAAAATCAATGTCTCTATTCTAAGTAAGTATATCAATTTTCTTTATCTAAACATTAACAACTCTTAATTAATCAATTTATTATCAAATTAAATTATAAATAACTCCAATCCATCTTTTGTAGAACAATCGTCAATATCAATAGATGATCTCAATCTTTTCCATTCAGTCAGAGAAATAATAATGATCAAAAGAATTCTAACTTCAAATTTTATTATACCCTAGAGATAATTATTTGAGTATAATAATCTAAGATCGAAATCATCATTCGATAAACAATCTCAAATTCTTCCTAGTAATTTGAGAATTATAAAATTTAATTTTAGGATAGAAAAAATTTATCTCTAAATATTCTAAATCTAAAATCAAAAATCAAAGGTCCACTCATCCTAGAATTAGGATGCTAATTATTTTTGTAGCATAGTAGGTGGAAGCTCTACTTTTAAAAATCATATTAGGGATATCCAAAAATAATTTAAAATTTTAAAATATTATTCTTTCTAATATCAATAAATTTTTTGTATCAAACAATATCATCTATCATAATTCTTTAACTCAAAGAGTCAACATTCCTGACTTATTCAAAGTAGTTCAGATTACCATGCTTCCGCTGCGCACTCTGATCTAACAATCAAAATTTTTTAGGTTCATCAAAAAAAAGTTTGATCAAATTATTTCTTTATCCTAAAATTTTAAATTTCAATTGAAATCAAAGATTAACTTTTGATTCTCATTCATATCTTTACTGGTGTACAATAATCTTGATTAACCCTTGAGTCCAATATCATATTTAAACCATCATATAGATTTACTATAATCAATATGAATCAAATCTCAATTCTCATATCCATTCGATTCGATAATTTTCAAACCAAAAATCCTTATAAGTCAAATTAATGAAGAAAAAAAATCCTTCGATGCTTCACCAAATTTGGACATAATCTTAATATATAAGAACTTCAAATCATTATTTTTTTCTAAAATTTCTATCATCAGGATCTTCAATATCTATCAAATATCCTTTCATAACAATTATACAAGCTTCAAAAAAATCAAATCTCCATTTAATAGTAGATTCAATTAGGGACCTCATTAACAGAAGCAAAAGAACTCCATATCAATTCCTAAATCCCAAATTTCTAAATTATAAATTCACATGGATCCCTTAATCTAAAATAAATATAAATCAGATCTTTTATCTTAATCTAAAGATATCAATTTTTCATTAACAACCTCAACAATAATATCAAAAAATCTCTTGATCAACTTAGATACGAAATCTTTAAATTGAAATTTCATACACATCATGTAGTTTCCAAAAGACATAATAAGATCCATTATCTAGATCTAAGGATGATGATTAAAGATTCTAGTATGATGAATATTCTACAACCTCAAAATCAATTTCATCAATAAGAAATAGGCTTCTTTGCAATATCTTCAAATATGCATTCATCCTAATATGCCACTTTATATATAATCCACATACCAAATTCACTTTCAATAAATATTCCAATCAAGCATCATAAAAAAAACTTTCTTAGCCCATTCTGGAACAATATTTTATTATCAAATCTTTATCTTGTCAATAATAGTCAACTTTTCAACTAAAAGTAATATTATAGTATTATTCTCACATCGAATTTGAACTTACGATTCACTTGAATAACCTATGATCAAATTAATAACCATAATACACAATAAAACTTTATGTCAATTCTTTTATGATTACTTTCGATCAAGATCTAACTAATCATATCATGATCTATAGATCATCCATCATATTTCAAATTCTATATGTTATAATCTCTTGTGATCCTTTCATATATAATCTCAATGTTTAATCAAAATTTATAAATATTTCTCCCACTATAATCATCAAAGATCTACACTATAATGTCCCTGGTGTCTATCCACTTACACCCATTCTATATCTGATTCTATGTTTTATAATTCATCTGCTTATACTCTGATACCATATTAATTATCACGCCTCCGACCCGAGATTTTGAATCGAGGGTCATGACAACCGCCGCATACTCATAGAAAACTCTTCCCATAAGCATGCAAGGCATCTTATCATGCTATCTTAAAACAACAGCGGAATAATTAGTCAATAAATTAAATCCAAAACATAATGATCTAAATTCTTCTTTAATATCTTCAATAAAGTCAACAATGATTCATAGTCCTTACATCAAATTCAATAAGACTTTCAACCTAAATTAAAAGTATGAAGATTCTGCTTCTGATCACTCTTCCATTCATATCTTGTTTCATCTTAATTCTTCAACATCTGTAAAAATAGTAAAATAAGAGGTAATGAGCTAGACAGCCCAGTAAGCAATGATCACTTCTCAACAGATTTCATCAGGCATTTAAGTAAATAATCATTTATAGAAAATAAGCATATAGAGTTCATCAATTTGAAATCAATTTCAATTATGCAATATAATTCATGCCAAATTTATTTCATTTTCAAAAATTCAAGTTTCTTTTCAGATTTCAATTTCTTTTGTTCTTCAATTCTTTTCGTCAACCATGAGCTATGACCACATTTTTCCTATGGCAGGGTCATAATACCGCGTATCTGCTTGCGGTAGGCTGCGAATCATCTGGCAGCCATGTCCTTTGGAACCGCTGGTCTCTCTGGCGGTTTGTCGCTGGTCTCTCTGGCGACATGTCGCTGGTCTCGCTGGCGACATAAATCCTCAGGACAATCAATTGCCAACGTATATGCCCCCATTGGCGGGGTCCTTTACATAGTCAGGTTGTCAATTCATAATGTTTCTTATATCATAATTCTTCATAAATCATATTTCATATTCTAATTTCGATAATAAAATATATAATCATGTAGTATCGAAATCAATCAATATAATACATCATGAAATCAATATGTTCAATCATGCTTCATCATAATATTTCAAATAAGATATTTTCATAACAAAATACCATTCATCCAATTCATGCATCGTTTCACAAATCATATCAGAAAAATACATTATAATTTGCCGATAAATCTAGAAAAAGTGAAACATTACTTACCTCAAACGTATTCCAATAAATCCACATAATTCTATAAATTTTTTTTCAAAAAATTCTGTTCGTAGATCATATCGTAATATCCCATGATCAAACATCCACAATCCTATACAAAATCAATTTCAATAATTAGAAAGAATATGAATGCCATATTTCAACAATTTCGACTGGATCCGATCATCTAATTTCATCTAATCAAAATCTAATTATGACCTAAACGATCCAAGGTTTGACTATCAGATCAAATCGGATTCGAAGTGATAGGACCGAGGTTTCTTCATCGATTTTATAAAATCAAGTAGAGAGAGAAAATTAGAGGAGAGAGAATTCATGAGGTACAATTCGAATTGATCAGGTGGCACAATCCAACATTACGATTGGTCCAATATCTCAATTGGTGAAATCAACATGATCAAATCAAGTCATGGCTAGATCGAAATCATGGATAATCAAATCTAAAGATTCATGGTCTGATTAAGGTGGATGCCAGTACGCTGTCTGACAATCATGGATCAGGATTCCTCATTAGAATCAGATCAGGACTATTGAAAGAATTTCCTCATTGATAAATCGATCAAGAGAGAGAAATCGATCGAGAGAGAGAAATGACTTTAGAGAGAGAAAATTCTAGAGAGAAAATTTTAGAGAGAGAAAACTCATCTTGAACTCCTCAGATGATATGATTCAACAAATTCGATCGATCAGATCAAATCATACTAAGATTATCATGTGGACAATTCAATAAGATCATGAGAAATAAAATCTAAAAATACTTGATCCGATCAAAATGGATGTCGGTGTACCGTCCGACGATCACGGATCAAAAATCCATCACGAAGATCATTTAAATTCATCATCATTCTTTTCAAAATTCTAGAAATCTTAGAAGAGAGAAATAATCTAGAGAGAGGATTTTAGAGAGAGAAAGTAGAGAGAAAAAGTTCAATTCTAGAGAAAGAAAATATTAGTTCAGGCTGAAGAGAGAGAGGGAAGAGAGAGAAACTCTCTTTCTCATATTTTATTATTTATAAATTAATTTATTTTATTTTTTTCTTTCTTCTTTTCTTTCTTTCTCTTTTTTTTTCCTTCACGGAAGACAGAGGAGAGAAAATCCTATTTATTATTATTATTATATTATTATTTTTTTTTCTTCTCTCTTTTTTTTTCCTTTTCCTTTTCCTTTTTCTTTTCCTTTTTCTTTTTTTTTTCTTCTTTTTTCTTTTCTTCTTCTTTTCTTTTCCTTCTTCTTCTTTTCTTTTTCTTTTTCTTTTCTTTCTTCTTCTTCTTCTTTTTTTTTTCTTCTCCCGTGGGTTCCTTTTGGGCCGAAACAGGGGACCGTGAGGTCCCCTCATTGGTTGGTCGGTCGGCGGCGCATCCGACGTGGGGCGGCCGTCGGCAGGAGGGGGGTGACTCGCCGATAAGAAGAGGGCCAAACCGGTGGTCGGCGGTGACCACCGGCGCCGGTAATCCAAGAAAAATGGTAAAAAATGAAGGTTACTTCTGCAACAAAATCTGGTGACTCCGATCACCGACGAGCGTGCACATCGGCACGGAAAGGAAGAAGGAGAAGAGAGGAAGGGGAGGAGGCTTACCTCTGTCGCCGGCGAAGCTTTTCCGGCGAGAAATTGGATGGCACAGGGACGGTCTTCCGCGGGATTTTTCTGGCGATTGCCGCCGTTTGAGCTTAGGATTTTTGGTGGAAAGGAGAGAGGAGGGATCTCCTCCTTAAATAGGACCAGGGGGAACTTGTTTCCGACTCCGATTAGGAGCCGGTGAATGGAGGAAGAAGACTCCCTTCGGGAGTTCTTCTCCTCTGTTTTCCTTCCTTCTTTTTTTTTTTGTTTTGTTTTGGGCTTTGGCTGATTGTTGCATGGGCCAGGCCAGGCCATGACAATACCATAACGTTGACGATATCTCTTAGCAACCAGAAGGGCTTTATAGGTTTCTACCTTTCCGTCTGTGCCCCTCTTCCTCTTGAAGACCCATTTACACCCTATGGGTTTTACTCCTTCGGGTGGGTCAACCAATGTCCACACATCGTTGACCTTCATGGACTCCATTTCGAATTTCATGGCCTCTAGCCATTTCTCAGAGTCAGGTCTTTGCATTGCATCCATGTAGGTGATCGGATCCTCATCATTTTCATCAAGTTCGATAGGATCGCTGTCCTAGACCAAGAAACCATAGTATCTGTCCGGTTGACGTGGTACTCTACCAGATCACCTTAAGGGTGCAGGGACAATGGGCTTTGGATCTGATCTAACCAAATCCGGTTCAGGTTTAGCTACTTGTGTCGGTTTTTTCACCTGTCGAACTTTCTCAAGTTCGACCTTAGAGGCAATAGTCCCTTCACCAAGGAACTCCTTTTATAAAAAGATTGCCTTAAGGCTGACAAACACCTTTTGCTCATCAGCTAGGTAGAAATAATACCCTTTGGTCTCTTTTGGGTATCCTATAAAATTATACTTGTCAGACCTAGGTCCAAGCTTGTCCGTAATTAAACGTTTAACATAAGCCGGATACCCCCAAACCCTAAGGTGCGAGAGTACTGGCCTACGTCCTATCCATATCTCATATGGCATTTTGCTTACAGACTTATTTGAAACCCTATTTAGAAGGTAACAAGTCGATTCGAGTGCATAACCCCAGAGAGAGATCGGCAGACCAGCAAACCCCATCATGGATCGAACCATGTCCAACAAAGTCCGATTCCTCCTTTCAGATATACCATTATGCTGTGGTGTTCCAGGAGGTATCCACTGAGAGAGAATCCCATTCTCCCCAAGATATGTCAGAAAATTATTGGAAAGGTATTCACCTCCTCGATCAAATCGAAGAGTTTTAATACATTTCTCAGTTTATTTTTCTACCTCATTTCGGAATAGTTTGAATATTTCAAACAACTCTGACTTATGCTTCATTAAGTAGACATACCCATACCTCGATAGGTCGTCTATGAAGGTTATGAAGTAGAAATATCCACCTCTTGCACTTGAGCTCATGGGTCCACATACATCAGAATGTACCAGACCTAAGAGTTCACTGGGTCGCTCACCTTTTCCAGTAAAAGGTGACTTGATCATCTTTTCAAGAAGACAGGACTCACAGGTTGGAAGTGATTCACAATCACCTACTTCAAGAATTTCTTCTTGAGCCAACCTGTTTATCCTGTTCTTATTGATATGACCTAGCCTACAGTGCCAAAGATAGACTTCTGACACATTATCTATTCTAGGATATTTACCGGAGGTTTGAACTACATTAACAGGCTGTGATAGTAAGTAAATTTTATTATTTAGTTATCCAACAAATATTATAACACCATTCAAAATGATATTGTAAATATTTTTTTTTACTAAAAATTCATAACCGTACATGACCAAAAGGCCTACAGAAATAATATTTAATAAAAAGCTTGGACAATAGTGACATTCACTCAGAATTATATTACGAAAATTGATTACAAGGTTTATGATTCCTAAAGCTAGAACTGAAACTTTGCTTCCATCTCCAACGTTCAGGAACCTCTCACCGTCATCAAATCTCCTACTGACCTGCAGACCCTGCATCGAATTGCAAATATGATAAGGACTTCCGATATCCAATACCCAGGCAGTAGTATCACATATGGAAAAGTTACAAGGTGTTATCATATAATTACCTTGCTTCTTCTTCGGCCTGTTTGGGTCCAAGGAGGTAATGTATAGAGGATAGTTCCTCTTTCAGTGCCCCTGCTTCTTGCAAAAGAAGCATTCTGCCTGGCTCTGGTCGGGCTTGTGCTTCTTGGTCTGACCCTGTGCAGACGTCCCAGCATGTGACTGCACCTTCTTATTCTTCTTCTTCTTCTTGTTCTTCTTCCCTTTCTTAAAGGGTCGACGATCAGAAGAAGATCCTCCCACAGCATTCACTGACTCCTTATGGAGCTGGTGGTCCTTCTCAAAGTTCTACAGCAACCCCAACAAGCCGTGGTAGTTCACTGTAGGCTTTATCATTCGAAAATGAGTAAGGAAGGGGAGGAAGGACTTGGGCAAAGAATTAAAGATCGCATCCTTAGCGAGCTGCTCATGCAAGGGAAAGTCCAGTTTACTTAGACGCTCAATCATTTCGATCATGTACAATACATGATTGGTGACTGAGACCCCATCCCTCATCCGAGCATTGAAAATGGCACAACTAGTTTTGTGCCTTTCAACGTCGTCAGGCGTGCCAAAGGAGTCGCTCAACATTTGAAGCATCTCTTGCGGCTGGGCGTTCTCAAACCTGCGGCTGAACTCATCATTCATTGCCACCAGCATTATGCACCAAACGGTGGTGCGATCGTTGAGCCACTTCTGGTAAGTGTCTCGGATCATCCCTTTCGCATTCGAGGCTGGCTCCTCGGGTGCAGGATCCGTTACTACATAAAGGATCCGCTCATGCTCAAAGATGATTTTTAATTTTTGATACCAGCTATCGAAATTCGGTCCCATGAGCTTGTCATTATCTAATAATGATCGAAGTGATAGGGTAGTGGCCATAGCTGCATAAAGAAAAATCAGACCTCTATTAGTATATAAATTATTAATACTAAAGACTTGGACTTTAGTCTAAAGTTTCTTCCAATATTCTTACGAACTGGTAGCCTCAACCTCCAATTCGAGGAATTACTTTAATTCCTTAGTGGGTACTAGAATCCACACAAACTACACACGAGCCCAACTTTGGTTGGTCAACCCATGTGCATCTATGGGTAGGTTCATAACCAGTTGTTTCTCTAAACAACTTCTAGTAATAAATTTTGCCCCAGAACCTAATCAGTAGGCTTTGGCCTCTACTGAAAAGATCTGGTTAGGTCCAACCATTAACATGACTTGATTTGATGAATCGGACCAATAAATGATCAGACCCGACTTTGGCCGGCCAACCTGACCATCATCAGAAAGACTCAACCAAATTATCATACTATGAATGATAATTCCATTAGTCAATAAGCACTAGGCCTTTGGGCCTCCAATGGTTATTAAACTAATGAACTCATTATCACTCACTTAATGGGAGGCTATGACTTAGTTATCACTATAACTTAATCATTTTAGGGTCCTATAATTTTTTAGGATTTTATTAAAGGATAGAAGAGAAGAAATTAACCAGCCAATTTCAATCCTCCCACTAACTTCACCAAGTCAGATTATAAAGGATTTAATTAAAGCCGGCATTAGGAGCACCTAAATCAGTCACACTGATTTACCTAATGACATGGGTGAGCCCTAATCACCAAGTGATCTAATCAAAATCTAACTCACCAGGTTGGCCAGATAAGTGAGATCAGTGATGGGGATAAGCCATTAACTCGTCAGAGATCGAATCAATGCGAGTAGCTCCCACTTAAGAACCACTGGTCAAACTGCCGAACTTACTTTAGACACCAATCGGTTCATTAGTTTTAATTTGGTCAACTTAGTAAATAGGGTTTCACCGCGTAGCCATGAATTAAGTCCATCTTGGTCTAGTTAAAGACATGGACCCATTCAACTACAACTATTGGAGTTGAGTCTAGAGTGTCCTTGACCTAATCTAATTCAACTTTTGATTAAATTTGATCAATTACTCTAATTTAGTCCATTTCTTTAAGCTAAACTTAGGTCTAATCTAATTACGGACCTAATCCATCTAACCCATTGACCCACAAGTTTATGCAATTGTCTTAGGTCTTAATTCACAATTCTAGACCAACTTGACAACACTTAATTCTTTTAATTAAGTATTGGGCTGATGGGTCAGGGTTTGGCATTTCGAAAATAATTTTTAAATTTGAAAGGTTTTATTTTCTGTTCACCAAATATGTTGACTCATTTCACAAATAGATCAACACATTTCATAAATAGCAATCCTATTGCTAATTACATAACAGAAAATAACTCAATCAAAATAAATCATGAATATTCCTTTAGATCTAATCTAACACATTCATGATAAATTTTACAATTGAACATTTATAATTAAGTCATTTCACTGCTTCATCTGCATAGGATATAATTACAACGGCACCCCTACTGCTATAGGAGATCCCATCGAATGAGAGGAGAGGGCCTTTAAATCCTACTTTTCTCCTATGATCGGACGGCCATGGCAACCAACCCAATTAGACTACTTGCTACTTGGATCAAGTATATCTAAATATATCAATTTTAAAATTTAAATTTTAAATTCTAAATTTTGAATTTCAAATTTCAAACAAATTTCAAATTTCAAATTTTAAATTTTTAAATTTTGAATTTTGAATTTTAAATTTTGAATTTCAAATTTAAAATTTCAACCAAATTTCAAATTTCAAATTTCAAATTTCAAATTTTGAATTTCAAATTTTTTGAATTTTGAATTTTAAATTTCAAATTTCAAATTTTGAATTTCAAATTTTTGAATTTTGAATTTTGAATAACTTTCAAAATTTAAATTTTAAATTTAAACTTTTAGATTACAACTTAATCTACACATGCAAATACATATATCATATCTTAGAACCTGCTCTGATACCATTAGAAGTGAAATTTTAGTGCAGGGGTAAAATGGTAATTTTAAAACTTTTTAAAATCACTATTTTATAGCAAAAATTATTAATTAATCTAATTAATTAATATATATTTATCCTACACTAGGATCTAAATATGATATACAGCATACATGCATTTAAATTTGAAATTCAAATTTGAACGGTAAACAATTTACTGTTCTGTGTTCAGAACACAATACCTTTGTGCGGGTAGTCGATCACCGCAATCTGATCATCGTCGGGTGGATCTGATCATTGCAATGCAGCCACACAGTATGTCTGACCTCTGCGGATCGTCCACACGAAGCTCCCGATCTGATCGGCTCCTCACGAGTGCTAGCTCGTTGTAGAGCCCTTTCGACGGCCGATGCTGATCGAACTCCTTCGATCGATGTCTGCTGACTCTTTGGATGCTCCAGATCATCAGTAAGTATGCTTGAGAGGTTGATGAAGCTCTCCCAGAAATTTGGTGGGCTCACAACACTCGTAGCTCACCTTCTCACTTCCCAAACCCCAGGCTGAAACCCTAGGGAACTTACTGAAAACCCTGCACCCACTTTTCTTTCTTTTCTTTCTTTTTCTCTCGGAAGGTTTTGGACCTTCACCTCACACACAAAGCTTCCTCACGTCCCAGGTTTTCTCTCCAAAAAATTCTACGCACGCCCCATCCTTCTCCTCTTTTTAAAACAACGTAGAACGTGTCTTATCCGCGTGAGAGGATAAAGATAAGTGGTTGCACATTTGAATTCAAATCAAATTTGAATTCAAATGCAAACCAACTCATCCCTATCCACTTGGGCATGAGAAGAAAAAGGGCGTGGCTTCATTTGTGCGTGGAGAGTTTATACGAGAAACACTTTCTTGTGTAGAACATGGGGTGCTAAAGAGGATAAGGACATGGCGCATGGATTGGTTGCTCATTCAAATTCGAACTTTCTTTTGAATTTGAATGGCCAACCAACCATCCTTATCCACCTATATGGGGCACAAATGTGGGGCATGGGAAGGGCTTTGCATGAGAGAAAATTCATGAGAAGTTGCTTCTCGTGAATTCAAATGGGCGCAGAGATATGAGGTGGCGCAGGGATTGAATTCAAATGGTGGTTTAATCTTAATTGAACCAACCTAATCAAAATACGTTAAGCACAATTAGATTAAATTAAATTTAATTTAATTAGGCTTAATTAGGCTCAATAAAATCTTAATCAAATCAAAAATTGACTAAGTCCAACCCCTGATCAAATCAGGGACCAAACCATCTCGATGATTAGGTCAACTCTTAACCTAATCGGGTCAAACCCAACTGAATCTAATTCAATTGGACTTGATCCAAAAATAATTACTTAATTAAATTGAGTTAATTAGTGATCAAATTATTAATTAAATCTCTCATAAATACTGAGTCCAAATTCGATGGGCAATCGGGTATCAAAGTCCATCGATATGAAACCTTGATCGAAGAGTCCCAAACCAGTGGGACTCTTGACCCCGGTAGCCAAAATGTGTGGGACTCGTGATCAGAGAATCTTGATTCTCGATCACAGAGTTTCAGACACGTAGGACTCATAGTCCATAAATATTAGAACTCTTTATCAGCCATCAGATCAGATAGGAACCTCTAATGTGTGTGATCCCGCAGGTTCGAACCTAAGTCGATAGCACAGGAACCAATTCCTATACTAATCGAAGTAACCATCTAGCAATGGTACCCGACGTTCGGATAGATCGAATAGTCACAATCGCAACACTCAGAACCTACGTGAATATGGTTACTGTATAATTCATCCCTTTTGACCCCTATGTTTAAGATGACTCAGGATTAAACTGTCAACCCTGATCAGATCATCCGAATCGTGCGCAACTCAAACAGTCCTGTGACTCCTCACTAGGACTACCCTGATCAAGATTTTGCTAAATTAAAATATGACTGTACACAGCTCCTGAACTGGAGTGGTCAATTCCATCTTGACACACGCACCAACAAGTCAAGTACTTGACTACACCCAGCAGCCTTCCGTCACTGAATTAGGAATTCAGGTAGTCCAGTGCCTAAGTGCAGTGAGTTGCTTGCAAGTCACCGTGACGGTCTTAGGTCAGAGGGATATTTATACCCATATCCCATCGGAGCAAATCTTGACAGCAGAGATAGCTCCGGAGTCGGTCACGTTCAGTGCAGATGTACCCTTACATCTCACCTGTATGCCATACCAGTATCTCCATACTCCTTGGTTAAGAGGACAACCAACCTATATGGCACACAACAATCTATGCTCGATAAATATTGTCGTCCTTGGTAACAATATATCATTTGATCGCGAACAGGTTTAAGGACTAAACGATAAATTCTCCTTTGTCGAGTCTAAATAGTCCTAAGGACTTTACCACAACACAGGAGTTCATTAGAAAATGAAACCATTTGTGATGAAAAATATCAAAATAACTTTTATTTATTTATAATTTATATACTAATACAAAAGGAGCACAACCGTCAACAGGCTGACGATTGGCTTTGGGACACTATTTCCAACACCAAATACTTTGAGAGATTTGACCATTTCAATTTCGATTTCAAGTCATTTCGATTTCGATTCTGGTCACAAACTAAGCACCCCCCTAATGTATCATGAGCAGACTAAGCATATTGATGTCATGGATCAATTTATTTGGATAATTATTAATAATGATATTATTGTAGTTCAAAAGATAGCCACTGTAGAGAATCCAATTGATATGTTGACAAAGCACCTTTCAGTTAACAAGTCTAAGCATCGCTTAGACTTGATTAGTGTTTATAGAAGTTAATACCCTTAAGGATAGAAGAGGAAGAGACTATAAGAAATATTTCAATATATTTAACCTAATAAACTTCAAGTCAAGATCAAGATTTGTGTCTTAAATTTTACTTCTAAAAGGACAAAACCACGTCAACTTCTAGAAAGTCTACTTTGGATAGTAATTCAAATCTATATTGACTTAGGATACTGGCCTAAGTTGATTATTGTAGCAATATAAATTTGAGTCTACATAAGTTATTCTATTATATATATCCCTTGTAACCTCAAAAGGAGAGAGTAATTGAGTGTCCTAGACGTCAAAGGGGTGCTTGGTTCATGATCGGAATCGAAATCAAAATCGGAATGGATTGGAATGAGAATCGGAATGATCAAATCTCCTAAAATGTTTAGTTCATGACCAGAATCAGAATCGGAATGAAAATTTGAATCCATAGGGGAGAGTAGGGATTGAGTTTTAGGTAGATTGGGCTATTCTATTCCATCCTGAAATCAGAATTGGAATAGAACTCCCTCCATCTAAGTGGTTGGAATGAAAGTTATCCATTCTAATTTCTATTTTAGATCTCCATTCTCCCAAACCAAACACCTTTCAAGTGTATTGAAGGCTAGAATTTATGAGGTAACTTTATACTCAATAATCTTCATTTTTTTATAGTAAAACTTTTACAGTGTCTCTACTATTAGACGTAGGTCAATAGATTGAACCTTATAAATTTTGTGCTCTCTTATTCTTTCTTCTCTTTTTTTCTTACTGTTTTATTATTCTCCCTCCCTGCAGAAACAATTCCAATCATTACTTTGAGTTTGCATGTGGTATAACAATAGCAAGGAACTTAGCAATAAGTTTGAATGTGATGCAACAACAATAGAGAACTTTGTTTTGAGCATTTATAGGATTGTTTTATAGTTGAAACTGCCTTGTGTTATGTTACTCAGAGAAAAAATGTAGGTGATTATGTGATTAATATCTTGTTCATAAGGCTGAAATCATATCAGATACCAGCATATCCATATCTATATTTATTTTTCTGATACATACAAATATGGATAAAGATATTATTTGGATTTAAAAATTTATATCCATATTTATTTTAAACAAATATAGATACAATTTGGATACTTAAAATATGAATATAATTATGAATATTAGTTGGATGATTAAACTTTATGACTACATAATCAAAAATATTACTAAATAGATGATAAGTTAAGTTAATAGTATATTTATATCATTATATATATTTTTTAAAATTAATAAATCTTATATAAATTTTTATATAGGGTTATAGATAGATTCAAATATTTGAATATAGATCGGATAGTTATCTACCATATCCATATCCATTTTTCTTTGATGAATATAAAAATTGATATAAATATGGATATAGAAATTAGTCGGATCTTCAAATTTCTGTCCATATCCTGATTGATTCGGATACAAAAAATTGATCCAAATGAATATTATCTATACCATTTTCACCTCTGCTTGCTCAAGTTCCTAGTAGTTTACTATCTCCATTCTTTAAGGTGTTGGTACCCTATGTGATGTTGCAAAGAGTAAAATGTAGTTTGGTTAGTTCACGAATCTGAATCTGTGAAGCTTAAAATAAGTGCAAACACTGCATGCAACTGTGCCATATGTAATCCTGCCATTTGGTGGACAAATTGTAGCTACTGTATAAAAGACTGGACAGCTTTTACAGTCTTCAATGTATGGATATCAGTTTTCTCGGTGCGGAGCTGGTTCAAAAATTGTGGCAGGAGAAGGTTTTTGGACCAGAGATCTCGATTAAAATGCAGGCGCCCAACTACCAAGCCACAATGTTGCTAACCAATTTATTTAGGTGGCGTTTTCACTTGCAGAAAGCATTCAAGTCATTGCATAACCATTTCATGTATTTTGTGATACCTTATATTTTAATCATTATTTTTAAAGAAATAAATCTTTTTTTCTTTGGTAAAAAATGAAAATTTTATTTTAGATATTTTCAACACTTTATGGCCAGAAATATTTATATTTATATGTAATTTTTCTTACTTGGTCTCTAAAAAAAGATAATTCACTATTATTTTTATTTAATCTATAGTTAAAGTGTAATGATAATATTTGAAACAAAAATCCTTAACTTTTTATATTATATTTTTATATTAAATAATTTTAGTTTTTTATTTTTTATTTCAAATCCAATCAACTAGTAACCCAGATTCTTGACAAGGTCAATCTCCATGTAGGTTTAATAACCATGCATTAAATCTTTAGTTATCTTGTGTCACATACAATCTGCATAGTGAATTATGTTTTCATATAACTAATATTAGTTTTTATTATTGAGTTTTGTTAAAGATCCCATTTATATTCGAATAATATCTGACTTGTATTTGTTTTTGGGTAGAAAAAATTTGGATATAATTAATATCTAGTTTGAATTCATATTTGCTTGTTTAATACTCTATTTATATCCATATCTATTTAAAGTAAATATGAATATTAATTTTAGTATCTATTTAATATTCATATCTAAATTTATATTCATTAAAAAATAAAAATATAAATATAAATATATTAGTATCCTATCCATTTCAGCTCTAGCTACAGGGCTTCATCAAGTTATATGGTGTTATGTAGGTACACATCAAAGGACAAGAAGTTGGAAGTGTGCAACCACTTGCTAATGTCCTTTGAACATGGGTGCGTGGAGGGTTTACTTTGGTTGTATTGAAAACTTGAGAAAAAAGATAAAAAAAAGTAAAGGGAATAGGAAAAGTTTTTCATTGGAAATCATTATTTTTCTAATAACTTAAGTTTTTTAGCGTCTCTTTTGAACAACCAAATAGACCTTAAGGTTGCATGATGACCGATGGCTTCAAGAAAGAATTAGTATCAATTAAGGAGGTATTTAGCTGGAGGGAGTTGGAGTTTGAAATTGGAATAAAAATGGATGATTCACATTTCAACCATTTGGTTGGGGAGGATTTCATTTCGATTCTAATTCTGAGATAAAATGAGAATGAGCCAATCTTCCTAAAATGCAATCCCCAATATATCCTAAAGATTCAAATCTCTATTCTAATTCTGATTGCGGTCATGAACCAAACGCTTCAAAGGATATGATTATTCTGATTCCTATTTCAATCCATTGCAATTTCAATTTCGATTCCGATCGCCAATTAAACACTCCCTAAAATTATTTGGATGCATTCTGTAATACTTGTGAGATATCATTTGATTTTGTTATCTCATTTTTATATGTATAATATACTTTAATCAAACCTATATGTTAATTTTGATTATTCTTTAGGAGTTCTATGTATTGTGCTACTATATCAATTTCCATTACAGATCATATTTTACATATCTTATGCAAATTTTTGGCTTATTTGAACCCTTTTTTCCCCCCTTTTTCTTAACTTTTTTTTAACATACTATAGAACCTTTTCAAATAAAGATCATCCCAAGACAATTAAAGTGGAAAAATTGGAGGTGTTACTTCTTAAAATCTCATGATGATTGACTTCCTCGGATTTATGGTAGAATGGTTACCTCTTAATATTTGGAAAAGACAAAAGAGAAATTGATCACCTTAGACGTCCATGCAAGGATGAACAGAAAATAGTGTATGGATCACATAAACATAGCCTCAAGCAGATTGAATAATTAACTTCCTATATATTCAAATCTTCTACATGGTAATGAAACAGAATAATTGATCAAACAATCACTGCCGCCTGATAAATTCAGGTTTTACTTTATCCTATACAATGCTGTTCACTGCTAGCATCCAGCTAACTGACAAATTTTGGCCATGCGATCAACTATAAAATAAAAGCACTAGTGAAGTATCACCTGGCCTCCCACTAGAAAGAGGGAGTGAAATAGTGCTTCCAATGCCGTAGAGCTTGTGTGTTTGACTTTGTAATTATGAGAATATTAACAAAAAAATTACAAGAACTATCAAAGTTGAAGCGCTTCGAACATTTCCAGAAGTAACTATATTAATATTTGTGTTGTAATTTTCCTTTCAAAGAAACTATAACTTCTACATTCTGAAACAGATCTCAACGATGTTCAAGATTTGTCATTATTTAAATCCTGTTTGGAATTGCTTTTGGAGGAGCCACAAGTGTTTTTTGGAGCTCAAAAAGCACTTCAGGGTGACATATGGATGTTGGGTAAAAATCATAAAATAGCTTTCTAATTTTCTCAAAAACTAAAAATCTCTACTTAACAAAAGCTCCAATTTGAAGCTTCTCCTCCAAAAAAAAAAGCTATCCATGTGTCCAAAATGCCCTCAACTTTACATTTTGTTTAATATGAAAATAATATTATAACATAATATTATTGTAATATTATACAAAAATAATAATATTACGTTCATATATGATAATAATGTTATACTATATAATAATATATTAATGTGTAATAACAATAATTGTAATGCTTAGCAAAATATTGTATTATAATTATAGCTAATAATACATACATCATGTTACATTATACTATATTGTATTGTATTATACTAATATTATGAGAATACTACATCACCATCATTATTATATCATAACCATCATATTTGAATGGTATAATATTATTATACTCCTATGATATTATACTGATATTACAGTATCATATTTTTTAATATATTTTTATTTAAAATAAATAATTTATAAATTAAGAACACTTCATAATAACAGTTCTTGATAGTGTAATGAGTTAAAAAGTTAAAAAATACTACACAGTATCTTTTATTACCATTTTTTTCATACTTGAAATACTTTCTTAGTTTGATTACCAAACACCACACTCGAGAAATATATTACCTATGGTCACATGAACACACAAAATTCTGTATCTATGCTGCCAACAATCCCGATACCATGTATACTATATTATAGATATACATGAAATAAAGAAGCATACAGTTTAGCTTGTGCGACATCATGATTTCATATGGGAAATTGACAAGTCCCCGAAGGAAACTCGCACCCCTTCGACAGTTTGGAACAACCATTTTGTGATATCCAATGTTACACCCATTCAGGCAGCAGAGTACTCAACATCATCAGCAGACTCACAAGCATGTTGTGCAAGAAATCACAATTCACTAAAATGGTAATTAGAGGTAGGTTAACAACTAAAGCAGCAGCGAAATAGAAAATTTAGAGTCAATGATACAAAAAAAAAAAAAAAAAAAAAAAAAAAAAAAGGGAACAGTAGGACAGATGCTACGACAGGTTACCTCCATTTTTGCTTCCAATAAGTTATGAAAGCATGATTCTACAATTTTCAAACCCTCACCAAAGCAAGAGCATAACATAATTTTTTTGTTAACAAACAAGGTCAGCATGCTTAGCTCACTCCCTCCAGTCAACACGCGATACATCTTTATTTTCTAGACTCTTGATTCTTTACAAGACCTTTAGTGCATTGGACAATGATACCATGAGTAGAAGTTCATTGGCCTCTGATCTTTCTATATGTATATCACTGTTATATACATCCTCCAGTTCAGGGAAGGCAGTTGGCTGGCTGTTGCATCCACACAAGTAAGAGAGAATGGAATGAAAAAAACAAATGGAGACCTCATGCTGTGCTGTTCTCTAGCTTTGCATTTTTAAAGCATACACCAAAACCTGAAAACAACAGAAGAAGGATCATTTTATGATAAAGAACCACAGAAGAAGAAACTTATTGATGATTTGATTAACTGCAATCGCCCACCAGATCCCCTCGTTTGGCAGGGAAAGAGGCATGAAGCTTAGCAAGAGATCCTTGTGCTTCCACTATTTGCAGCCCCTCTGATGGATCAGACTCGGTCGTATTCACCTTAGGGCAGGAATTGATTGCCAGACTTCCAACTTTAGGCTTTCTCACATATATCTCAACTTCTTCAGCTTGTACAGATGTCTGCAGAGCAATGAACTGCATATATGCATATACACAATTATTCTTTAGTAGTAATATCTTCAAATATTAAGACAATTAAGTGATTTAAACCAAAGAGTTGCTAGCAAGCAAGAAATCACTTGGCAAAGGTGCCTAATGCACAAGGTTGCACTGCAGCGGAGATATGGTTGTTCCAATTTTGGCATACTTTGTTCATCCAGAGGGAGCAAGGTCAGGTGCACATCAAACTGAAATACAAAATCATAAAGCAGTGATAATGTTTGCCAATGTTCTGGTATGTCATAAAGGAGCAAAAGCCAAAGGATTTTCCTTGTTCTTATTATACCTCAGCATCGGATTCATCTAAATTACGGATGTGGTCCGCGAACTTGGCCATGCGCCCGAACTTGCAAGCAAGTCTACCATTTGAACCACTAGTATTACCATGTCTGGTTTGACTTCGTGTACCATTCTTACCCCATGCAAGCATCTCTCCTGCTCTCAAAGGTGATGTGCGTATGTTTTCTCTGTTGATTTCTAAGTCATCATTTTCCTCACCATCAACATTGCCTGCTGTTCTCGCTGGTGAAGACCGTGGCATTCCCCATCTTTTGCATCTCTTCTGCCTTACATCAGGAGAACGCTCTTCAGCAGAAGAAGAATATTTGCCACCATCATTACCATTTGCTTCCTCTTCATCATCATCATCAGAGCAGGCAAGTGTACTATCCCGACCACCACTTCTACCTCTGCCACGCAGATAACTGTTTTGTCCAGGAGCTCGAAATTGCCCCCTTAATTTTCTTCCAAAAACTTCAGTTGCAGCTTTTGCAGACCTTTTCCTACAAAGTGCTTCTGATTGTCGCCGAAATGTCTCGGCTATGGATGCTTGAATCTAATAAAAACAAGAGATTAAATATAGATGATATACTGAATGAAAAGATGATATACTAGAAAAGGACACACACATTTACACTTTAAGATTCTTCATATAAGTCAACTAGATAACACTACCTTCTTATTGCGAGCTTTCTCTTCTTCATTAAAATCCAGTTCCTGCAAACAGAGAATGAAGCTATAAGTCAAACGGTGCCTGAAAAACAAAGGAATAGAAAATATAACCAATATAAACAAAAATAAATACTGGTAACTTCCTTACCTCTTCCTCATACTTGTCGATATCTGGATATAAAGCTGCAATCAGGGTATCATAGTTCGGATCATCCCTCAAAGAACGCCGACTAGCGCAATGCGTGCGGCATGCTGGACACTCATTATTCCTGAAGAGATAGTAGCTGACTTGTTTAAGTCATATGTCCAAATAGCCATGGAATTAAGAGATCGATCAGTTAGCGTTTGCTTTTTCTTGTAATGCAAGTTACATAGAAAATACTGTATTCCTGTCCAGTCAAAGAGTTAAATATAGTATTAGTTTACACCATACCCAAGTCGCATCGATTTGTCAATACATTCCCTGCAAAAGCGATGCAAGCACTCCATAACTGTTCTTGTCTTCCTAATTATTCCTGGTGCATAGAAGGGCTCAGTAAGCAAAAGGAACTTTTCTTCGGTATAACCAGCTGTAGCATATGACTGCTTCAAGGGATATGTGGGAAACAGGATCACAGAGATCAACAACATGCACTAATTTTAACATAGAAAATGGTATTCAGGTGCAGGTTTTTGCCAATCATCTTCTTTGAAGTTTAGCTGCTTACCGCTGGGTTTCAAGTATAAGCTCCATAAATGTACTTGCATCTTTGAGAATATCATTATAGCAAACAATTCAACCAAAATATAAGCAGTGTCTAACATGTGTGATACACAATACTTCTACATGAAGTCATGCCCCAATACATAAATGAGGAAGAATTCAGATAAACACAAGGTATGTTAAAAAAAAATATTGGGTTGGTACTTAAAAACTCCGAAAGTGTTATGCATACTTTAAAAACTGGAGCTTGAGATGGGGAACAGCATGCATTTACAAGAAGACAGTAAAATGATGATCCACCTGCTTCTGAATCTAACTTCAAGTAGATGATGAGTTTCAAGTCAATTCAATGTGCTAAATATCTCAAACGAGGGGTTCCTTAAATTCACCTACCAGGGTATGCTAAACTGGTATCATGCCCCGTACCAGTCTGCTACTCAATTCAATGTGCTAAATATCTCAAACAAGGGGTTCCTTAAATGCACCTCCCAAGGTACGCTAAATTGGTATCGTGCCCCGTACCGGTCAGCTACTGGTTTGGTATGGTACAAACTAATACACTGTATATTTTTTTTTTCAATTTTTTTAGCATTTTATGAAAAGTAATCAAATCTTTTTATTTTTTGAATGATTTTAAGTCTAATTTGATGTTTTATGATGTGTTTCAATGTTTTTATTAGGGTTAAAACCCTAATTTGACGTTTTAAGCATTCATCCTGGCTTCACATGCTAGAAGAAGTAACGTACAACATCCAAAATCAATTAGTGACATACAAAACACGCGATGATACAATCAATTAGATATATTTAAAGTACAACATACATATCAACATCTAAAATCTCGTCAAGCGGCAATGTCTCTCATAGACATTAGGGTCATAGTCATATGGACGACACTCAACCCAATGCTCCAAACACATGGCCTTCCATTCCCACAAGCTTGTAGGGCTGCCATAAGGTACGTAATCCAAAGTCCCTATATGTGATGTGGATGGCAGTGTCACTCTAGGAGAAGTCATCTACTCAATACTACGACTGTGGAGCAAACCATCCAAATACGTCAGCAATATATTCCAACCCAAAAGATACTTCAGGCTCTGTAGGATAGTAGCCACTCGAGAATGACGTGTATGAAGCACCATATCCATAAAGAAAGTACCTGGCACCATAGCCAAAGAATCTATATAGAATTCCAATCCTGATGCATCAAGAGATCTTATCCCACGTGCTATATCATTTGCAGCAATCTCATATCCATCATAACCTTGAGGACCCCATCTTCTATAAGCAATAGTATCCTCGCAGTCTCTCAATCGTACATCATGGTCTCTATCCTGCATGACACTAGTGAACTGGATCCTAATGAATCGAATCCCACACTGAGGCTATGAACCATATGCAGTGGTTTGACCTCCTTCCTGACCACCAGATGCATCATTACCGCTACTCTCGTGTTACCATGAGTGTGAGAGCTCCCTGGTATCTAAATCTGACTCCACTATCTCCAATAGGGCCTTGTCTTCTCCTTTGCCTTTCTTCTCAACTACTTTCTTTCCTATCCCATTCCTCTTTGACTAGCTCCACTGCAATGATCGACCATGCCCTCCTGACTAGCTAGATCGGGTAGCATGGTGACCTTGTTCGAGCATCTTTCAACCAAATCACTAGGAGGATGTCTCGGACATGAAATCATTTGACAATCAAATCCCCACTAATCCCTCTCCTGATGTAATGGATGTGACAGTGGGATATTATATTCTATCCATTGCTCCACATCCATCCTAACCTCGCCATTTACAAAGCTAGCTGGTTGTGGAGGCGATCCAGGCTTATCGAGATCTAGCTCCTGCTGCTAACCCTTAGGCTAACCAATCATTGGATGCTCGTCATCCTGTACAAATCATTAGGGTGTGGATCATTATACCTCAACTCCAGTTCCTCGATGCACTTAAGCCTCAACCTTAGTGTATGCAAATAAAATTGTTGAGGCATTTCTATATGAGATGGTTCCTCTATTTGCTGTGGATCAATTACACTCACAGCCACTAAAGGACACCTATCATATCCTCACGGTCTCTCAATCATACATCATGGTCTCTATACTGCATGAGGCTAGTGAACTGGGACCCCAATGAATCAAATCCCACACTGAGGCTATGAGCCATATGCGGTGGTTTGACCTCCTTCCTAGCCACCAGATGCATCATTACCGCTATTCCCGTGTTACCATGAGTGTGAGAACTCCCTGGTATCTGAATCTGACTCCACTATCTCCAATAGGGCCTTGTCTTTTCCTTTGCCTTTCTTCTCAACTACTTTCTTTCCTATCCCGTCCCTCTCTAACTAGCTCCACTGCAATGATCGACCATGCCCTCCTGACTGGCTAGATCGGATAGCATGGTGGCCTTGTTTGAGCATCTTTCAATCAAATCTCTAAGAGGATGTCTTGAACATGAAATTGTTTGACAATCTGACCCCCACTAACCCCTCTACCTGATCTACTAGATGTGGCAATGGGATAATAAATTCTATCCATTGCTCCACATCCACCCTAACCTCGTCATTTACAAAGCTAGCCAATGATGGAGGCGATCCTAACTCGTCGAGATCTGCCTCCCACTACTAACCCTCAAGCTAACCAATCATAGGATGCTCATTATCCTGTAAAATCATTATAGTGTGGGTCATTATCCCTCAGCTCCACTTCCTCCTCAATGCACTTAAGCCTCAACCTTAGATAATGCATGTAGATAAGATTGTTGAGGCATTTACGTATGAAATGGTTCCTCTATTTGCTGTGAATCAATTGCACTCAGCCACTAGAGGACACCATCTATGCGAGGATCCAAATAGCACACCTTCTCATTCACCGAAGCTATGGAAACCCTCCCTAAATAGTTTTGTCGATGCAAAAGCGATGATGTTATGATATGTTCAATAAATTCAAAATTATGAAAGACATACTCCACCTAAATCAACTGACCTCCTCAAAGCATTGAGCTACGACTTCTAGATCAAGCTCCATCTTGTATATCACACCATGCAGAGAAGACAGAAGTACATCGCCTTTGCAATACCAGGGACATTGTATTGGAACTTCAGATTCTAGTAAGCTGCCAATATAATTTGCAATTGTTTTAGTATGACATGACCAACTAGAAAACTACACAATGAACAACTATTCTAATGCATATTCTTATCTGCTAAACGTAACTCTCTATCCATCTAGTAGTCCCATCTCTGCTCAATGATGTTTATATACTTATAAGGCATTCACTAGATCCACCTACATAATATGCTCCTTAGCGATCCTCATCATATGATAAAGGAAACTCATCTGTTGATACCTCGCATGATCCACGGCACCAAGCACAAAGTATAAAAGCTTGATAGCCTTCACAAGCCTCTCAACCCACATCTAGAATTGCTGGCTCACCATCATGCCCTTCATGTGGTTCCTCTCGATGTCAGCCCTCATATCTACCCTCCTACCGCTCAGCACTGACAAACATCTAGGGCAAACCTATCTTTCCCTCAAGAAGGCTATCAAGTGCAAAATAATTCATCACAGATGATATAGCATCTAGCCTTAATATTTTTTCATGGTAAATTTCCTCATCAAAGCTAGAACCCATGTGTGATTATATATCAATCTGGCAATAGGCTAGGCTATCTCTACAACTTGCCTAACCTTGCAAATCTTCCTAATACCCATCAGCATAAGGTCAATGCAGTGTGCAGCACATGTTATTCAAAAAATATGGTGCTGCCTCTCCATCAACAACTATCAATTGCCTTATACTGTGGCCCATTATTAGTGACCACCAACATAATGTTCTACTTTCCCATATGATCAATCACATCCTCTGATTTCAAAATATACCATGCATTGTGCACCTTATTTGAAGCATCAATTGACTTGTGGAAGAAGATCTTCACATCACAATACATTAGAAAATGGATGATGCTTTGCCTACCGAGACCCATCCATCCACCACACATCATTGCCAATTTATAGGTGTCCAACTTGCTCTGATAGGAAGCTATCTAGTTCTCAAGCCCCTCATTGTCAAAGAGCTCATCATAAATATCCTTCAGCCCTGAAGAATCCACATGCTATCATTCCCTCTGTATCGAGGCAATGACAAATCAATAGTATGTGTTGCTTGAAACGTTCACTGAAATATGGCTGAAACGAAACCATAATGCAATAACTCTCCATATGTCTTTCTTTTTATCCTTCACTAACATGATATCAATCCACTGCTACTTCGCATCCCACCTAAGAAAGGCATGAGGATCAAGATCATGGATAGTAGCCCCTGGTGGTATCTCTCTAGAGAACTTCTTGAACCTGCTACAGAATGCTCCTAGCATAGATGCTTTGCCCCTCCAATCTTTACTAATGGGCTCTCTAAGGAGGCCCTTTTGAACTCTGGCTCTATCCTGCTGGCTCCAAAATCATAGCCCAACTTGTTCTGTGAGGGCCTAAATTGAGCCCTATATCTGGCCCCCTCCTACTACCAGTGGTCATCCAAGGTCGTCTAGATGACAGCCTCGATCAATGCTTCATCGTCTAGAATAGAGCCCTCCTCTGACACCCTAAAATGGTAGGAAGGTGACTCTACTGCTCAACAACCCATCTCTATCATGTTTTGGGCAACCCTCTCATTCGCTGCTTTAAAATCAGTGAAATGCTTCTTCATCAGCTTTTGGACCTCTTGGGGTATTTCCTATACATCAACACATTGAGGCAACCACCAGCAAAACGCTGCTTTAACCTGATTATCCTATAACATTAAGTCCTTATAATTTTTTCATCTAATTAACTAATTTTATTTTTTTATTAATTCAATAATTAAATAAAAATATCTATATTACTTTATTTAATTTAGAAAATGCAGAACCACAGCAGGGATGTTGCATTTATTATTATCTCATTTTATCATTATTTTATTATTTTTTGGAAAATATTGAAATTTTAGTGTGCTGTGAAAAATATGTTTCCTACTTCAAAAAATACTTCTGATTTACCTATACATAGTGCTATTTTTCATATTTTTTATATTTTTTATTTTTAGTTAATTTTTATTTTAAAAAATAATTATAAAATACAGAATTGAGAAAATCATTTTGAGCTTAGATCCGTATAGCAAACCATCTTGGATGCTATATATATTTTTCTCAACCCATGGGCATGCATAGAAAGCCACTTATTTTTTAATTTTATTCAAATTTGAAGCTACACATCCCTGAACATATTTTTGATTTTACAGTGATCCTTCGAATTTTATTTTTTAAATTCTAAATTCAAAATATATTTTTAAATTTAAAAATTACAGATTGAATGAAAATTTAAGATCTTGGTGTCATCAATAGATGCTCCGTAGATTTATAATATATGATGAAATGACACCAAAATAGAAAAATTTGGCATGATTTTCCCCTATTTTTCAAATTATGGCCAATTTTCAGCATCAAAATAAAAAAGAAATTAAAGAAATGAAGAGAGGAGACAGGCATTACCTGATTTCAATGAAAATCTGGACTCAAATCAACGAAATCAGCATGATCTAACCAATTTTCAATTTCTTTTTGTTAGAAAAAGGTTTTACATGAAAATTTCAAGATGCTTGGCCTTCCCACAACTCATATAAGCTCAATTATTGAGCCTCATGTGACAAAAGGGGTCAAGAGCATGTGGTGCGCAGGACGCCCGCGAAGCAAGCATGAACACCCACGGGACATGCATATTGCATGTCACATGCACAACACGATCACGAGTGCAAGCACAAGCACGAGGTTGAATCCGAGCACGAATGGGCTCGATCCAAACTAGAACCAGTGCGAAATGACCACTTTGCACTAGTGCCACTCGAAACTAACCGATTCGGAGTGGTTCACCCAATTTTCCATATTTAAAGGTCGAACAATCCTGATTTGGAGACAGCACAGTACAGTACGCCCTAAACCGCCTAATTCAGGATGGTACAGCATACCTTTGCACCTACAACATACAAGATGAGAAACACCTATTAATCACCATGAATAACAAAGACAACATTCAATATCTAGACATTGTTTAACCACGAAAGCACTCTAGCCCAAAATAAATATCATTCAGATCTTGCCTTTCTCCCAGCAAAATGGCCAAGAGATAAAATTGAATATCTGATTGAGGCTTTGTAAAGATTTGAGCATTAACACATGGATCATGATGCATCTAGAAAGATCACATCACAAGCCACTTCAAAAACAAAGCACTTCTTTTTTTTAAGAGGTGGGGTGTTGGCATTGGGCAGAAGCCTAATTTCTTTTTTAAAAAATGAAAGGGAGATATAAAGAAAAAACATAGGAGGAAAGAAATAGAGACGGATGAAAATGATAAGCAAGGAAAGAGAATAAACAATGCAATTAGGGACAAAAGTAGGGAACCTTGTACAGGAAGCTAACCAACTGCCTCTAAATCAGCCTAAAAACAAAGAAGCCCAACAGCACTGAACAGTGGTAGTAGTCTCTGTTGAGCCATTTGAGAACCCAATGTAGTCCAATCCTTTAACATCAATATTGTATTTCCAAAATTGCCATCTAATTGCTTCCACTACCTGAAAATACTCTCTTATTTCCTTCAAACAGTTGACTAATAAGTAGTAACAACCAAAAAAGGCCATCCAAAGGTCCAGCTTTTCTTTACTGTTATCATCTTTCCAGTTCCACCAAAGAGAGTGCAAGGACGTCCTGGTCAATGAGTTTGTTTAAGAAGTATCTCCAAATTTGCTAAGAAAAATGATAATTTATAGAAAAATAACTAATAGATTCTTCTTCACATTATACACGAAAAATCGAGGAGGTCTGATCAATTCCTCTTTTTATGGTTTCTGCAGTCATATGTAGTATATGCAAACCCCAATTGGCATTCACCAGTTGGTACAACCAATTCAGTAACTATATACCTGCTGACTAGGACTTGCTAAGGAGTTTTTCTCAATGTCAGACTTAAAGACAGTAATAGCCATAATTTAGTCAATGTCATATGAATTTTCTATGCTTTTGAAAACCTCTGCAGCAACTAAACTTTCGTTCTTTTTTCCTAATTGTAGATCCCATTTGAATGTGAAGATCAATGAAAAACTTTTGATCCATAACCCCAACAGGTTAAAACTTTCCACAAATCTTCAGTAACTGACCATATGAAAATCTCATTCTTGTTTAGATGACACAGAGCTGGATGCTTTCTGACTGTGGGTCCAGTTGTTGTGGGATCAGGTTTGTTAAGTGAAACTTGAGTTAAAAGAGAGTGAGGCAGGAAAGCATCAAACAGTGTGAAACCCAATGATAATAATACAGAAAAATGAAATAGGTACATTAGAAATTTAACTATATTCAGGTCTATATGTGTGCCAGATAGACAGCTTCTATCCTTAGAACTTTGTTCTATCATCCATGCTATGCTTACAGTCCACAAGTGCACCACAGGCACCAATTTCACCCACCTCCACTAGATGAATCCTAGAAAGCATTTTCAAAGTTCCAGAATCGACATGGCAGGGACTCAAGCCTCAGATTTCCTTATATGAAGGGAAGGTGCAATACCAACTCATCCATGAATTATGGACAAATTGGGTAGTATGGCTATTAATACTCAAGTTTGCATCACTTTATCGGGGCTATTAAACTATCTTGCTATGAACCAACTGATATTAGAGGAAATCAGATGAAAAGGCATACAATTATTGGTTTTAACTTGATGGAAATTCATTATACAAAAAGCACTATTGTGGTTTGGCAGAATCACCCATATTTACATTATTCTTCTCTTCATCCTCATCTTATTTCTTTATAGATTTATAATTATGATGATCTCTGATAATGACTGATCTTTTCAATTATTAATTCTACATTCTGTCCTTTTCTTTCTCCATCTCATGCTTCTCTTTTCTTATATGCAAAATATCTAGTTGTAAACTTGATGCATATCAGTCTCTAGGAATCATCTCTTCCCTGCTCCTTCCACTTTGATCTTCCTTTTCCTCTTTATAAATTTCCCAATTCATATCTCAATTTTTTCTACTTATCTCCACTTACTCCACCTCATGTCTAACCCATAGGATGTGATAGTTCTGAAACAAGAAAATCTGACTGAAAACCACATCTCAACATCTTAAAGCATCTCATATTTTACAAACAAACAAGTGGTACATTTATCACCATTCAAACTAATATGGACAGAAAACAAAAAAGCCCTAAAAATCCTCATTTGCTCCTGAAATTATAACTTGAAGCTTGGTTAACACCAATCAATAGCAGTACAAGCATTCGCAGTAATAAGATTAGATGGTCAAAATTCTTATCAGAAAGATATGAAAGTTTTCTTAGAATCAACATGACTAAGACCTTGTTTGTCATTGATGTAGGTAGTAGAGCTTTTATCCAAGGTTTTAAATGCTGTGGAACGAGGCTGTCCCGATTTTTTCATGGAATGGGATGCACCACCATCCCACCCCATCCCAACACTTGGAACAGGGAATGTCCCAAGACGTTCCGATTGGAAAAATAGAATACTAGCGAGATGGTCCTATCCTGACACATAGGATGGCACCCCATCCCAATGTCCTATGGGACGTCCTGTTGGGACCTAATCCTTGCTTTTATCTATAGAACTTTGGACGGTAAAGCTTTTATTTGTAAAACTTTGGACAGTAGAGCTTTCGCCAATAGAGCTTTTAATAAAAAGCCATTTGTTATTGGTAACTACACTCCTAAAGTACTACGCAACTTTAACATTGGCTTGGTAACCAAATTGAGAAAATACCTTTAGAATTAGAAAATGATAATAAAGAATATTACATAGTACTTTCAATCATCAAATTATTTGTACTATCAAAAACTATTATTATAAAGTATTCTCAATATATGAGTTATTTATTGTGATATTTAATTTAAAAATAATAAAAAATAAATTTTTGAATTTATTATAAAATATAACAATATTTTATAATATTCAATATACAATAACATTATTATTAGATGATTATTATAATACAATAATAGTGATGATAACGATATAATATTACTATAATATCATATAATTTTATAATAATAATATTATTAGATTATATTATATTATATTATATTGTTATTATATTGTGCAATCAATTATAAAATATCGTAAACTTATAAATTATCTTTAAAATTAATTTTTTACATAAAAATCATTGCCAAGACTCAAATCCAGCTGTCTCATCTTAAAAAAAAAAAAAAAAAAAAAAAAAAAAGGCTTCTCAACACATCTCAAGTAGAGCTTTGTCTAAAAGCTCCAAATTAGAGATTTTTCCTAGTAGACTTTTTTTTTCAGTTTTTCGAGGAGCCAGAAAGTTCTAAAATTTTTACCAAATACCTCAAAATCACCCAAAAGATATATTGACCCTCCAACAAATGTTTTTTGGCCCTTGAAAAGGAATGCCAAATGGGACCTAAGAGATGGCTTATAATGAAATGGTGTTTCAATCAATAAAGATACCGTGATCAAATACTACCTGTCTTACAAGACCAAGAAAGCAATTTTATCATTAAGACAAACACTTAGATATATAGTGAGGACATGATATATCTAACCTTCTTCTTAGATACTCAATTGATGGGTATGGCAAATCAGAGGTGGCCCACAAGGACTTCATGAGTGGATAATGTACAACTACATTGTTGGGTCTAGAGCTTAACAGTTGACACAGGCCTTGTATAAATTGTTGAACTTCAAAATAATTCCTTGTGGTGGAAAGCTAGGAGCCATTGGAAGGAATACTTTCTCTTCCCCCTCAGGATTTCCAACAACCCAACTCCCGATCCAGTTCTGCTTTTTCAGAATTCAATCTTAAACATTATATACAACTTGGAAAAATGATTTCTCTGTGCCCTTCGTAAATAATGGCCTTTCTTTTCTCTTCACCTGGCCTACCAGAGTCCTGATTATAGTACTTCCTAGGACAGATATTAACCACTGTGCAAGTTACAAGAGTATCTCTTCTCCTGGAACCAACACCCTTAGCCAAGAACTCTAGCCGAATTCTCTAATCTACCTTAGTTGTCAAAAAATGACACTACTGCTAAAGTTAAGGCATGACCTTTCTCCAAGTTTAAAACCACCTTGTGATTGGTGAGAAGCATGCTAGCAAATGAACTGGCACATGGTTTGGAGTAGCAGAATGTACTAAGAATTTTTAGACATGTTTCAATTTGATTTGCAACAAAAGCTATGCAAAAGAATCATGCATGAAAATTATCCAAAACTCAACTCTAGATATCATGTTGAACAACAAACAAATTTAAGGGGTATATGCAACATAGATATTGCATGAGGATTCATTAATATTGATTACCATAGTCACCATGAAAATTATGCATACCTTACAAGTTAATGTCACTGTTTGTATCAGGACAAAACAGATGAATAAATAAAAACAAGAAAAAATGCAAAAAATAAAATTGTCTTATAAGGTGTTTCATTTACAAATGGCCAGCAATTACAGGGTCTAACATCAGTTTTGAAATTCACACGTCTCGTTACATTTATACTTATACAAACACACACTTTATGTATATAAAAATCTTTTCTTGATCCTAGTTGTTGTAGTGTAGGAGGGAGGGCATCATTAGTCCCACACTAATTATGAGTCAAGAGGGACTCTGGTTTATATAGGAAGGTACCACCCATCCTATGTGAGGCATCTTTTAGTTTGAAATCCAGAGGAACAAAATCATGAGGCCTATGGGTCAAAACGGACAATATCTCATATGCCGAGCCATAAGCGCTTAGCCACAATAGTGGCACGTCAGGTAGAAGACCACTCCTGTGATTGTGGACCCCTCCCATCCGTACATAGACTCCTTGATTAGGAAGTTGTAGTAAAAATAAGGAGGACACCTTCCGTCCGTATACAGACTGTGGTAAAAATAAGGAGAAGCGCACCTCTCGTCCATACATAGACTCCTCCTTGACTGAAGAACTATGTTATAATATAAGAGGGAGGGCATCATTAGTCCCACATTGATTGAGTCAAGAAAAACTCTAACTTATATAAGGGACCATCCATCCAACATGAGGTGCTTTTTGGATTAGAATTCAAAGGGACAAAACTGTGAGACCCATGGACCAGAGTAGACAATACCTCACATACCGAGCCATGAGCCTTTGGCCGCAACATAGTAGTATATGAAAAGCATACAGGTATTTTTATGCACATTGAAGTGCCTTCTTTAAGATTCACATTGATGTAGAAGGATCTAGACTAGTTTTATATGTAAAGTTCTAATAAAGCCCAATTTCAAGGATTATTACAATCATATACACCCCTTACTTTCCTATCTTATGTCTCGCTCAAAAAGTGGGGAAAATTATGATCCCCAAAAGCATTTTAGATTTAAGTTTACAACAGAGTCTAAATAGAGGGAATATTCGGCATGAAGCACTTCATAGAAAAATCCATTATATGCAAAATTACCCAACATAAATCCCATCGCTGGTGATTTCTGGAACCATATTTGGAGTGGATATGTAGAATTTGATGCACCAAAGAAGTGGGCAAGAAATTGAAGATGACATAAGGCTACCAAAGCTACCGATGGAGGTGACCATCTGAAAAAATAATAGGATTCTAGGATATTGGGGGGGGAAGGAAAGAGTCAAAAGCTTTCTAAATGTTTCAATTAAATCAAGTTGAATTCCCTTGCAAATGCTATCAAACTCATAGGAATCTCCAATTAGAAATGGTTGAACCAAAAGCAAAAGGGGACATCAAAGACAGCATAGAGCTTGACATCAAAGAGCCAGAGGGATTGGAACAGAAAAATCCATTAAAGATATATATATACACACACACACACACCTGAAGAAATAGTACATGTGTCCTCGCGTTCAGATTTGGTTTTAATTCAATTACTTTACCTTGAGTTCTATGTTTCACAGAATATGCTGTTCTATTGAGTCTTACAGGTTTTTGTAAAGCTTTTCTGGAGCAGGTTAGATATTTTATATTTTCTAGCAATTTCTCTTCTAATTTCAAGGGCCATTTTTATAGTGGGACTCTGTATCCTCCCCAGGTTGGATTTTTGTCCATAGGTGGGTATATATCCTTTAAAGTTTAGAAACATCATTTGATACTTATACTGGAGCATTTAGATATAAGAAATCATACAATAATGAATTTACATGAATTCCTGATTTATTTTGATTTTCTTTTTTCTCTTTTGGTGGATTATGTATTTTTCTCAACTTCTTCTGCCTCTGAATTCTATCCGAAAAACTAAGTTGTATGGTTAAAGTTGTGGCATATAATCGAAGCAATATATAAACTGACTATATTCGTATGTTTAGAAGACTAGTGAAAAAACATGCACAAAATCAAAGGAACCTATTATATGACATGCTCAATAATAATTTGTACCCTATGTCCCATCGTCTAGATAAATAAAGGGTTTAACTTAAGAAGATCATTAATATTAATGAGAAACCAACAGCAACTAATCATTGCAATAAATTGTAGCACTGAAAACCAATATTTACAAATACTCTAGCAGATATTCATACCTAAGCATATAGGGCATTGGACTTCTTTACGAAGGTCCATTAATTTCACGAGCATAAATCTGGAAAGGAAGAGAGTTAAAAATTATTTCCATATGATAAACAGACATCAATATATATCTTGCAATATAAATATTGCAGATGCATGGACGTGCACAGGTGAATGATCAAATTCATGCAGACCAATTAGTTGCACATGATACTAACTAAAGAACTTTACATCTTACAACATGAATTCCATACAATTGAGGTAATTAAAATAGATGAAAAATAGTCAGTGATTCTTTAAGCTTCAGCAGCTCGTTATAGCTCAAGCTTTCATTAGCTGACATGCAACAGTCAGCATAAAACAACAAGCATTTCTCCATAGGTGTCAGCACAAGTACATTAAGTTTATGATGCACAGGCACAACTTAGCATCACATATGAGTTCTAGTTGTGGCTTCCATATATTGAGTTTGTCCAGGTCTTCATATTCTAAAGAACAGTGAAAAGAAAATTTACTTGAGCATAAGTGAGGGTAAGTTGCACAAGAAAAAACAATACACAAACCCAAAAAGTGAGACAGGTCAGCATTCAATCAGTTTTTGATCTAAAAATAATAGAAGATGAAAGTCTCATTTTCATTTAACATAAAAATACAATGCCATCAAAGATGGCTCAACATAAAATAGTATTGGCAATGGATGCTTAGATAAAATATCAAGGTACAATCAAAGGTTTCACCCTACATATGTGCACTGTCATGTATGAGATTTTACTCAGTGGTCCATTGATGGCAACAAACCTATCCATTTACATCCATGTTTGACAACAAGAAAGGGATGAACTGCAATAGTGAAGCCTCATGTCATTTGGAGATTAGGCTGTCTAAAACAACAAGCAAGGCCATAAAAATATTTAATAATATGAAGAACAAATATCAATGGTCAACCATCAAATTTTGTAAGTGAAGTGAAGAATTCAAGAAGTGACAGAACTTGAACACAGTTTTTTCAACTTAGAGAGGACAAGTGATAGACTCTTATAGGAGAAATATGGTGGCCACCAAGTTAAAAGGAGCACCCAGCAGATATGCAGTTAGCAACAATACCATGCATGTGGAATGACAACTTTTAAACAAGCTATGATTACATTCCAGATCTTGTTATGGTGAAACTGCTTTATGAATCAACTTGATCTTTATTACCCCCAATAATTATATAAGTAATTAAATTCACAAGCATGGATTAAAGTGTCAATCAAGGACTCAGAAGCTGGTCACGTCATGATGTCCCAGATTCCCAATAGGGTGTCAACACTAGGCAAACATGTACTGCAATACTCTGCATATCATAGGGTACGCATATCATAGAGTATCGACCCGCACCAGTCCATACCTACCAAGTACCAACCAAGCCAATTTGGCATTGTTGATACAGCTTGATACCAAGACATTTTTAAAATTTTATTTGTTTTGGCATCACTCAACAAAACACAGCAGCAAGTACCACATTACCAACCATTGGCCAACATGACCATTGGCACCAACCATTGAATCCTTGGTTCCAATTAACACACTCAATAAGGCACGATCCAAGCTGCATCCACTGGTTAGCACACTGCAGTACCAGTGAGAGCCAAACTATTAGCGCCAATGGAACCATACCAACACACAATACCTCAATGCACATTCACAAAAAGGCTCCTTGGGGTACACAAAAACATGACCAGGAGTGATGATTTCTGAACCAAACCACCAACCCACCTGAGTTTATCAAAACTAAATGGGTTTGGATAGGAGCTTTCTGTAATCGGGCCAACTTTGGGTCACTTAAACAACCTGATTATTAGTGGGTCGAGAATGGGCTTGCACACCAGACCCAAATGTCAGCATAGGTTCAAAAAGCCCTCAAAACCTAGCCCTATGACCCTGAGATAGTGCTAGTAGTGCAGTGGCTCATGGGCTAGTCAAGGCTTGGTTCAAGTGATAGGAATGCATTGCAATTCATGGTTAAGAGAAAAAACCAAAAATACTAAAAAAAATTGTAGAGCTGACAGGGTTTAGAATTTTTCACATGATGCTCTCCACTTTAACCACCCACCCCCTCCCCCCTTCCCTTTCTTTCCATCTCTCCATCTCTCGATCTATTTGGATGCCCAACTCTATATCCCCTCTTCTTAGCTACATATCATTTACACTCCATGAGTAATATGACTGACAAGTGAAATCCTAACTGGGTTGACAAGTTGAGCATGGGAATATATGAAATAAAACCTGTTGGGTATGATTCTATTCTTTTCAACCTGGTTATAAGTGGTTCTGTATGAGGGGTATGGTTGAGAGTTTAAACCCAATCAGATCCAGCCTATCCACCCTCCCTCCCCCCAAAAAAAAAATTTAATAATAATAATAATAAAAGAAAAAATAAAAAAATAAAAATCTTGAAAGAAAATTTTGAAGTATCAAGAAAAACTTGAGTGCAAGGGCCAAGAGACATCAGATGTGAGTACAGTATATGCAAATTTACAGTGCTGAGACAGAGAAATTTATCAAATACTGTATATGCTGCATTAGTTGGACATAAAGTATATTCATCTAGGCATCAGCACAAATATATGCAAATGTAGCAAGGTCTGGACAACAAAATAGTGAAAACACCAAAAGAAGAATATTAAGTCAAAATGTGTAAGATGCACAACACATTATCACATACTAATCTAACACCTCTAAGTCCTTATTGATACTATGTAAATATTTGAGATTTCAAAGTAATAATAGTTTTAAACTCAAAAGATATAAAAGCATTGAGCATCTGGAAGTTCATAATATCTCTACCTCCCTGCAGAAATGAAAGGTGACATAACAAAAGACATGAAAATTGTTAAACTATATGCAAAGAAATTGCTCACAGAGATTGGTACCTCAATACAGGACAGAGACTTAAGTAATTCTTTAACAATTTACAAATTGCTGTACTAGCCAATCCATTCTAAGCCATTTAAGAGCTACCCCATGTACTGTGAAGCATTAGTTCAGAGTGGCTAAAACAATAGTTTAGATCCAACACATGAAAGAGCAGTTATATCAAAAGTTTAAAGAACTAAAGCATCTAAGTATTGTTTGTGTGATATAAACCAAATATCAGACACCATTTAGTTAAATGGTGTATATTTCATATTCTCATGGTTGTTTTGAAGTAGGGGGAGATGAGGATGCTAGGTAGATATGTGGTGAAACTAGGAAGAATGGAGTTGACAATGAAAACACCAAAATACCTTTTATATGTGGAATAAAGGACAGGTCAAGTAAGCAAAATCAATAAAGATGGTTGAAACTCATGCATGTAACTCAAATAAGGCTTGAAAGGAGGGGTGATAAAGAAGAATTAGATAAAATTGGCAAGTATGGATTTATAGATACGTTGACTTCAGAGAACTTCACTTTGAATATGAAATAATGTGTAGGTGGAACATGCAAGCATGGATAAGCCTAAATTTATTATGTTTATATTCATGTTAGTTCTATTCTCCCTTTTTCCCTCTTATGATATAAATAATCCATGGAACAGAAAATAGACAAAACATCAAAAATCATAACTTCAATTGAACTAAGTTTTGGTGTATGTAATAATGAAAAAATAATGTTTAACTTAAAAAAGAAAAAGGAGTGGAAGTTCTAGGAATAGAATGAGGGAGCAGAAGCAGGACTGAAGCATGTCTGTATAGATAACACCTCAAATGAAAACCATTTTCATCATCTGCTTATTTGACTATAACTTTGGTTCCATGAATGATCCTCATAAGCTTTAATAATAGACGATCATATTCTATGACACAACTCTATAATTCAGAAGCCAGCAGGTAGCACTACCTGACCATCTGAACCATACAGAACTGCAAGGATAAGAAACTATGAAACTAAGAAGTGATTAATGGGGACCTAGTCGTGCTAACAATCATAACTTTCAAGGCTTGTGCTATCTGGTAAGGTCAAATATGCTGTCCATCTTCGTTACTCCTTTAATTCAACTCGTTCATCCTCTGTGAACGTAAGCCTCTGTTGCATCCTAAATTAAATCAGTTTACAAGTCCTACTGGTTTCCCTAACTCACAGCCCGCCATCTCGTTACCTCTTCACTGTTCCCGCCACTGGCTTCAACGACCATCAAGATCACCAACGCAAGAAAGTGATCACAAATATGAAAGGACGTCGAAGCTCATGCACATAACTATTACATAAACAAATTACTCGAAAACAATAACGATAGAAGAAAACAAGCTGTTGACCAGCCACAACCCATGAGATCGGATCCATCGAAGAAACACACACCAACATGAACAAAAATAACATGCATGTGGCCGAGAGACGGCTAACATCTTCGTCCATCGTAGCAAAGAACAATATTCTACCACCTCGCCGGTCCCCAAAAAAAAATACGATAACAAATCAAGATCATAACAGAGAGAGAGAGAGAGAGGGAGGCAGAAAAGGAGGAGGAAGAAGAGTAGGAAAAGGCGAACGTACTCTTCTTTGTCAGCGGTATCGGCCGAAGATTGGCTGCCACCTTCGCCGTCGGAATCTGGAGAAAAGCAACCAAAGGTGGCACGAGACAGAAAGACGGTGAGATCGAGCAGTGGCTGATAGAAAAAACACGGACGGAGAAAGGGAGAGGTTATCATCTTTACCACCATATTCTTCCTGAGGCAGCTCCGGCGGTGGAATGGGCTGCGGCGGCTGCTCGCCGTCGCCTTCGGCCAGCTGCTGCTGCTGCTGGGAAGGGCGGGGAGGCGGCAAGGGAGACGAGTCGGCGGGGACGCCGAAGTGGTCGGAGGGCGGAGCGAGGGGGCGCTTCTGGGCGGGCATTTTTTTCCCCTTGCTCTCTCTTTTTTGAGAGAGAGATTGGAAAGGAGCTCCGACGCTCCTCCGTTCCTACTGGTAGGGATGGCTTATACGCTGTGGGCTCACTGCAAGGGGGGACGGCTGTGGTTGCGTGAGAGTGAGGGGAGGAGGGGGGGCGGGGGTGGTGGGGGTTGGGGGAGCGCGTGTGTTGGGGAGCGCGAGGGGAAGGGGTCCGATGGGAAGGACGAGGGGAAGGGGCAGGGGAGCGCTCGCGGTCTGACCGGATTTATCGATCACAATTCTAGTTTACTCTCGCGGTCTCACCCTCTCCTATTCTTTTATTATTCTTATTCTCTTACCCAATAACCACTTTTATTTCCCTTCTTTTTGCATACGATGGAACGCCAGTTTAGACTTCAATCGGTGCGCGCTGCCAGGATTGGTGGGGTGGGCGTGCGGACCGCTTGGAGGAGAGTAGAGGTCGTCGGAGGTTTAAAGTATAACTAATTTATAGCCCATACGATACATGAAAAATATTTTTTTTAAATAATACTAATTTTATTTATCTCAAATACTTTTTTTCTTCAGGGATCTTTCAAAAAAAAAAAAAAAAAAAGAGAGAGAAGCGAAAAGAAAAAAAAAAAACAACCTATTTGTGATGGCAAAAAAGGGTGTACCTTTTCATAGCTGGATATGCAAACTCGGTTCGGCCAATGGGTTCGTCCATTTGGTTGGCATGAAAGAGGGCTAAATTGGGTCCTCATAGCAGACCAATTTCAGAAGAAATGACTCTGAAATAGTGTCCGACTCAACCCACTTAACACCAAATCACATGGGCTCCAATTTTTAAGACACCTGTGTATTCTGATTTCTGAATTGAGCCCACCAAATTTTATTGACGCATATGAAATGACAATATATGCTGAGTGCAGGAAAAGCTTCCCAACCCAAATCAATTTAAAGAAACAGAAAGTAAAAACGCTGAAATACAAACCAACTTTGGATTGAGGAAACTCTCTCATGATTATTAACTGGATTACTCATTTCTATACTCATAAGAACTCTTTATGGCCAATATTACGGGATATTCTTGCTTGGAAGGCTACCTCACAATCTTGGAGGGTCTCTCATATTTTTGGAGAGGCCAATCAGACAATTAATTGGTTGGTTTCTGGATCTATTTTTGAAGCATTATAGTTTTTACAACATGATTTCTTATCTGCTCAATTGGATGCTATTTTGCAGGTGGATGCTATTCGGATCACTTATGGCAGAGATTTAAATTAATATGATCTTTTCTTAATGGTTATGCAGATTCAATTCACTCAGACCGTTGCTAATATTCAGCTGATTAGTAGGTGCCTTTCTCAATGGGAAGAGACTAAGCCATTCTCACTTCCGTGTCAATTGCTTTTTATGCTCCATCTTTCTTGTACGGTATATACTACACTGCAGAGCCAATTACCTTGTGCAATATCTCACTGTCATGCTGTTATTCTTCTGAGGACTAATTCTGAAATGCATTTGGCGACTATCTGTTGGACCATTATATACATCGGTCTTGACCCCACCATGTTTCAGAAGTTATGGAGTTATTTTTTGCATGCTTCTATTTACTTGTTGCAACTTTCTTTTACATTGGGATTCGACCTTTACATTATCATCTTTCAACTTTCTCAGGTTTCAGCTGCGCACCCTGTTCACCTACATCAGCTCTATCTTGGGTTTATTAATCTCTTATGGAACTCAGGGACTCCACTGGCCTATTTGATGGTTCAGTGGAATAACTGTGATCCAGTTTTACAGGATGTGGCATGGATTCTCTCCTCTCTGGCACAGCTTGGTTGCAGATGGCACAATACTTTACTATTCATTACTGTTTATAGGGTCTATTGCTGTAGCTACATACTCATGCAATTTGCTACAAACAATGCTCTATGGCCAGCTATGTTTTTTCATGGTCTTCACTGGGAAATATTACTCTCTCATGTATCATCTTTTGGACTTATCTGCCACTTTCAGCTGTTAATTTTACTTGTTAGCCTTTTCAAATACTGTTGCAGCAGCTCCTATTTCTTTTTCTTTCTTATGTACTTTGTGCCCCACCTATTCATATACATATCAGGTGACAGGATCTGCAGCTTGTTTATTATTGAGAGAAGGGCATCTCTTTACTGTCCATCCCTGTTATGATTATCACTTGATGATGTTATTACGGCTATTTGTTCTACTACTTGGGAAATTTATCTGTAGATACACATGGTATTGGAAACAATGGCACTTCATTTAGGGTCCTCTGTATCTGCAGGATAAACATATATCAGATGGGCTCTATCCTTTTTTTTTTTTTTTTTTTGAAGGGAATTGTTGCCCAAGGATGGCTACTCAAGAGAGATGGTGAATTAGATATTTAAAAATTTTAGAGATATTTATACAAATAAGTACTTAATGAAACAAGTAAACTATATGCAATAAGTAAAAATAATAAGTAAACAAGCACACAATCATAAACTCAAGATTTTATAGTGGTTCTGTACCAAATTCGGCATCTACGTCCACTCTTCAAGTAAATCATTTAGAAATTCAACTATAATTCACTATAAAAATTACAGTTCGATTGTTTTCTTTGGGCTCACAATCCAATCCGGTTGGTTTTATCCTAGGCTCACCAACTTCTACCGTATAATGATTATTTTACACGGGCTAACAATCAACCCCGATTGATTTTATACTTGGCTTACCAATCAAATTAAATATAATGTCTAACTCTAAGCCTGAACCAACCCAAGTTTCTCATCCCAAGAAACTTGAAAACAAATACAATAACAATGAAATTTAAAAGAGAAAAAAATGCTCAATAAAGCCTGAAGAAGAAGTTGGAGTTGCTTTACTTATCAGTTTGGCTTCTTCTCTTTGAATACTCAAGAAATATAGGTGAAGATCTTCAATAATGATTTTCTGACTTCTCTGAGCTTGAGGATGGTGGAAGGATAACAAAAAAAATCAGTAGGATGCTCTTCCCTTTCACTATTCAGCTCAAAATAGAAAAACTCTTCACCAGGGTTTCAAAAGATATTTTTCAACGCTCCAAAGATTTTCTTATATAATGCTGATATTTTTCACCACTTAAAATCATCTGGAGATCCTCTAAAAAGTGCTTGATCTGTTGAAGATATGAAAATAGCCATTGTAGGGTGCATGAGACAAAAAGCTGCTTTTTTCAAAACTAATCGTTATAGACACTGGGTCAGCTCAGTTTTTCTCTGAGTCGGCTCAGTTCATAACTAGGTCAGCTCAGTTCTTCACTGGGTCAGTTAAGTTGTAACAGGCTGAAATCAGACTTTCTATCTTTTGATATGTTCTCAGACTTAATCGGCTATCTTTCTGATTGAGTCGGTTAGGTTGCTCACTGGATCGACTAAGTTGAAAATTGGGTTGGCTCAGTCCTTTGGGTCATAGAATTTCACTTTCTGTGCTTTCTGCTTTCTGTATCTTTTTAGACTGGATCGGCTCAGTTTCTAACTGGGTTGGCTCAATTTGCATGCCAAGAACTGTTTACTAGCCTTTATTCTTCAATTTTCTTTCTAGACTAGATTTGCCTTGTTTACTTGATTTTATTCTTCATTAAAATTCTTTTTAAGGTGTGTCTAGTCTAAAATTCTTCATAAAACTTTTGAGTGATGGTGCTTCATTTAATCGATGAAAAATATTTGAAATATGGTGAGCACTTACAATTTCAGCACAACCTCAAAAATAATATTAGTAATCTAACAATTTATACTTAAACACTTTTGTTATCATCAAATCAATTTCGTGGTCAACAATATCCCTTTTTTTGATGATGACAAAACTCTTTGAGTATATCTTTCTCTCAAATTTCAGATTCACTTCATTTTCAATTATTTCATATATGCATTCAAATTTTATCAACTTTACTTTCTATTATTGCATACTCAACATATATAATCAAATTTTATCAATTTACACATGCTCCCCCTGAATATGAGAATTATGTTCAATTTGATTTCAATTTTGTCAAAATTTGTGATACTCATGATACTCAAATATTCATGCTAGTCAATTTTCAATTTTTGATACACAATGTTTTTCTCTTTTTTTTGTCATTATCAAACATTACTCAATTCAAACAAATACAATACATATAAAGGAAGACTTTCATACATAAAATAAAAGTAAACTTCATTTATTGATAAAGAAAGATATATTACATAATCAAGTCTTAAAAAAATATAATAAGTCCAAAAAAAAATTTGAATACTGCATAAAATAAAGTCCAAAATGCTCAAAATATAACTACATGCATCCTATAGGCCACCTAATTTACGGTAGGCTCGGGAGGTGCGGAGGAAGCTAGATCCATAGGCACAGAAGCATGCTGCTCGGCAAAAATCCTCCTCACCGCATTCTCCATCAATGAAGAGAGATATCCATAGACACGATCAAAGACTTGATCAGAAACACTCTGCACAATCTCCTCAATTTGATCCTTGGTAAGTCTAATAGTAGATGAAGACATAGCAGGTGCAGGATGCTGTGGCACAGGCTCGGGTACATCTCTTTCTTTCTCCTCATCAATCTTGAACCACTGACTTTTAATTTTTTTTAAATTTCATCTTTTTCATTGATTTCAAATTATAAGTATCATAATGTAGAAGTTTTTGAGTGGACTCTTTTTCTAAATTTACTCCAAAATCTTAAAAAATCTGAGTCAAAAATATTCCATAAGGCAAAGTTGGCTTTTCCCTTTGAGAGGCTTCTTGCATTACCTTTAAGAACAAAGCTGGAAGATTGAATTTTTCTCTCCTTAAGGTGTGATACATAACAATAACATCATTCTTTGTCAAAAAAATCAAACCTTCCAAGTCGAGGGAGAAAGATTCTAGCGGTCATGTGATGAAGAAGTCTATGCTCCACAGATAAATCCCTAGCATGAATCTCCTTAAAATGCATTGCATCATCTCTTCCAAATAAAAATATCAATCCAACAGCTCTATCATCTAATTTCTCTACTCCTTCAGTGGGTACATGAAGCAGAACACCTAATCTTCTCTAAGTCAAATTAATTTTAACCCCCTTAACTTTTGTTTCAAAATATCTTGGACTAACAATGTCACTTGTATAAAATTTTCTTACAAGATTTGGATAGATCAGAAGATCAATATCAGAACATAAATATTTCCATCCTTAAAATTTCAAACATTCTCTTATCTCAAACCCCTCACTTTCCAAAAAATCAAAATCTATCTGTTTTTCAATTGTAACAGTTCTAGAAGAAAATGGATCGACCTTTTTGACCTAGAAGAAGATGGAGATGGTGAAGAGGCCGAAGGAGAGGGCTGCACGGGGGCTGCCAGAGAAGGAGGAGACTGAGATAGCTCAGAGGGATGGTCTTGATGGTATTTTGATTGCCATTCTTTCCCATGAATACCTCTTCTTGATAGCGGAAAAGGGCATTGGCATGTGGAATCCCGATAACTTAGTCGGCTCATAAAAATTTTGAGTCCACTAAGAAATTAGTCGACTAAGTTTTTTTTTATGCATAAAAATGTTAGCAGACTCAGTCTAGCACAAATTTGAATTTTAAAATTTCAGGGCTAAAAATGATGCATGTCTTTTCTGATGCAATGTAAACATGTATAGTTCAAAAAAATTTATCATATTGAAGCAATCATTTCAACATATAAGCACATTCAATAATTTAACAATATAGATAAAATAAATCTAATTATTTTTTTATTGCACAAAATCTTTCTTCATTTAAAGGCTTAGTAAATATATCTACAATTTGATTTTCAGTTGGTATAAATTCAAGAATTATGTCATTATTTTGCACATGATCCCTAATAAAATGATTTCTAACTTCTATATGTTTTATCTTTGAATGTAACACTAGATTTTTTGTTAAATTTATGGTACTAGTATTATCACATCAAATAGAAATGTTATTACAAATAATACCATAATCCTCTAGTTGTTATTTGATCCACAATAGTTGAGCACAACAACTCCCAGCAGTAATGTATTTGGCTTCCACCATAGATAAGGCTACTGAACTTTGTTTCTTGCTAAACCATGAGACCAAATTAACTCTTAAAAATTAATAGATACTATTTGTACTCTTCCTATCTAAGCAACTATCAGCAAAATTTGAATCACTATATCCAGTTAAGTCTAATGAAGATTGTTTTGAGTTCCACAAACCTACATCTTGAGTGTTTATTAAATATTTAAAAATTTATTTAACTGCAGTTATATGAGATTCCTTAGAATTTGATTAATAAAGTACACACATACATACACTAAATATTATATTCAGCCTATTAGCAGTTAAATAAAGCAAAGATCCAATCATACCTCGATATAGTTTAGGATCTACTATTTTTTCTCTTAGATCTTGATCAAGCTTGTAACTTGTGCTCATAGGGGTGCCACTTCCTCTGACTTGCTCCATCTTAATTTTTTTTAATATTTTCTTGATGTATTTGCTTTGATTGATGAAGATCCTCTCATTTGATTACTTGATTTGGAGTCTGAAGAAGAAGTTCAATTCTCCCATCATACTCATTTTGAACTCACCTTGCATAAGATTAGTAAATTCTCTACACAAGACTTCATTAGTAGCACTGAATACAATATCATCAATATATAATTGCACAATCAATAAATTATTTATTTTTTTTTATGAATAATATTTTATCTACATAGCCTCTTTTAAAATCATTATTTAGTAAAAACTTACTCAATCTGTCATGCCAAGCCCTAGATGCTTGTTTTCATCCATACAAAGCTTTCTTAAGTTTGTATACATGATTAGGCAATTCTTGATTTTTAAAATCTGGAGTATTCTACATAAACTTCCTCCTCAATTAATCCATTCAAAAATATACTTTTACATCTATTTGAAAAAATTTAAAATTCACGAAACAAGCAAATGCTAAGAGCGATCTAATAGCCTCAAGTCTAGCAACCAGTGCAAAGAATTCATCAACCAGTGCAAAGAATTCTCTCCTTGATTATATCCTTGTGCAACCAATCTAGCCTTATTTCTAATTACATTATCCTTCTCATCTAGCTTATTCCTAAAGACCCATTTTGTTTCAAATTACTAAGAAATTTTTAGGTGTTTCAATTAATTTTCAAACTTTATTCTTTTCAAATTGATTTAACTCTTCTTGCATTGCTAAAATCCAATTTGGATCTTTTTTAGCTTCTATTATGTTCTTAAGCTCTAACTGTGATACAAATGCAAAGTGATTCATAGCTTCCCTAAGTGATGCTCTAATTTTAATACCATGAGATGGATAACCTATAATTAATTTCTTAAGATGTTTGGGATCATACCTCCATTCCTTTGGTAAATTTAATGTACCTTGCTCATCTTGAGGTTGTGGCACATTTTCTTCAACATCTTGCTCCATATCTTTTTTTTTCTTTAGAAGGAGTGCCTTCAATATTCATGTCCTTCAACTTCTTTCCAAGAATTTCTGCATCCATATCAAGCTCTTCTTTCCTTCTTTTAATAGAGTTAGTCTCATCAAAAATAACATCCACTGATTCTTCTAATATCAATGTTCTTTTGTTAAATACTCTATATGCTCTACTATAAAATGAATAACCTAGAAAAATATCTTCATCAAATTTAGTATCAAATTTTATCTTTGCCATTTATTAAAATAAAACATCTACATCCAAAAATTTTAAAATATGAAATATTAGATTTTTTTTATTAAGTTCATATGGAGTTTTCTTTAAAATTGATCTACTTAATACTCTATTTAGCATATAACATACTGTTAGAGGATGCTATGATTTCGTACGTGTAATTTAAATTTTTTTAAAAAAATTTATGTAACAGAAGTAAATAAATTAAAATATTTTTAATTTAAATATGTATCAAATTTGATCTGAAAAATATAGCTAGAATCTGGACGCGAACATGCTACCTTGATCTGAAATCTGATAAAGAAAACAAACATTATCAAAATCAAATTGAAGATCAAATCTCCATATCTTTGGATCCTGCGGATGTCCTGGGTTTCGATCGTAACTGCGCACGCACCCAGCCTCTGCTGGTATCCACATGGAGATGCATGATCAGAGCATCAAGATCATCGATGTACTAGCACCTTACAGATCTCACTCTTCAGCCTTGGATCTACATCTCTTCTTCTAGATCTCAAAGAAAAAGATCATTGCGTGAACTCTTTCATGCAGATCCGACGAGATCTGAATCAGATCATCAAGAAGGAAAGAAGAACCTTTCTTCTTCTCTTCTTCTCTCTCTTTTTCTCTCTTAGATCTAATTGTCATTAGATCTGGATGTTGGGATGAAAGGGAGAAAGAAAGGAGGCATTGGGAAGGAGATTTGCTGCAAGAAAGAAGGCCTCTCACAAATAGCACACGCCACCCCTTTTTCCTTAATTTCTTTTTTTTGTCACACGCAAAGAAACCCCTCTCACACCAAGAAGATAAGTTTAGATCTTTATCAAAATAGGGTATGTGTGGCATGTAATAATGGAAGAAAATAAGTTATGCGATTAAGAAGAACTGTGTGAGATCTCTTATGAAATTTTTTAGCACGTGCCCCACTTTTTTCAAAGTTTTTATCGCACAAAAAATATTCCATACCCCAATCTAATCTAATTAGAAAGTCTCTTTGATAAGGTATCTATTTAAATCATATTTGGATAGTTATCTTAAAGAGAGAGTCCCAGAAGGATAGGACACCAACTATTGGAGCCCCTCTTCTCTTCACGTGCACAAGAAAATAAGGGACGCGTCTCAACATGCGCCCTCCCCTTCTTGGCATGAAATCTAAAGAGAGAGTCCCAAAAAAATCCGAGCTCTATGAGTCATAATTCATCTAATTCAAATTGGATCTCAATTAGATTCAAATCAAGTCCGAATCGAGTCGAATTTGAAAGACTGTCAAGCCTGATTCAATCAAGCTTAAAATTTAAATCTAATTTGGATAATTAAATCTAATTAATATTAAATTAAATTAAATTTAAATTGATTAAGATTTAATTCATAATTTAATCAACCTCAATAAAATTATAATATTTACAATTAAGTCCCTACGCTAATAATTAGCAACTATTATAAATATAACACTTACAAATTAGCAGTTTCTAAAATTCAAACTATCAATCCGATTGATAATTTGAATATGATCCAAGTCATTGATCAGGTCATGCTCTTTTTGTGTGTGACCCTTCAGATTCTATTCTGTCTGATAGTGAAACATACCGTGATCTCCATCACAATATTATCGAAATTTTTTTCGATGGGCTAAAACGATTCCTACTCACCTCAACAAGGATCGTTGATCCAAAAATGATCCTAGTAAGTTCTCACGATCCACCAGTGACGTCTAGCAATATGTAGTGGCAACTCAGCAAAACAGAAAAGATGAACTCCGAGGTGCAGTTATCGTGTGATACAATCCTTCTATCATGAGTCTCAACTAAATGAAGGTCATGGAGAACTCGTCAAATTCCATCGTCAATCATATGCTAGATTGATTCGATTCGAGTTCATCTGTGAATCTCATAGAAATTTTTTTCAGTATTCACACTTACTCTGATAAAATTTTTTTTAAACTCAGTCTTACGAATCGCATAAAACTTTTTTTTTTCTATCAATATTGATAGATTCCATCTAGGTGCATCCTACTTCAAATAGCAAATCTGAATCTACAATAGCCAACATATACAGTAATGACCTAAATGGCTAAGGACCAAAGGAATGTGTAGTCAAACTAAGTAACCTCACTGTGAATAGCCAACACACCGTAGGTCAAAGGATCAATCATACCACTGCATCATCGAGAAAATCACTGACGAGTGAGTAGATATCCAAGTGGTTTCTCATATTGATCATGCTCAGTGTAAATTATTCTCTAACAACCACCTGCACTCTCATCCCAGTGTCTCTACACTGCAGACTCGAGACTCATCTGTCCTAAAGGAAGGTGATCCGTGCATCGATCTTGAAAGGATTGATTACTATCCTCCATGATGATCCTTCGATTGAGAGTATTTAAAAATTAACCACTAATGATGTATGTCTCAAATTCTTAATATCTTGAGAATATACAAAATCATCTTTGTTAATTTTTAGAACAAATCATGGACATAAATAACATGATTGATTATAAAGACTGCCTATCAAGTACAAAATATGTCCTAGAGAAAGGTATGTGTTAGTTAAGATTGGCTTCTAGGACACACATCTAACAAACTCTCACTTGCACTAAAGCCAATCAGCCATATATATGAGCCCTATCTTTTGAAGACAGACTTCAGTGTTTAGCTGGCTAAGTGAGTTGGGCCCACCACATCTTATGTGGAGTCTACTCTCTATACCTTCATATATTTCTACTTGAAGTAATCGCGTATATCTCTATTCTATATGTATGGACTTTTGGTGAGATCTTGGCTCCTTAGCAAGGGCTATGGACAATTATCTTTATAGTACAATATTAAAGCATTCAATGGTATGACATCCAGTTCTGTAACTATCATAAGAATCAGAATGCATCCTGCATATTTATAGCATATTCAGCTTCCATTGATCGATTGCCTGAAACTCTTCTAATATACCGAACCAATATAACTTAAAAATACATGCTGATGTAGATATTCTACCATCAATATTAGTGTATCCTCTCACTCGTAGCTCTAATCCTTCTTCAAAGATAAGAAATAATCCCTTAGTGCTTCTCAAGTATTTAGAGATATTTTCACAGCAATCCAATGCTTCCAGCATGGATTCGACTAATATCTGCTCATGACTTCACAGCAAGATATATCAAGTCGAGTACATAGTATAGCATATACTTATATCCAAGAGGATAGCGGATCTCTCTTGGAGGTTTCAATACTGAACCCTTTCAGCACCTCCTCTATATAATTGCCTATAAAAAATAAATATTTTTTTAGGATCTATCTCTATAGACCTTTATTTTCAAAATACAGGATGTTTGACCTAGATCTTTGATAAGAAAATTCTATATATAATCACATCATAACCGATATCAGTATGGGATCCTCCCACTGACCTTCATGTAACTACATAATTTCTCTTTATTTTTGATGAAATCAAACAACAATTTCACCTCTGAGATTTTAGCTTAAGTCCATAAATAGATTTTCACAGTGTGATCTCTATCACTGGAAGTGAAATCCATAGGCTACTGTAAATAGATATCTTTCAAAGATATCCATTTAGTAGGGCTATCTACACATCCATTTCTTGGGGTCGATGTACAGTATCGTCTCGTTGTAGATTTCGAGATCATCCCTATGTTTTCAATCTCTCTCAAAAAATATTTTTTCTGAATCTTTTGTAAGAATACCAAGTACCTTTTAAAAGAATAAGAGATCCTACTAGATCTACGAGATGGAGGAGGTACTACATATACTGACTCATCTTAAATAGGTTGTATAGGTCCTATGACTCATTGTTCTTCAAAGATTTTCTCTTTGAGTCTATCCTCCCACTATTTCTAAGAAAACAGTATGATTGTTCAGAATCACATAGTGAACTATTGAGAAGAGAAAGTAACATTCCAAATTCTTTTGGGATACCCATAAACAAGTTCTCACAGACCTATCATCTAACTTGTCCACCATATCATATCTTATATGGTGTGGTGAAACCAACTTTAAAGGAAACCTAATTTAAATTTTAAAAATTAAATCTTGTTTCTAAAGAAATAATAGTTGAACTAGTGATGTTCATGATGAACTAGACCATATCTCATACAGCACCATTGCTCCTTATAGGTACCTCATTGACCTGAGATTTACAAGGAGAATTTCATCATGAAACTATGCCATTCTCTTTAGATAATCGATAAATTTTTTATTTGGTATTACGTCCTCCATCTGATTGAAGTACTTTTAGAAATTTTTTAATTTATTTTTTCTACTTCACATTTGAATTCTTTGAATCTTTCAAAATCTTTTAGATTTATATCTCATATACATACCTATACCATAACTGTTCATCGATAAAGATGATGAAATAGTGATAACCTCCTAGTCTGGCTCATCAAATGGGTCATGCACATCGTATGTATATTAGGATAAGTATCTCAGTGGTCCTATCCCTCTGACCTACAAAAAAATAGCTTGATCATTAATCCTCAAAGAGATGATTCACAGACTAGATATGACTTAACAGTCAATTAGCCAAAAGACCCATTTTTTTCAGTCGGCAGATCATTTCTTCTCATGCATGACCTAGCCAAAAGAACCATCTATATACTTTAGGTTATTTAGTTCTAGATCTCTTAGACCCAATGGCATTCACTATTTTGCTCAAATAATTTTCATAAATGCATTACCATACAAATGATAAAGAACTGAATCCAAAATAGTAATCACTGAGGTTAGGTGCTCATGGCTACAGTGCAACTTTTGCACCATTGCCGACTCAAAAGAGTCACTTCATCTTCTCTCAGTCCTCTTTCTTTCTTAGACCCTATACTAAAGTACATAATATACACTAGTCTAATGAAAAAGAGAAAACCGTAAGGTCAAATTTGAGCAATTCGACATACCTTCCAAAGGCATGTCAATATTTCTTTAGATTCTCCAGGTATGTATTTTTGAATTTTTTAAGGTCCTTTAGTTATCAGCATATTGATCAATTCAGTTAAGATACTATAATATTTATTCATATAATAGTTTCATAAACTATTCGTATGAATCAGAGATTATAGGATCAAATTCATTAGTAATTTCTTATACATGGTCTTGTCGAGCTTTTCAAGCTCTTCAATGTCCTTGATCATCGATCATGGATAAATTGCCTATCACGCATCTTATGCACTGTGAGACTCTGATCATCTCACAACTATTGCAGATGAATCAACATATCATTGATAGTCTACATATCCTTATACATATATTGGATTTCATCAACTATGGAGTCCAATTTATAGCACCTAACCTAATTGTCAATGTTCAACCATTTGTCAAGTATAGCTCGTTGACTATGGATTGGATAAGCTGGTGTCATTGGGTTAATCTGGTCAAGAACATGGTTTAATTTCTAAAAGCTAAGAACTATTCTTATATTTTTAAGCCAGAATATATAATTGATTTTGGTTAAGTGATTGATATCTAGGATTCAAGCTAGAGGGTTGGAAGCTGACAAAATTGATCATAAAGAATAAAGATTTAATTACATGATTATACTTATAATAGTTTGTTCTAAAAATTTTAAAAATAAATAAAAGCTCTCATTAATTTTTTGAGTCTCTCACACTCCTCAGATGGAGAAACAAAAATTCTAACATGATAAGTGGTTCTAGTGGGTGCTACGGTCCCATCGATATACAGCACCTCATCTAACAGTTATTGATGACACATATATCAATATATGGATAACTCTTTATCCAGATGCTTCTTCAAGCATGTTGCAGTGATTTGGTCTCTAAGTCCTGTGGCCTCACCTAACAGTTATTGACACATGTCTTAGTTAAGTCCGACCCATCATTCATTAGTGAGTGTAAAGCCATCATTGGATTCCTCACCTGACAGTTATTGGGTCTAACCTCATCTTTACCTCGGGGCATCTAATACCAATAGAGTGATTGTGCCTTCTCGATGCAATCGAACTATTGCAACCAACCGAGAACAATCAATGTTGGAAAAAGCAGCCGCATCTCTACAATGGTGGAAGACCAATAGACTTAATATTTAGTGAGAAGATTTAGGTTCAGATCTCTTCTACTTAGTCACATATATCTGATATAATGACTAATTTGATTTTGATCAGCACATCTCATGTCTGACCAACCTAGTCAGCATGGGTGAACTCGGGTCAATAAGTAACCTAATACAAAATATAATCTCTCAAGATGGTTAGGTAAGTGAAGATGAGTGGGGGTCCCCCCATTGCTTTTCTTAGATACCAACGAATTGGCTAGGTTAGACAACGGAACCAATTAAAGAATCAGTATCTAATACTTGCCTTAGACATCAAATTGATTGATTAGAATCAATTAGATTAACCTATAGACCCAGGCTCGAATCTTGAGTCAAATTCGATCTTGACTTAATCAATTCATATCACATATGAATTAATTTGACCAACTATACTTAAATTCAATTTTGAGCCCTTTTGACCTAATCCCAACTAACTCTTGATTAGGTTCTATCAACTGCTCAAAATCGAAAAAAATTCTAATCTGATCTAATCAATGACCCTAGTTGTAATTTAGTCTTTAAACCTAATTTGTTCAATTTATACCCAAAGTCCATATTTTATGTATTGAAATTTAGATCTTAAATTTATATTTTTAGATCTTATAATTTTAAATCTTAATTCTCAATTAAGTATATTATGTACATGGGTTTAAGTTTAGATCTCAAAATAATTTTTAATCTAAATAATTTATATTGTATCTCATACAATTTTGCTGTCTGCAGAATCGAGTCGACTTATCCTGGTATATGAATTGACTTATCACAGTGAGTCGGCATAACATTGAGATAATAAAAACCTATAGACCTAACCTGTACAATTGAGTCGGCTCATCAGCAAATGAGCCGACCTATCAGGATCTCGAGTTGACTATAATAAAAATAAGTCAACTCATCAAGCACTCGAGTCGATTCAATTGAGAATCGAGTTGACTCCACAAGCATACCGGTCATAGTCTCATATTTCTATGCAAATAGAATCTAAGGTTTTGGATCTAGGGTTTTGCAGAAAATAATTTTTAGATCGTGTGTCAAAACAATATATCACATATAATATTTAGCGATCTAAAACACATAAAAATACATGCATCATCTGATTTAAATTTAAAATATATAATACATACAATTTTTTATTCGCTGTTCATCTTCATGGAAAATATCACATTCAGTACCTTTACACGTCATAAGAAAGAACCCATCAAATGGGCAAGAGAGGGACTTTAATCCCTTCATCTTTTTATGACCGGACGGCTATAGTGATTATCCCAATTCGATTACTAAGATATTAAGAGATTAATCTAACATATTACATATGTAATCAATTAAAAATTAGATCTAATTATCTTTCATATGTCAAACATATGAACAATAATTTTGAATCTATGCATATAGAAAAAATTTCAGCAATCATACTAGATCCAAATTAAATCTTAATTAATATATTCAGATCTAAAATTAATTTTAAATCTGAATAATTTATTATTTATTTCAGATCTAAAATAATTTTAGATCTAAAATAATCTTATAATCATATTACAGTATACAGAAAAATCAGATCTAACATTAATTGATGTTCTACATCATTCTAGGACAATCGTTCAGTATAACAGGATTATGCTCGGATAACTTTATTTTAGAATGACGTTGTTCATCTTACTAATCTTCAGATCTGATTTTTATAAATTAGATTTCAGATCTGAGAGGTTTTCATATTCATATCAGAACCTATGCTCTGATACCATTGTTAGAGGATGCTATGGTTTCGTACGTGTAGTTTAAATTTTTTTCTAAAAATTTATGCAGCAGAAGTAAATAAATTAAAATATTTTTAATTTAAATACATACCAGATCTAATCTGAAAATCATAGCTAGAATCTTAGCACGAACATGCTATCTTGATCTAAAATCTAAAAAAGAAAGCAAATATTAGCAAAATCAAATTAGAGATCAGATCTCTATACCTTCGGATCCTGCGGATGTCCCGAGTTCCAAACATAGCCGCGCACGTGCCTGACCTCTGCTGGTATCTACACGGAGATACCTGATTGAAGCATCGAGATCATCGATGTGCTAGTACCTTACAGATTTCGCTCCTCAGTCTTGGTCTACATCTCGAAGAAGAAGATCACTGCACGAATTTTTTCGCACAGATTCGATGGGATCTGAATCAGATCACCATGAAGGAAAGAAAAATCTTTCTTCTTCTCTTGTTCTCTCTCTTTTTCTCTCTTAGATCTGATCACCATCAGATCTGAGCATTGGGGATGAAAGGGAGAAAGAAAGGAGGCATTGGGAAGGAGATTTGCGGTAAGAAAGAAGGCCTTTCATAAATAGCGCATGCCACCCCTTTTTTCTTAATTTTTTTTTGTCGCACACAAAGAAACCCCTCTCACACCAAAAAGATAAGATCAGATCTTTATCAAAATAGAGTATGTGTGGTGTGTAATAATGGAAGGAAATAAGTTGTGCGACCAAGAAAAACTATGTGAGATCTCTCACACAATTTCTTAGCATACGCCCCACTTTTTCTAAAGTTTTTGTCGCATAAAAAATTATTCCATGCCCCAATCTAATCTGATTAGAAAGTCTCTTTGATAATACATCTATTCAAATCATATTTGGATGGTTGTCTTAAAGATAGAGAGTCCAAGAAGGATGCAGCGCCAACTATTGGCGCCCCTCTTCTCTTCATGTATGCAAGAAAATAAGTGATGCATCTCAACGCACCCCTCCCCTTCTTGGCATGAAAATTGGAGAGAGAGTCTTAGAGAACCTGAGCTTTATGAGTCATGGTTCATCTGATTCAAATTGAATCTCAATCAAATTCAAATCGAGTCCGAATCGAGTCGAATTCGAAAGACTGTCAAGCTTGATCCAATCAAACTTGAAATCCAAATCTGATTTGGATAATTAAACTCAATTAATATTAAATTTAATTTAATTTAATTTAATTTGATTTAAATTAATTAAAATTTAATTTATAATTTAATCAATCTCAATAAAATTATAATATTTATAATTAAGTCCCTATACTAACAATTAGTAGCTGCCATAACTATAATGCTTACAAATTAGCAGTTTCTAAAATTCAAACTATCAATCCAATTAATAATTTGAATATGATCCAAATCATTGATTAAGTCATTTTTCTTTTATGTATGACTTCTCAAGTTTTATTCTGTCTGATAGTGAGACATACCGTGATCTCCATCACAGTATCATCAAAATTCTTTTCGATGGGCTAGAATGATTCCTACTAACCTCAACAAGGATCGTTGATCCAAAAATGATCTTCATAAGTTCTCACGATCCACTAATGATATCTAGTAGCATGTAATAGTAACTCAGTAGAATAGAAAAGATGAACCCCTAGGTGCAGTTATCGTGTGATATAATTCTTCTATCATGAGTTCCGACCAGACGGAGGTCATGAAGAACTCGTCAAATCCCATTATCAGTCATATGCTAGATTGGCTCAACTCAAGTTTATCTGTGAATCTTGTAAATTTTTTTTTCAGGATTCACACTTATTCTAGTCAGAGATTTTTTGAACTCAGTCTTGCGAATCGTATAGGACTTCTCTTTTTCTACCAAGGTCGATAGATTTCATCTAGGTGCATCCTACTCCAAACAGTGAACCTGAACCTACAATAACCAACATACACAGTAAGAATCCAAATGGCTAGGGACCAAGAGAACATGCAGTTAAACTAAATAGCTTCGTTGCGAATAGTCAATACATCATAGGTCAAAGGACCAATCACACCACTGCAGCATCGAAAAAATCACTGATGAGTGAGTAAACATCCAAGTGATTTCTCGTATTGATCACGCTCAGTGCAAGCTGTTCTCTAACAACCACCTGCACTCTCACCCCAGGTCTCTACACCGCAGACTCGAGACTCATCTGTTCTAAAGAGAGGTGATCCATGCATCGATCTTGAAAGGATTGATCACTGCCCTCCATGATGATCTTTCGATCGGAAGTATTTAAAAATTAATTACTAATGATGTATGTCTCAAATTCTCAATACCTTGATAATAAATAAAATTATTTTTATTAATTTTTAGGATAAATCATGGATACAAATGACATGATTGGTTATAAAAACTGCCCATCAAGTATAAAACATACCCTAGAGAAAGGTATGTGTCAGTCAAGATTGGCTTCTAGGACATACATCTAACACATGCGGTGTTAATAGCTTCCCCCCAAAAGTATTTTGGAAGATTACTTTTACAAAGTACGGTCTGTGCCATTTCAATTAATGTTCTTTTCTTTTTTTCTACCATCCCATTTTGTTGAAGTGTCTTTGGTATTGAAAAATTATGATTAATTTCATTTTTAGAACAAAAATTTTCAAACTTATGATTTTTAAATTCGATTCTATGATCACTTCTTATATTCACAATACTATATTATTTTTCTCTTGTTATTTTGTTAAATAAGTCAACAAACATTTCAAATGCATCATCTTTATGTGATAGAAACAAAGTCTAAGTAAATCTTGAAAAATCATCAATTATAACAAAACCATATCTTTTTCCTCCTAGACTAGTCGTTGAAATTGGTCCAAACAAATTCATATGAAGTAGTTCTAATGGCCTAAAAGTTGAAACAATATTATTTAATTTGAAAGATGATTTTGTTTGTTTATCAAGTTGACATGCTTTACAAATCTTATCCTTTTCAAAATTTATTTTAGGTAGGCCTTTACCAAGTTAAATTTTATTAATTCTGTCAATGAATCCATGCTTACATGACCTAATCTATTATATCAAATCCAACTAGATTCATTTGCTTTAGTATTTATAGTAACTAAACATTCAATGTTTTCATTCTTAAGTTCATCAAGATCAACAATATAAACATTGCCATGTCTCTTTCCTATGAATTTGATGCTATCATCAAATGAACTAGTTACAATGCAATAAGATGATTTGAATAAAATATTGAAACCTATATTACATAATTGACTAATGCTAAATAAATTATGCATTAAACCTTCTATTAGTAAAATATTTTCAATACAAGTAGAGGGTGTTATCAAGATATTATCGAGATCAATTATTTTGCCTTTACCATTGTCTCCAAAAGTTACTACACCTTTATTTTTAGCTTCAAGAGAGATAAATTGTGACTTATCTCCCGTCATGTGGCTTGAGCATCTACCATCAAGATACCATCTTCTTTTAGCTCTTATGGATGCCAAGCACACCTACACAAGTATTCAAGTAAACTTAGATACTCAAGCTAACTTGGATCCTTCGGGGTTAGCTTAAATAGTTCCTTTTAGAACCCAAATTTATTTTATCTTTGATTTGTCTAAATTAAATATTTGGCATTCTATAAATTTATATCTAATTTTATTATATTTATAATAAGTAATAATTTTACCATGATTTTGAGATTTTTCATATACATTCTTTAAAAATTTTGGCTTTCTTAATGGATTGTATCCGATACCAGCTTTATCAAAAATCATCTTTTGATTATTAATCAACATTTGTAACTTTTCAGAACTTAGCATGATCTTATCTGCTATAGATCTTATTCTAATCACTTCATCTTATAAGGATTCATTTTTTTCATTTGATTCATCTTGCTTACTTTGTAATTCCTTTATATCTTCTCCCATTTTAGTTTTATCCTTACTTAAGATTTGATTCTCTTTCTTTAGTTCTTTGTTCTTACGAGATAGCTTCTTAAAATCACAAAGTAAATCATTGAAAGCATCATATAGTTCTTCGAATGTAAATTCAAAAATTGAATCATCATTGTTTACTTCATCCTCCAATGCCATAAGGCAAAGATTTGCCTCTTCTTTCTTTTGACACTCTTCCTCACTTGAAGAAGAATCCTCATCATTGCTCTATGTTGCTTTTAATACCTTTTTTCTTGACTTCTTAAATCTTTTCTTTAGAAATGGACAATCCATCCGAAAATATTCGGGCTTTTTATATTCATAGCAAAGATGCTGTTCTTTTTCTTTTTCCTTCTCTTTCTCTTTGCTACTATCTCTCTTGCTATACCTTCTCCTTGGTTCAAATTTTTTTTCCTTCTCATAAACTTCTTGAACCTTCTTGCTATCATGGCCATCCCCTCATCATTTTCAAAATCTTCTTCGGAGTCACTCTCCTCCTTATGGATGGCAATAGCTTTAAGGGCAATAGACTTCTTTTTCTTCACCTCTTCTTCTTTCTCTTGATTCACGTTCAACTCATGAGTCATGAATGAACTAATCAGCTCCTCCAATGTAAGATTATTTAAATCTTTCACCTCTTAAATGGTAGTCATCTTTGGCTCTCAATTCTTTAGCAAAGATCTAAGAATTTTACATACAACATCACTATTAGTATAGTCTCCTCTGAAACTCTTTAAACCATTCAAAATATTAGTGAATCTTGTGAACATTTTCATGATTGTTTCATACAGTTCTATTTTAAATAGCTCATAATTGTATACCAACATATTTATGTTTATTTCTTTGACTTGATTAGTATCCTCATGGGTGACTTTAAGTTTATCCTAAATTTCTTTGACGGATAAATATGTTGATATCCTATTAAATTCATTTGCATTCGAGACAGAATATAGAATATTCATTGCTTTGCTATTAAGTTGAGCTAGTCTCTTGTCATGTTCATCTCAATCCTTTTTAGATTTGGAGATGAACACTCCATCAACAGTGATTTTGGGTATGTGTGGGCCATTAACTATGACATTCCATATGTCATAATCTAGTACTTGGATGAAAATTCTCATTATTGTTTTCCAATAGGTGTAGTTTGTCTCATTGAAGAGTGGAGGTCTATTGGTTGATTGCCCTTCAACCAATGAAGTCCCAATTAGATTTGCCATTTAATCTTTAGCTCTATAACCGTTAGGTCAACAACTAATATTAGAGTACTTGCTCTGATACCACTTGTTGCCCAAGGATGGCTATCTAAGAGGGGGATGAATTGGGTATTTAAAAATTCTGGAGATACTTGTGCAAATAAGTGCTTAATGAGATGAGTAAACTATATACAATAAGTAAAAACAATAAGTAAACAAGTACACAATCACAAACTCAAAATTTTATAGTAGTTTGACACCAAACTCAACACCTACGTCCACTTTTCAAGTAAACCACTTGAAAATTCAACCATAATTCACCATAAGAATTACAGTCCAATTGTTTACTTTGGGCTCACAATCTAATCCGGTTGGTTTTATCTTAGGCTCACCAATCTTAGCCGTACAATGATTGTTTTACATGGACTAACAATCAACTCTGATTGGTTTTATACTTTGCCTACCAATCAAATCAAATATAATGTCCAACTCTAGGCTTGGACCAACCTAAGTTTCTCACCCCAAGAAACTTGAAAATAAATACAATAACAATGAAATTTAAAAGAGAAAGAAATGCTCAATAAAGCCTGGAGAGGAAGTTGGAGTTGCTTTGCTCGTCGGCTTGGCTTCTTCTCTTTGAATGCTTGAGAAATATGGATGAAGATCTTCAATAATGATTTTTTGACTTCTCTCAACTTAAGGATGTAGAAGGACAACAAAAAAAATTAGTAGGACACTCTTTCCTTTCACTATTCAGCTCAAAATAGAAAAACTCGTCACTAGGATTCCAAAAGATATTTTTCAATGCTCCAAAGATTTTTTTATATAATGCTGATGTTTCCCACCACTTAAAATCATCTGGAGATTCTCTAAAAATGTTTGATCTATTGGAGATATGAAAATAGCCGTTATAGGATGCATGGGACAAAAAGCTACTTTTTTCAAAAACTAGCCATTACAGATACTGGGTCGGCTCAGTTTTTCTCTGAGTTGGTTCAGTTCATAACTAGGTCAGCTCAGTTCTTCATTGGGTCAGCTAAGTTGTAATAGGTTGAAATCAGACTTTCTGTCGTTTGATATGTTCTCAGACTTGGACGGCTATCTTTCTGACTAAGTCAGCTAGGTTGCTCACTAGATCGACTAAATTGAAAATTGGATTGGCTCAATCTTTCAGGTTCTAAAATTTTACTTTCTGTACTTTTTATTTTCTGTATCTTCTCAAACTGGGTCGGCTTAGTTTGCATGCCAAGAGTTGTTTACCAGTCTTTCTTCTTCAATTTTCTTTCTAGGCTAGATTTGTCTTGTTTACTTGATTTTATTCCTCATTAATTTTTTTTTTTAAGGTGTGTCTAGTCCAGAATTTCTTCATAAAACTCTTGAATGGTGATGCTTCATTTAATCGATGGAAAATACTGGGAACATAGCAAGCACTTAAAATTTAAGCTATACAATCTCAAAAATAATATTAGTAATCTAACAATTTATATTCAAACATTTTTATTATCATCAAAATCGATCTCGGGGTTAATAGAAATGGATGGGTTCTTTGTTATTATAACTTAGTTTCAATGCTAGATTTTATTTATTTGGGTGGTAGTACGAATTCTCTACTGGACTCAAGTTTCCATTCTTTACCTTCAACAACATGGGGTGATGGAGATTTTTTGTTATTCCCAATCTTGGTGCTCGTGTTTTAAACTTCTTGCCAGTTATGTTTTGGTTTGTAACTTGAATATATTGTCGAGCCATACAGTGTGTTTCAGTGTTTGGAACATGTACTATAAGCAGGTTGCTCTATCTTTATCTTAATGAATTTAGCTATGCCCCTCCTTTTACACAAACACAAAAAATGCTGAATCAGTATAAAGATTAAAATTTTAGTAAGCAGGAAAAAGGCTCGCTGTAATGAAGAAAAGTAGCACAAAATTCATATTGATCTTTAATTTCCATGCCTTTGGCTATATAACACCTGAAACAAAAGATGAAATGAAAGAAGGATGAACAAAAATACCTCGTCGATCTCCCAAAAATCTGATTGAATGGCTCAGTCTCCTCTCAAGAACCCAGAATACATCAGGTCTTCTTTCGCTGCTAGAACTACTTTCTTTTTCAGTAAAAAAAAACATATACCACATTCAAACCAAAGGATCCATTCAAGGGGCTTCATATTTCTTTAAGAGAGCTTGACGTTTCCCAGCATGTTGAGCTCCATCCTTCCCAATCCAACGGAGTCTTGAAGAGATCTTGGAGTCTTTTGCTATAAGTCAGATGACTTGATCTAAAGCAAGTGGGATTGCTATAGTACATTTTTCTTTTTTTTTTTTTAAACCTTCTCTCTACCCCTCTGTCCCCCTCCACTCGTTCTTCGTAATCCCATCCCCCAGGAGAGCGGCGACCCCCATGCCATGCTCGCCCTCGACCTCTCGACCGCCCCTATTTCCCCTTTTTGCTTATGGAGTTACGGCATGGGACTGAAGGTGGGGTGATGAAAGAAGATGACATCGAGGTCCAGTGATGCATGCTCAAAGAAGCTTTCAGAGAATCCTCAAACGATGACCGCCCAGCTCGTTCGGTCGCCAATCCCTCCCTCTCGATTCATGGATCCTTTCCCTCTCACTTTTTTTTTCCCCTCTTACTTTTTTTTTCATAAGAATGCATACATGTATATTTCAATTTTTTTTTTTTGCTAAACAATGTAGCAGAATTAAAGATTAAAACTCTTTTTAATCTAGAACATGCATGCATAAGATCAAGTACACAAGGATCTACTTTATATGCTAAAATTAACACATATTGATTTTATGCTGAAATTAAATATGTGATCGGATCACATATCTATTTCGCTAATCCTTTCTTCTAAATCTAGATCTAGAAGAAGATGGATTCTCCCTTAGCCAAACAAACATATGGCCTCCACAGGTATCCACTCAGGATCAATCTGGATTAGCTCTCTTTGATGTAGATCTTTCTTCTTCAAGAACGATCTTCCTACGAATCTAAATCAAGTTTGGATCTTATGATCAACTCTTGATCTTTCCTTAATCTTCTTCTTTTCTTCTCTTTTCTTGATCTCCTTCCCTTGATCTTGATGCAATCAAGATCTAGAAATCAGCAAGGAAGAAGAGATGCCCAAGCTTCTTGGGTGTTGGAAGATGGTGGACGTCCATGCCTTTTGGACGTGTGAACCAAAGGGAGAAGAGAGAGGAGGCATGGGGGGCTGTTTGGAGGCTAAGTACAATCTGAAAATCTGATACAAAACACTTAGGAGAGGCCCTCTTAAATAGAAAAGAGATTGCAATCCTAATCAAAATCAAATCAGCCACCTAATGTGAGTCCTAATCGCATTAGGACTCCTTGTATCCCCATACTTTGACCACGCTCAGGTGAACCAAGGGGGTGCCAAGGGTTGGCGCCTTCTAGGGCCCTCTCTCACATGCTAACCAAGGGAGGTGGTGCACCCTTCCCTTGTCCTTCATGCCACCAATCAAGTGGGCACACCCACACTTGATCAAATCAAGTGGCACCCCAACTAGGTTCAATCAAGGAATCAGTTAGGGATTAGATCCCTATATATGATCCAAAACTCTAAGTACCCAACATTTGGAGTCCAATGAATCTAATTTATTTAGGTTCTTAGTAGATAATTAACTTGAATTAATTCTTATCAAATAAGTAATTCAAGTTTAAAGAAAAAATTGGGTTCAACCTTGTGCTAGCAAGATTACTCCAAACTCAATAGGATTTCTCCTAACCCAATTGAGACTTCATAGGTCCAATTGCTTAATCCAGATCTAATTCTTTTGTTGTGTAACCCCATAGATTCATATCTATCTGGTAGTGAGATACACCATGATCTTTATCATAGTATCATTGAAACTCTTTTCAATAGATCAGAATAATTTTACTCTAACTCAATAAGGATCATCGATCCTGAACAATCTTAGTGAGCTCTCACAATCCACCAATGACATGTAGCAGTATGTAGGACAACCCAGCAGAATCAAAAAAAAATCTTAAATTATAGTTTCCATATGATTCAATCCCTCTATCATGAATCTCGGCTAGATGACAGGTCATAGATAAATCATCAAACCTCAACATCAGTCATATGATATATTTGATTAGCTTAAGTCCAATTATGATTCTCATGAAAACTTTTTTCTATCAATCACACTGCTATGGCCACAAACTCATGGACTTAGCCTCTCAAATTCTATAGGACTACTCCTTTCTATCAAGATCGATAGATTCCATCTGGATATGCATCATGCTCCTACGGTGGACCAACTGTCACCAACATACACTATAAAGACTCAAAGAGGTCATATTTCTGTATCAGTCAAACTCCAGCAGCTTCACTGTGAGCAATCGTACCATCACAAATCAAAAGATCATTCACATAATTATAGCATTGAGATGATCACTGATGATTGAGTAGAAATCCATATGATCTCTCGTATGGTCATGCTCAGTACTAGTTATTTTCTAACAACTATTTGCACTTGCCACTCAGTGTCTCTATACTGTAGACTAGAGACTCATCTATCTCGAAGAAAGCGATCTACAAGCCGGTCTGTCCAGATTGATCACTGTCCTCATGATGATACTATGATTTGAAGTAATTTAAAAAGTAATTATACATACCTCTAATTCTCAACACTTTGAGAATATATATCATAAGTATTAATTCCATAGATGATTCAAAGACACATCACACTTGAATAAAAAATAAAACTTATCCTTTTATTGATCAAATCAATATTTTAAGTATAAAATTATACTCTAAAGTTATTATAATGTGTCAGCCATATTAGTTTCTAGAACATTCATCCAACAATCTTCCATTTGGACTAAAGCCAATTGACCATTAATCTAAGTTCCATCTTCTCAAGGTGGACTTCTATCTTTGGCTGGCTTAATTGCTTTATCAGCAGGTCTGCCATATTATCCGCGGAGTCTACTTTTCGCATCTCGACATATTTTATTTCGATGTAGTCGCATATGATGTGGAATCATCACTCGATGTACTTAGATTTTTTATGAGACCTTGGCTCTTTAGCAAGTGCTATGGCTCTATTATTATCGCAATACAGTGGTATGGCATTTGATGTCATTACCTCAAGCTCCACGATAAACTTTTTGAACCATAAACTTTTTTTGCAGCATTCGAAGCAGCGACATATTCAGCTTCTATGGTCAAATCCGCTATGATGGGTCGCTTGAAATTTTTTCAGCTGACTATACTACTATTACGTATGAACACATATCCTAATGTAGACTTTCTATCATTAGGATCAGACATGAAGTCTGAATCAATATAATCCTCAACTTGCAACTTAGAACCTCCTCCAAAGATCAAGAACAAATCTTTAGTTCTTCTTCAATACTTAAGGATGTTCTTCACAGCTATCCAGTGCTCCTCATCTGAATTCGACTGATACCTACTCATGACACTCACAGCAAAGATAATATTAGGTTGAGTACACAACATAATATACATGAAGCTCTCTATAGTTGAGGCATAAAGAATCCTACTCATACACTGAATTTTCTCAGATGTGGTCAGACACATTATCTTAGAAAGACGAATACCATACCTAAGAGGTAAAAGTTTTCTTTTAGGATTTTTCATGTTAAACTTCTTCAGCACTTTTTCTATGTATAGCTTGTGAGGTAGACCTAGTATCCTTTTAGATCTATCCCTATAGACCTTTATTTCGAGAATATAAGATACTTTTTCTAGATCTTTCATAAAAAAATTCTTGGACAACCATCTTTTGATCAAGTTTAGCATGAAAATATCATTCCTAATAAGAAGGATATCATCTATGTACAATATGAGAAAAGTTATTACGCTCCCACTGATCCTTTTGTATACACAGGATTCCTCCTCATTTTTAATGAAACCAAATAATTTGATCACATCATCAAATTAAAGATTTCAACTCTGAGAAGCTTGTTTTAATCCGTATATTGATCTTTGCAGCTTGCAGACTTGATGATCACTATCACCGGATGTGAAACCCAAAAGCTGCTCTATATAGATATCTTTCTCAAGATGTCCATTCAAAAAGTAGTTTTCACATCCATCTGTCAGATTTTATAATCATAATAAGCTACAACAACAAGCAGAGTGCAGATAGATTTTAGCATGACTAAGAATGAGAAGATTTTCTGATAGTCAATGCTTTTGCACTGACTATAATCTTTTACCACGAGCCTAGCTTTATAGGTTTTTACCTTACTATCTGTATTTATTTTTCTTTTGTAGATCCATTTACACTCAATGGATACTATATCCTTAGGTGGATCTACTAAAATCCATATTTGGTTCGAGTGTATCAATCAATTTCTGACTTTATTGTATCTAATCATTTTTTAAAATCAATATCAGACATCATCTCGTCAAAGATATTCGGATCATCTCTATGACCCTTATCTCCCATAAGAAATATTTCTTCTGCATCCTCCATAAGCATGCCCATGTACCTTTCAGGAGGATGGAAGATCCTACTAGATCTACGAGATGGTAGAGGAACATTAGCTATTGACTCATGAATAATGGGTTCCTGAGGATCTATAGCTCATTGCTTTTCAGAGACCTTTTCTTTAAGCTTAATTGACCTCCCACTGCCACCATCCTTAATAAATTAATTTTTTAAAAATTTGGCATGATGAGTCACAATCACATTGTGTTCTTGTGGAAGTAAAAGTAGTATCCTATGATTTCTTTCAGATATCCTATAAAATGAGCTATGATAGATCTATCTTCTAGTTTGTCAGCCATTTATTTTCTAACATAGGCTGAATATCCTCAAGTCTTCAGATGACCTAGACTTGACTTCTTACCACATCATATCTCATATCGTATGGTAGGAACAGATTTAGATGGAACCCTATTCAATAGATATATTACAGCTAACAAGGCATGTCTCCAAAGATATAAGGATAAATTAGTAAAACTCATCATGGATCTAACCATATCTAATAGGGTCCTATTCCTCCTTTCGGATATCCTATTGCGCTAAGGTGTTCTAGGAGGAGTCTATTGAGAGACTATGCCATTGTTCTTAAGATATCTCAAAAATTTTCAACTAAGATATTCACCTCCTTGATCAGATCAAAGAACCTTAATAGGTTTGTCTATTTATTTTTCTACTTTATTTCTGAATTTCTTGAACTTTTCAAAAACTTCATATTTGTATCTCATAAAAAACACATATCCATATTATGACAAATCATCGCTAAAGGTGATGAAGTAGCTATAACGACTCTTGATCTGAATATCAAATGGTCCACACATATCGATGTGTAGTAGGGTAAGTAACTCAGTAGCTCTTTCCCCATGTCCTACAAAGGGTAGCTTGATTATTTTTTTCTCGAAGGCAAGATTCACAAGCTAGGTATGACTCAAAATCAAAAGAGTCAAGGATCCCATCCTTTTCTAGTTTATTTATCTTGTCCTCTCCAATATAACCAAGCCTAAGATGCCATAGGTACTTCAGGTTAATTTTATCTCTGAGTTTTTTTTGACCTACGGTACTCACTATTTGCTCGTTTATATTCACATTCGCATCAACATGCAAGTAATAAAGACTATCAATTAAAAGATCACATACAATCAATTTATTTTCTAAATAAATAAAATTAAAATTTTATTAAAATTAAAATCAAAACTATACTATGCTAACATAGATACAAAAATCAAATTCTGACAAGCTACAGGTACAAAATAATAGTTTTTTAAATCTAATCTAAATCCTGACGGTCATCGAAAGGGATAAGTGCCAACAGCTTCTGTAGCAATCTTTGCTCCATTATCGATTCGAAGGATCATGTCACCTTCTCTCAATCTTCTACTTTCTATTAGATCATACATTAAAGTACATATATGAGTACTAGAACCAGAGTCCAATACCTAACTAGAAATAGAAGAAATAGTTAGATTAGATTCAATTATAAGCATACTTGACATACCTTCCAAAGGTATGTCGCCCTTCTTGGTCTTCAGGCTCTCCAGATAGAGTAGACAGTTTCTTCTCCAATGGCTATCAATGTCACAGTGAAAATACTTTTCTTTTGCTGCAGCCTTCTTCAGAGAGTCCTTTTTTGGCTTTCTCTCCTTTTTCTGCTTCTTAGTGGATTTATTCCTCTTCTTCCAACTAGATTTTTTTTTGGATGAAGAAGTCCACTCTATAGCGAGAACAGTGCCCCTTGAACTTTTCAAGGTTCTCTCAGTAGTGACCACCATATTGACTAGTTCGGATATAGTGCAGTCCAGTTTGTTCATATAAAAATTTATAATAAATTGATTATAAAAACTTGTAAGAGATTGGAGGATCAAATCTACTTATAATTCTCTTTGCATATTCAGTCTGAGCTTCTTAAGCTCTTCAAGGTCCTTGATCACTGTCATATAATATTCATGGACCGACTATCCTTCGCATATTTTTATATTAAAGAGTCTCTTGGAGACCTTAAAATATACTGTACAGCTCTGCTCACCATACAACTCTTGCAGGTGAGTGATCATAGCCCTAGCAGTAGGCATATGCTCATGCTGACTCTGTAACTCATTTGATGTGGAAGTCAGTACATAGCACTTAATCTGACTGTCTTCATCCATCTATTTATCATGTGCTACTCTTTGCTCAGCACTAGAATGGTTTGATAATACCAGAGGATCCTGATCAAGTACATATCTTAATTTTTCAAAAATCAAGACAATCTTAAGGTTTCTTAGCTAGTCTTTAAAATTAGTTCTGATCAAATAATTGGACTCAAGGATACAGGCTTAAGGGTTCAAAGCTGACATGGTTTAACTGCGAAAGTAGATATTCAAGTTAGACTTTTGAACTTTAAATTTTATATTTGCTCTAAAAACTTTATGAAGCAAACAAAACTCCCACTATTTTTTTTGGATCTCTACACTCTCTTGATGGAGAAGCAAAAATCCTAACACGACAATTGAATTTTTAGTGGGTGCTATGATCCCTCCAATATCATATACCTCATCTGATAGATATTGATAACATGCACACCGATGCATGGACAGCTCCTTGTTCAGATACTTCTCTAAGCATGTTGCAGCAACTTGATCTCTAAGTTATATGGGCTCACTTGATAGATATTGACCATACTCCTTGGTTAAGCCTGACCCACTATTCACAAGTAGGTACAAAATCATCATTGGATCCCTCACCTAATAGATATTGGACCCAACCCCATCCTTACCTTAAAGCAACTCTTTGCTAATAGAGTGATTGCATGGTCTCAATACAATTGAACCACTGTAATCAGTCGAGAACAATCAACACCAATAGTACATCCGTACATCTACAATGGTGAAAAATCTCTGGACTTAATATTTATGGGGAGGTTTAGATTTAGATCTCATCGAATCAGTCATCAGATAATTGATTTAATTGGCATGAACTAAATCAAACTGCCAAGCAACCATATTCAAGACTCAATCTTTCAAATTGATTAGGTAAATGGAGATCAGTGGGAGGCCCCCCTTAATGGATCAAGAGTCCTAATTAAATAACTACCTCTCAATTACTTACCTTAAATATCAATAGATCAATTGGTTCAAATAGGTTAGCCTAAGCAAATCAGGCTCAAACCTTCGAGCCAAATTAGATCCTTAGGTTAATTGATATTATATATGGATTTAATTGATTCGATCAACAACAATTGTATGATCTAAAACTTAATTGACCTTATCCTAATCAATACTTAATTTGGTTTGATCAATTGATAAATCAATTTAGACCTATTATGTTCTAATCAAAATTCTAAATGTAATCTAATTACATAACCTAATTTTTGATCCACCCATGATCAAATTCTTATGTACAAACACAAATTTTAGATCTTAAAACTAAATTTTAGATCTAAATTCTTTGTATAAAAGGTAAGTTTTTAATTTCAAAACTAATTTTCAGATTCAACATACAAGCATATATCTCATATATGTATGTAAAATTCAGATCTAAACTAAAATTCAAATCTTAATATGATATCATATATCTCATATATAAATTATCAATCAAATTTAAACTAATTTTTAGACCTTGATATGCAATTATATATCTCATATATGAATCATAAATCAGGTCTAAATAATTTTCAGATTTATGTATACATCTATATATCACATATATGAACTAGAAATCGATCTAGAACAAATTTCAGATCTATGCATACCTTCATATATCTTATATATGAACTGAAAATTAGATCTAAAATAATTTTTTGATCTAAATTAAATATCCATATATCTCATGTATTAGAAAAAAAATTAGATTTTGAAATACTTTTCAAAACATATATATCAATCTCATGTATATAAAATCCATGGCTCTAATACCACTATTAGATTTTCATAGGAATGCATGCATGTGTATTCAAATTTTTTTTTTTTTCTAAACAACATAATGAAATTAAAGATTAAAACTTTTTTTTAATCTAGAATATGCATGCATAAGACCAAGCACACAAGGATCTACTTCATATGCTGAAATTAACACATGCTAATTTTATACTGAAATTAAATATGTGATCGGATCACATACCTATTTTGCTAATTCTTTCTTTAAATCTAAATTTAGAAGAAGATGGATTCTCCTTTAGTTATACAAGCATATGGTCTTTAAGATCAACCTAGATCAATCCTCTTTGATGTATATCTTTCTTCTTCAAGAACGATCTTCCTACAAATCTGAACCAAGTCTGGATCTTGTGATCAACTCTTGATCTTTCCTTGATCTTCTTCTTTGTTTCTCTTTTCTTGGTCTCTTTTTCTTGATCTTGATGCAATCAGGATCTAAAAATCAGCAAGGAAGAAGGGACGCCCAAGCTTCTTGGGCATTGGAAGATGGTGGACATCCAAGCCTTTTGGACGTGTGAACCAAAGGGAGAAGAGAGAGGGGGCATGCGGGGCTGTTTGGAGGCTAAGTGCAATCTGAAAATCTGATATAAAATACTTAGAGGAGGCCCTCTTAAATAGCGAAGAGATTGCAATCCTAATCAAAACTAAATCAGCCACCTAATGTGAGTCTTAATCGCATTAGGACTCCTTGTATCTCCATACTTTGACCACGCCCAGGCGAACCAAGGGGACGCCAACCCTTGGCACCCTCTAGGGCCCTCTCTCATATGCCAACCAGAGGAGGTGGTGTGCCCCTCCCTTATCCTTCATGCCACCAATCAAGTGGACACGCCCACACTTGATCAAATTAAGTGGCACCCTAACTAGATTCAATCAAGAAATCGATTAGGGATTAGATCCCTATATATGATCTAAAACTCTAAGCACCCAATATTTAGAGCCTAATGAATCTAATTCATTGAAGTTCTTAGCAAGTAATTAATTTAAATTAATTCTTATCAAATAAGTAATTCAAATTTAAAGAAAAAATTAGATTCAACCTTGTGCTAGCAAGGTTATCCTAAACCTAATAGGATTTCTCCTAACTCAATTGAGACTTCATAAGTTTAATTGCTTAATCCAGATATAATTTCTTTGTTGTGTAACCTCATAGGTTCAATTCTGTTTGATAATGAGATATACCATGATCTCTATCATAGTATCATTAAAATTTTTTTCAATGGATCAGAATAATTTCACTCTAACTCAACAAAGATCATCGATCCTTAACAATCTTAATGAGCTCTCACAATCCACTAATGACATCTAGCAGTATGTAGTAGCAACCCAGCAAAATCGAAAAAGAATCTCAAAGTATAGTTTTCGTGTGATTCAGTCTCTTTATCGTGAGTCCTGACTAGATAGCAGATCATGGATAAATTGTCAAATCTCAATATCAGTCATATGATAGATTTGATTAGCTCAAATCCAATTATGATTTTTATAAATTTTTTTTTTTATTAATCACACTACTGTGGCCACAGACTCACGAACTTAGTCTCTTAAATTTCATAGAACTATTCTTTTCTATCAAGATCAATAGATTTCATCTAGATATACATCTTACTCTTACAGCGAACTAACTATCGCCAACATATACTATAAAGACTCAAAGAGGCCATGTTTCTGTGTCAGTCAAACTCCAACAGCCTCATTGTGAGTAATCGTGCCACCGTAGGTCAAAGAACCATTCACATAACTACAGCATCGAGATGATCACTAATGATTAAGTAAAAATCTACGTGATCTCTCGTATAGTCACACTCAGTATTAGTTATTCTCTAACAGCTATCCATACTTGCCACTCAGTGTCTCTACACTATATAGAGACTCATCTATCCCAAAGGAAGTGATCTATTTATCGGTCTATCCAAATCGATCACCGTCCTCATGATGATACTATGATCTGGAGTAATTTAGAAATTAATTATACATATCTCTAATTCTCAATACCTTAAGAATATGTATTGTAAGTATTAATTCCATGGATGATTCAAGGACACATCACACTTGAATGAAAAATAAAACTAATCTTTTTTATTTATCAAATCAATATTTTAAGTATAAAATTATATCCTAGAGTTGTTACAATGTGTCAGTCATATTGACTTCTAGGACATACATCCAATAGGTGGGGCTGGGACTGAAGGTGAGGTGATGGAAGAAGATGATATCGAGGTCCAGCGATGCATGCTCGAAGAAGCTTTCTGATACGATCACGATGCTGTCGTTAGGACACCGTGATTATCAATCAAATTTCGACTTTAATAAAAATTAAAAATATATAGAAAGTAGTGAGTCGGATCGAATCTACAAAGAAGGTAGAATTTTGATTTAAAATCTTTGATTTTATAAAAAAAATAAAATTTTGGAGAAAGCAATTTAAGTTGGAAAACAAAAATTAAAAGTGTAAAAAATAAATCAGATACTAAGATCTACTAACTAGATCCTAGCATCTACTTGCAATAAAAATAAATAATAAAAATTTTAAAAATATAAAAAATAAATTGATACTAAGATCTACTAATTAGATCCTAGCATCTACGTGCAAAAAATAAAAGACAAAAATTTAAAGTGTAGGAAAATAAATTTTGCATTAATTGAAATTGAAATTCAAGTACAAAAAATTTAAAAGAAATAATAAAATAAAATAAAAATAAAACTGTAATAAAGATCTGAAATTGATCAGCCAAGCCTCATCGAAAAGATGGTTGATGATCTCTCCATCTTTCGTCGTACTCCGTAGAGCGAACCAGCTTCTCTCCTTTTTCTTGGGTCCCTAAAGCTATTTAATTTTTTTTTATTTTTTTTCTTAATTTCTACTCAATTTTTTTGCTCACAAAGCTTATTCTCGGACCTCCTATTTATAGATAAATTTTTCATAATTTTTTGGTAAGAAAAGGAGTCCTAAAACCCTTAGAAATCATATTAATCCTCTTAGGAATATTCCTGACCGTCGGATCTGGATTGAACCGATCAGATCTGTCCAAAAATCAGCCTTTTACTCCTTATCAGGGTCGGATTGAATGTTAGCCGTTGGATCGTGCTTCAGATGAAGTTCTGACTGTCGGATCACACAATTTAAATCCTTAACACAGTCGGGAGTATTCTCAACCATCCGATAACTTGATGGATCGCTTCTAGGCCGTCGGATCACGCAAAAATCTCTCTTTCACTATGAGCCATGCCGGTGGACCGCATGAAGTTTCCTTTGGACCGTGCTTTGGCTCTGTGGACCGACTGACTGGTCCACCATGTATCGGAGGTAATATTTTTTTATTTTTTAAGGTATTTTGGCTCTATTTTGGCTCTGATTTTTTGTCTGAAAAATAGAAAAAAATATACATTAAATTCTTCAAAAATTTTTCATCATTTTGGTACTTAAATTACTCAATTAAATTAACATCTATTTTTTTATAAATATATTTAATTTCATATTTTTTTTAAAATCACTTATTTTTTAAGAAAATTCAATAAATTCATGAAATTAGGGTTTTTAAGAATATGTTAGCACCATAAATTATCAAAAATATCTACAATAAATATAAAAATATATCATTTATCATACTTTCTAACTTGAACTTTGCTCGTCCTTGAGTAAAGAAAGAATTTAGAATCAAGTACCGTTTAACTTAAAATCTCAAATTTTACCAAATAATTTTCAAAAGAATCACTAATGTTCAGTAGAGTGTAAATGAGGTATGTCATTGGGATATTAATACTAGTCAATATGAGAGTTAAACTAAGAATACTAAATTTTTTCTGAACTTTTTCAAATTATCGCTACCTTTATCTCCAAATTATTCACCTTCACATGGACAAGTATATTGTTACTTTCGTCCTTCATTTATTGATTAATTTTTTTTTAATATTGTACTGCTATTGAGTGTCTTAACCCCTTAAGCTTTCTGTTTGACCCATGTAGCGAGTTTTCAGTCAATGACTCTCAAACTAGATGGCTTTAGAGCACTAGGTATAAAATACCCCTCGAACCTACTTGCTCGAATCAAATAGGCTACGAGTTATAACTAGCTTTACAATAAAGCTTCTTTACCCTTCATACCTTTTGATGCAAAACTCAATGCTTGCTTAGGCAAAGAGGTCCGGTTACTCAGTATGAAGTATTTGAATTTTTTTATTTTTATTTTTTTAATATATGAAGAAATATATAGTTACTTTACACAAGCTCATAAGAAGTTAACTCTTCTTTGATGCTGGTAGAAAAATTAAAAATACTCAAAAAAAAACTATTTAAGTTTTAAATTTAACTCTTTATTGAGTTTTCTTAATACTTGATCCCTTAATATCTCACAAACTCTCTGATCTATACATCAATTTTTTTAAAAAAATGCTTGGTTTAACTCAATTCTTTAAGTGTAATCAGGTACTTAAATACTAAATACTAACTTACTTGAGGATTTTAAAAATTTAAAAATTTTTATTACCCCCCCAACTTAATCGACATTGTCCTCAATGAAGTAGAAAAAATAAAGGGTGCATGCAAAGAGAAAGAAAAGAAGAGATGTCATCTGATCCAGAAATCTTTTCAAAATTGATTCTCTCCCCAACTTAGTCAAGATTATCTTCAGATCCCTACAAAAGATACTAAATAAGACTTGATTGACCTAAACAAAATACAAAAGATAGCAAAAAGCATAAAATTAAAAATTTAAAACTGGGTTGCCTTCTAGGAAGCGCTAAGTTTACCATCTTCAGCCAGACCATGCTGATTCTTTCATCTATCCCGTGTCAAATATTAGATTGACAAATTTCAATAGTTTTGGATTGCCAATATTATAAAGATGGCCTATGATAAATTTTAGTATTTTATTATCAATCTTCGGAAAGTATTTTACATCTCCATTTTTAATTGTAGTAAGATAATTTTTAGATCCTTGTTTGTTAAGAATTTCTCCTATTTGTTCTTCTATAATGCTCATAAATTAAGTTTTTAGTTTAAGAGTTAAGTTTGATACAATGGATACTGGAAGGATGTCATTTGATTTTAAACATGTATTCTCAAGTGTGACTGAGGACGATTTCAATTCTGGAGGGGATGGTAATTCTAAAGAAGAAGAACTGACTTCTAGGGCTGAAAAAAATAGAACTTTTGGTGGATATATCTCAGGTAGCTCAGCAGCTCTCTTCTCAGTATCAATTTCGAGCTCAGATTCTTCCATTGGACTAGTCTCACTACTAATCTCCTCTTCTAAATTCTCTTTTTGGCTAGCATCAGTACTAGCCTCACTCACCTGGACTTAATATGGGTCCTTAAGAATTCTATCACTTTTAAGCTCAAAGATTACTTTATCATTTTCAAATTGAGGATCCTTAGGTGAGACATTGGATTGATGACTAGGTCCAGGTGATTGGTGGATGGGTGGGTCGTTTTCAAAATTTGATATTAGTTTGTTTGGCAATTGATCTAGTTCTCTCCTCATAGAAGATTTAGTTAATTGACTTATTTGTGCTTCTAGCCTAGCGAGAGATTACTGTTGGGTCATAATCATTTGTTGAAGTTGGTTCAATCTATCGTCAGCTAGATTAGCCTATTGAGGAGGTAGGTATGGTGGCTAATTTTGATATGATGGCTGGATAGATTGACTGGGCTGATCTCTATTGTAGGCATAATTCTGGTATGGAGGCCTACTCTGAAAGTTTTGCAAAGGAAGAATTTGGATCTGAGTCTGAGTCTGTTGGGGTCTCCAAGAAAAATTAGGATGGTTCCTCCAATCTTGGTTATATGCATTTAAGAATGGGTCATTGACAGGATTAGAGTAACCTTGAGCAGCTTGAACTTGTTCTTGGATGAAAGGTGAAAACTATGCAGCCGTTGGACATTCACTCATATGATGGGTTGGGCTAGCACAGATAGAATAAATCTTCTGATAATTAGGTGGTGGTGTATATTGTGCAGGAGATTGTTGACCTAATGCTAGGAATTGATCAAATTTCTGGACAAGAAGGTCGACTTTATCTAATCTTTGGGCTATTAGGTTCAGATCGGCCATAGGACTAGAGTCAGAATATTTGATCCCATAGAATGATGAAAACATCGATGGATTATAGGTGGAAGAAATAAAATATTCCTTCATCTACCTAGGTGGTTCTTAAAATTTCTAGCCATTTGATTGTCATGTTTAGCATGGATCAGTCATTCAATTTTAGGATTGAAGAAGGAGGAGAAAAAAAAGAGAAAAGAAAGAAAGAGAAAAGTTCTAAAGGTGAGATCCTTAAGAAAAGTCTTAGACCTAAAGACATAAGATGAGAAGGATTAGTTGTGGTTAAGTGTTAATTGCAATCAAGTTAGCAAACAGTTAAACCTAGACACCTACGGATTTCTTAGACCTAACAGTTTGATGTAGAGTGGCTTAGCCTAAATATGAATTGGATTTATTCTCACTTCCTTCAACTAGCCGGTAAGAGGTGAGGTCATGGGGGTCCTCTCGTTGCTTGCCTTAGACACCAATTGAATTGGTCAGGTAAGCTAACGGAATCAATTAAATAACCATGAGTCCACTTAGGCAGAGCCTTTGTAATCTCTAGCCTTAGACACTAGTTTCAGGGGTGAGTCCAAACTTACTTTGTACTTGACTTGACCACAATACTCGAACTGAACTCAATTGATCCTAGGGGCCTATGTCTACTTGATTTTAGTTAGGCTAGGGTTAATGTGGGATGCTGGTTGGTTGTTTTTGGGCCAAGAGAGGGTGATGAAATTCCAACTTGATCTTATTATGAGGGTTGCCCTTAACTTGATTTGAGATGAATATGCACAACCAATTTCAAACAGGGGGTTCTATGCAACTAAATTAGATGCATGAAACTAATAAAACTTGAAAGCTTATCTTGTCTCTAATGATCACCAAAAATAAATCTACAATGATGAATGCTCCTAAAAATTAAGTTTCTACTCTTGTCATACAATTTTTATGAGGTTTATGTGGATGAATTTTAGGTTAATTAAAAAAATAGTAATTAATACTAAAAAAATAGCTAAAGCTAGGGTTAGGATTGATCTCACCAACTTTGAAGCTTTCTATCTCTCTTTTTTTTTTTGAATTTTTGAATTTTTTTTGCAAAAAGATAAAAAAAGTTAATAAGCAATAGTTACAAGAAAACTAAAGAAATCAAACATTAAAATTGATGCCTTCTCCGGCAACAGTGCCAAAAATTTGATACGATCGCGATGCTGTCGTTAGGACACCATGATTATCAATCAAATTTTGACTTCAATAAAAATTAAAAATATATAGAAAGTAGTGAGTCGGGTTGAATCCACAAAGAAGGCAGGATTTTGATTTAAAATCTTTGATTTTATAAAAAAAATAAAATTTTGGAGAAAGCAATTGAAGTCAGAAAATAAAAATTAAAAGTATGAAAAATAAATCGGGTACTAAGATTTACTAACTAGATCCTAACATCTACTTGTAATAAAAATAAATAATAAAAATTTAAAAAGCATAAAAATAAATTGGTACTAAGATCTACTAATTAGATCCTAGCATCTATGTGCAAAAAATAAAAGATAGAAATTTAAAGTGCAGAAAAATAAATTTTACATTAATTGAAATTAAAATTCAAGTACAAAAAATTTTAAAAAAATAATAAAATAAAATAAAAATAAAATTATAATAAGGATCTGAAGTTGATCAGCCAAGTCTCATCGAAAAAATGGTTGATGACCTCTCCATCTTCCATCGTACTCTGTAGAGCGAACCGGCTTCTCTCCTTCTTTTTCTTGGGTCCTTAAAGCTATTTAAATTTTTTTTTATTTTTTTCTATACTTTCTACTCAATTTTTTTACTTACAAAGCTTATTCTCAGATCTCTTATTTATAGATAAATTTTTCAAAATTTTTTGGTAGGAAAAGGAGTCCTAAAACTCTTAGAAATCATATTAATCCCCTTAGGAATATTCCTGGCCTTCGGATCTGGATTGGACCACTAAGATCTGTCCAAAAATCAGCTTTTTACTCCTTATCAGGGTCGGATCAAATGTTAGCCATTGGATTGCACTTCAGATGAAGTTCTGACCGTCGGATCGCGCAATTTAAATCTTTAACACAGTTAGGAGCGTTCTCAGCCATTCGATCACTTGATGGATCGCTTTTAGGTCGTCGAATCACACGAAAATCCCTTTCTCGCTGTGAGCCATGCCTGTGGACCGCGTGAAGTTTCCTATGGACCGTGCCTTGGCTTTGTGGACCGTGCCTTGGCTTTGTGGACCGATCGACCGGTCCACCGTGCACGGGAGGTAATATTTTTTATTTTCTAAGGTATTTTGGCTCTATTTTTGCTCTGATTTTTTATCTGAAAAATAGGAAAAAAATATGCATTAAATTTTTTTAAAATTTTTCATCATTTTGGTACTTAAATTACTCAATTAAATTAATATCTATTTTTTTATAAATATATTTAATTTCATATTTTTTTCAAAATCACTTATTTTTTAAGAAAATTCAATAAATTCATGAAATTAGGATTTTTAAGAAGATGTTAGCACCATAAATTATTAAAAATATCTATAATAAATATAAAAATATATCACTTATCACTTTTAGAGAATCCTCGAATGATCATGACCCAGCCCGTTCGGTCGTCGATCCCACCCTCTCGGTTCATGGATCCTTTTCCCTCTCACTTTTTTTCCTCCTGTCATCAGCAAAGCACCGTTCAAGTGAAGATGCTGTGTGAACAAGGAAGCCACCGACGAATGGGGAAACTTAAGCACTGCATTGTCCATGTGCTTCTTCTCTTTTTTCGAATATCTCACATGTCAAATGGAGGCTTCTTCATTGAGAGGCCTCCGTTTTAAGAATTGTTAGGTAGGGGAGTCAGACACATGGTATATTGCATATTGATTTTGATCCAAATGGCATTCATAGGTGATAAAGTGTTGCTTGCATGGACAATCTAAATGGCTAATCCATTTTCTCTCAGTTTTAACTTTCATATATATATATATATATAAAAGATACTAGCTTATAACCACATGTCATGCACGGAATGCAATTTATTTCTTGAAAAAATATTTTATTTTATTGATTTATTAATATCTATTCTATATGTATTTTAAAAATAATCAAAATAATAAAAAATATATATATTATGCATAATATGGATTATAAACTATTTATAAATTATTTTATTTGTTTTTAAATTTGTGGTTCCTCTTTATTTTTTTTAGACAATAGATGTTATTTCTAATTCAAAAAAATTTTTAGTATTTTTATGTATTATTGTTAGAAAGTTGGAGAAATAGTCGAACTCAACTAAATTGTATTGGACTTATTCAGATTCACATATGTCTATTTTTGCTTTTCTTTTGTTTATCTTTTTCTTTAAAAAAAGTGTATATATGATGGTCGATTTATTTGCTTAATCATCATATATGCACAATTTTTTCATATGAAATTAGTCCATATTTTTAAAAATATTTTATTATAGATATTTCATAAACATGAAAATGAAACTGATTATTGATATTTCATAAACATAAAAATAAAAATGATAATGCAACATGATGTTTACCATATTAACACATTAATCTTAATTATTGTTATAAAATATCATAACCTATTTAGTCATAGTCCTACCAAATTTAATAAGTTCAAAATCTTTTTTATTTCAATGTTTATATTTTTCAATTCTAATTTTTAACCTATTAATGTTAGTTTTAAAAAGAAAAAATAATGATATGCTTAAAAGAAGGTTCAGAGGGTAATACTCAAATTCAACTGATTTATGTTGGAATCATTTAGATTCACATATGTCTATTTTTGCTTTTCTTTTGTTTATCTTTTTCTTAAAAAAGGTGTATGCATGATGGTTTAAAAATTTTTATGATTGACATTTTATGAAAATGAAACTAATAATGCAACATGATGTTTACCATATTAACATATTAATCTTAATTATTGTTATAAAATATTATAATATGTTTAGTCATAGTCTTACCAAATTTGATAGTTCAAAATATTTTCTAATTTAATGTTAATATTTTTCAATTTTAATTTTTAAAAGGAAAAAAATAATGATATGCATAAAAGAAGCTTCAGAGGGCTGAGATGATCCCACCTTAGGCTTCATTAGGATCCTAAAGAAGAATTATGCATCACCTTCCACATCAATCTCCAGCATTGACACATAAGTGTGTGCTAGAAAAACATACCTTTACACGATAAACATCAATTCTTGCAGATTGAGGAGGAAAGACCAAGAGAGAGAGATTTGGAAGAAGAAATCGATGATTCTGAATCCCTAATTCTGATTTTGTTAAATCTATGAAGGAACAGATGCAGGATCTGCTGATATCATCACTTTTTTTGTAGAACAATTCCTCTCTCTCTATCAAGGGATCCAAAAAGGAGGAGTAGGGAAGGGTTGAGTCTGAACCCTTAGGGTGGTAGTGGTAGTAATCAAAGGTGGAGAAGGACATTGGGAGGTCAGGATTGGAAAGACACAGAACTGCACTTCTGGATCCAATTTTTAACCCATAGCCTCTCCTCCTCTCCTAATGTTGAAACCCTAGCTCCCACTGGAGAGGCCTAGACCCTAATTGCTGGCCTCCCTAACAACCTCACAGTGGTGATCCTTGCCTCACTCCCGTACTCCCACAAAGCCCGCCTCTGAGGCACCTCTCCATCATGGAACACCTTCCTCACCCCATGCTTCCTCCTCCCACTCTGCCGCCTCCTCCTCCTGACCACCATCGTGTGGATATGGGACCTCATATGGCTACCCAATGATAAATCAGATGGGAAGCTCTTCCGGCACACCTTGCCTCTGCACTCGATCTCCTTCCATCTAAAAAATGTAGTAATCCTGTTGTTCTTCCACCGCTGTGAGGGCCAATGGTGGTTTGGGTCACCACGATGATCTCATGAGGGAGTGGTAGTGGGTGCGGTGAGGGAGCAACAGCGGGTGTGGCGAGGGCACGAGGGGCAGTAGGGGTCGGAGCAGATGGCAGTGGGGGAGTGATAGAGAGGGCGAGGGTTGGGGAGGGGTAGGCGAGGAGGACAAAAGTGAAGGATGAGAGTGAGAGGTGAGAAGGTTAAGAGCAAAACCTAAGAGATCCTATTTTACCATGTGGCTCTCCCCACTTCTTCTAAAGCCCACGTGTCAAATAAAGGCTTCTCCATTGAGAAGCCTCCATTTTAATATATATATTAGAGTAGCTTAGAACCCCGTGTAATGCACAACATGTAATTATTTTTTTAAATAATATTTTTATAAATTAAAAATCCAACATAATATAAAAGATATCATAGATGATATGAAATGTTCTAAATAAAAATATAAACTCAGACACACATATCCTTTTTCTTGATTCAAGGTTTATAGCACATCTAAGTCTCCTCATCTTCAACACTCTATAGGAGCTAGACAATCCAAAAGGAGCTAAGCATTTTATATTTACTGATGGATAGTAGATAGATTGATGTACAATTTAGTTTAAATTTTAAAGAACTAAAGTTAGAAAACAAGTATTCATACTGAGTTAAGCCGTTCACTATTCACCATAAGTAGTTGCAAAGTTCATGAGAAATCCATAATCAGCTATTACTATGCCATGATAAATTTGTTTAGAATCATCAAGGAATATCTTTAATTTATGAATTTTTCAATAATACATATAGATAGCAGAAGCTAAGGTCATCCATCACCAATTTCTTTTTTCATCCGAAAGCCTTCCAACAAAATGTGGACCTTAATTCGACAACATCATAAAAATCTATAACTTTGAAATGTTCATATTGCAGACAATGGCCCTCTAGGTTTCATTTTTAATACCAACGATAGTATAAAAATATGAATAAAAATAAAATAAAAAAACTTTCATTATGTATGGTTCCTGGTTAATGGAAAACTACTGGAAGAATCAAATAGCTATGAAAAATATAATCAAACGTGCAAAAAAAAAAAATTGTTTGAGTAGAAAGAAACAAAAGATTGAAATATTTTGATAGGTAGATCAGTCATACTCACCGGATACCCTGATTGCTCCATTGCACTAGCACATCCCTTGACATGCCATTTCCAAACACGATAAAAAATAGCTGGCCGATGCCTGGGGATGATAGCTCCTCCCTAGAATCCACACCCCTATGCTCCCCCTCCTCCACCTTCCCCCGCTGTGGAGCATCCACCTCGGCTTTCACCATCGAGGGCCCCATGACCATGGCAGCACTCTTGCCCATCGCCTCCTCCCTCACGCCCACCGGCCATGCAGAGCTGGCGCATTTGTTCTCCAGTGCCCTGATCCGCTTCTCGATGGCTGATGCCAGAAGCTCCCTCTGCAACCTTTGGTTCCATGCCTTGACCGACTCCTCCCCACTCTCTCTCGATGTGCTCTGCTTCACCTCCGACAATGAGCTCTAGAGGCTAATCCGCAGTGCCATCTAAAGCTTCGAACTCCATTGACCTCCTCCCATGGCTCCGTGCCAGCAGCTTCTTTCACAACATCTCGAATACCCGCGATACTCGCAGATGGCTCCAATCTTCTTGTGGTTTCACTCCATGCTGTTTTCTGGACACGTGGCATCCAAAAGGCCCAACCACATGTCAAACAGAGACAACCCAACATGGTTGCTCCATTTTAATATATATATGATTAGATTTATTTAATATAAATTAATTATATAATAAATATTTTAATTTTTTAAAATCATCTAATTATCTTGTAACTAGTTTTTTTTTAAAATCATCTTGTTATGTTATAACTAAACAATGTTATCAAGTTTATAAGCCATAGATATAGAAATATTTATTTAGTAGACTGTGATGATTTGCTTAAACACAACATGAAATGTCTAGTAATAATGGATGCCCAAATTAATGAGTCTAATTGAATTTGGTATTGTAGATTAAGTCATTTGAGAATGGATTTAATTGCTAAATTGGTAAGAAAAAATTTAGTAAGTGATTTATCAAAAATTAACTTTGAAAAGAATAAAATTTGTGACGCATGTCAATTAGTTAAGCAAACTAGATTTCTATTTAAGTCAAATCAAATATCATTTTAACTAATGAGCCATTGGAATTGTTACATATGGATTTAATTTGGCCAACTAGGATCACAAGGCTAGATGATAAGAAATATATTTTTGTAATTATTGATGATTTTTCATGATTTATTTAGATGTTGTTTCTTGCTCACAAAGATAAAGCTTTTGATGTATTTTCAAAACTATTTAAGAGAATTATAAATAAAAAAGATTAAATATTTTAAAAATTAAAAATGATCATGGTACTAAAATTAAAAATCAAAATTTTATTTTTTTTATTTTGAAAATAATATTGAACATAATTTTTTAATCCATAGGATACTTCAGCAAAATGAGATAGTAGAAAGAAAGAATAGGACTTTAGAAGAGATAATATGGACTATACTATATAAAAGTGATCTTTCAAAATATTTTTAAATGAAAGCAATTAACACTACATATTATATGCTAAATCATGTATTAGTTAGACTATTTTAAAGAAAACTCCCTATGAGCTTTAGAAAGGAATAAAACTAAATGTTGCATATTTCAAAATTTTGGGTTGTCATTGTTTTATCTTGAACAATGGTAAGGATAAATTAAAAAAAATTGATGCATAATCTGATAAAGATATATTTCTTGATTATTCATCTAGTAGTAGAGTATATAGAGTGTTTAATAAATGAAATATAGTAGTAGAGGAACTAATTCACATCATTTTTGATGAAACTAACAAATTTCCACTGAGAAAAGTAGATTTAGATGATGATATAGGTGCTTCTAATAAAAAAATGAAAAGAATGACCCTTGAGGATGTCCCCTTTCAAGAACATGAAGAAAAGGATCAAGAATAAAAAGTAGAAGAAGAGAATGATGAACCTCAAGTTCCAATTTCTTAACAAGGTACAAATGAGTATGCTCATAGTCACCAAAGAGATTTAGTTATTAGTAATCCATCTCATGGTATTAGAACTAGAACATCTATTAGAGAAGTATTAAATTATTTTATATTTATTTTATAAATTGAACCTAAGAATGTGATTGAAGCTAAAATGAATGCATGTTGGATTAATGCTATACAACAAAAATTAAATCAATTCAAGAGAAATAATATTGGGGACTTAGTTAAAAGGCCTATAAACCACCCTATCATTAGAACAAAATAGGTCTTTAGAAATAAATTAGATGATCAAGATAGTGCTATTAAAAATAAAGCTAGATTAGTTACATAAGGATATAATCAAGAAGAAGACATTGATTTTGATGAAAATTTTGCTCTTATTGCTAAATTAAAAGTACTTATTTTACTATTCACTTTTGCATGGTATATGAATTTTAAATTTTTTCAAATAGATGTTAAAAGTATATTTCCAAATGATTATATTTTGGAGAAAGTTTATGTAAAATAACCTCCTAGATTTGAAAATCATAAAATTTTAAATTATATTTTCAAATTAAACAAAGCTTCATATGATTTAAAGCAAGCTCCTCGAACATAATATTGAAAGATCAAGCAAGTTTTTTATTGAAAATGATTTCAAAAAAGAAAATATTGGTACACCCTTGTTTATTCAAAGAAAATTGAATGATTTATTAATTGTTCAGATTTATGTTGATGATATCATTTTTGGTGCTATTGATAAGATCTTGTGTCAAGAGTTTGCTAAGTTAACCTAAGGAGAGTTTAAGATGAACATGATAGATGAATTAATTTTTTTTCTTGAACTTTAAATAAAGCAAGTAGATGAGGAGATCTTCATTAACCAAAATAAGTATGCAACAGAAATATTGAAGAAATCTGGGATGAAGAATGCTTAAGAAATTGGCACTCTTATGAGTTCTTCATGGAAACTTGGCCAAGATGAAAATGGTAGTATGTGTCGATCCCGAGCTTTATAATGATATGATAGGATTTTTGCTTTATTTAATTGCTAGTAGGTCTGTTATCATGTTTAGTGTGTGCATACATATTAGATTTCAATCTAATCTTAAAGAATTACATGTAATGGCTGTTAAAAATTTTTTTGGATATTTAATTGAAACTCAAAATATTGGATTATGGTTTTTCAAGTAGTCCTCTATTGATTTAATTGGCTATTTTGACCTTATTAGATACAAGTTAGATTGGAATAGTACTAACAAAACTTGCCAATTTCTATATATTAATATTATCTATTGGTTTTGCAAGAAGTAAAAAATTTTACATTATCTACAGTTGAAGTTGAATATATTACATCTGTAAGTTATTATGCTCAAATCCTATAGATCAAACAATAACTAAAAAATTTTGACATAAAATATAATAAAATTTCTATAAAATGTAATAATATAAGTGCAATTGACCTAACTAAGTATCCTGTTTAGCATTCTACAAGTAAGCATATTAAAATTAAATATCATCTTATGAAAGATCATGTGCATAACAATGATATTTTGCTTAAATTTATTTCAATTGAAAAATAACTTGTTGATATTTTACTAAACCATGGTGTGAAGAAAGATTTTATTTAATTAGAAGAGAACTTGGCCTTTGTAATCCTTTTAGTTGAACCTTTGTTAGAAATTCTTATCTAGAGTTATTTGATTTTCATTTCAATCCACTTCTTGTGACATTTGATCCAATTTCAAATGAATTTCACTTGATTAAAATTTGATTTATTGGCTGAGTTCTAATTGGTTAAGTTGACTCTTGATATTAAGGAGCCGACTCCTTAGTCTTGAAAATTTGCTTGAAAAATTCTCCTGAAACTTTCTATGCCACAAAAGTCGACTCATATAGTTATCGCGTCAACCCCTATCCTAGAGTCGACTTGCTTATTTCATGAGTTGGCTCCTCTATATCAGTCAACTCCTCTATTTCATGAGTTGACTGTTATGAGTGCCCTAGAAGCTAATTATTGGCTGAAACATTTTATATTTTTAGGACTTAACTTTATATTTATAATATTTTTATTATTAATAAAAGATATTTTTACTCTAATCATATTTATATATTCATAATTTATTCTATAAATTAATAAAAATAATTTTGTATATTCTTAAAGTGTTAAGAATTTGAGATATACATTATTAGTAGTTAGTTTTGTTAGATGTATGTCCTAGAAGCAAATATGGCTGACATATTGTAATAATTTTAGGACATAATTTTATACTTAATATATTAATATGATCAATAAAAGGATATTTTTTTTTTCATTCAAGTGTGATGTGTCCTTGAATCATCCATAAAATTAGTTTCGATATATATTCTCAAAGTGTTGAAAATTAGAGACGTGTATTTAATTCTTAAATGCTCCCGATCATAGGATCATCATGAGGATGGTGATAGATCCGGATAGACTGGCACATAAATCACTTCATTCGAAATAGATGAGTCTCTAGTCTATTATGTAAAAACATAAGATGATAAGTGTAGATGGTTGTTAGAGAATAACTAGTACTGAGCATGACCATACGAGAGATCACTTGAATTTCTATTCAATCATTAGTGATTGTCTTGATATTGTAGTAGTGTGACTGATCCTTTGACTTGAGATGGTACTACTGTTCGTAGTGAGGCTACTGAAGTTTGACTGACACATAAACATGGATCTCAATGAGCTCTTGTAGTGGATGTTAGCGATAGTTGGTTCACTGTAGGAGTGGAGTGCACATCAAGATAGGATCTATCAATCTTGATAGAGAGAAGTAGTCTTATGAAATTTGAAAGGCTAAGTTCAAGAATCTATGGCCATAGTAGTGTGATTGATGGAAAGGAGTTTTTATAGAAGTTACAATTAGACTTGAGCTAATCGAATCTATCATATGACTGATGTTGAGATTTGACGATTTATCCATGATCTGCCATTTAGTCGAAACTCACGATAGAGGGACTGAATCACACGTTAACTACACCTAGAGGTTTATTTCAGTTCTATTGGATTGCCACTAAATACTACTAGGTATCACTTGTGGATTGTGAGAGCTCACTAGGATCATTCTAGATCAACAATCCTTGCTAAGTTAGAGTGAAATTATTTCAACCTATTGAAAAGAATTTTAATGATACAATGATAGAGATCATTGTATATCTCACTACCAGATAGAATTAAACCTATGGGGTCACACAATAAAAAGATTAGGCCTGAAAAAATAATTAAACTTATGAAGTGTCAATTGGGTTTAGAGAAATCCATTGGGTTCATGATAACCTTGCTAGCACATGATTGGACCTAATTCCTCTTTCCATTGGGATTACTTATTTAATAAGATAATTCTAACTTAATTACCTACTAATAATCTATATAAATTAGATTCATGAAACTCTAATTGTTCGGTGTCTAAGGTTATGGATCATATTAATTACAGGGGTAAGTTCCTAATTAATTCTCTTGATAGTTATTTTTGGGTGCCACCTTGATTTGATCAAATTGGGCATGTCCATTGATTAGATGGCTTTTAGTTCTCTTATGGGGTGTCTCTTGGGTATATTTTGGGGTGTCTAATTATGAATGCAAAGGTCCCAATTGTTGGCGCCTAAAGGATCCCCTAAAGTAAGTTGGATAACTTAAGTTAATAGAAAATTCAATGTAAGTAGGATTTGTATTATGTGATTGAATAGGATTCAATCCTTGTGCCTATTTAAAGAGACCTCCCCTAAGGTCCCTAGAGCATCCAAACCAGCAGCCCCTCATGCCCAAAGGCTCTCCCCATGCCCTCTCTTCCTCTCTCTTTCTCTTCTCTTAGGCGTTCTACACTACCATCCCTTGGGATGCGAGTCCCAAGGAGTTCCACGTCCAAAGTGTTGGGCATCCCATAATTTGCTAATTATTAATATTTTGTAGAGCACAAAGCAAGAAAAAATTCTAGAGAAGAGGAGAAGAAGAAGATCAAGAAGAAAAATCAAGTGTTGATCGCAATCCAGACTTCGTTCAGATTCAGCAGGCTGAATTTTGGAGAACCAAAATTTAGATTAAAGAGGACTGTTCTAGATTGATCCCAAGTAGATATTCATAGAGACTGAATACTTATATGTCTAAGAGAGAACCACTTTTCTTTCAGATCCAGATTCAAAGAAAAATATTACGAAACAAGTATGTGATTTTATCACAATTTGAATTCAGCATATATCAATTTCAACATATGAGATAGATCCATGTGATTTTATATTTTCATACATGCATAATTCAGATTAAAAGTATTTTAATCTTATTCTCCACTGCGGTATTTAAAAAATAAAGTTTTGAAATACTTATGCATGCACCAAACTTCGAATTTTCAACAATGGTATCAGAGCCACGGATTTTTATATACTGAATTTTGATATATATATTTTTAAAAAAATTTCAAAATTAGATTTTTTTTGATACATGAGATGTATAGATAGATCTTCTAATCTAAAATTTAATTTTGAATCTAATTTTAGAATATATAGATGATATATAATTGCATGCATATATCTAAATTTTGATCTAGAAAGAGTTCTAGTTTATGTTAATGTGATACATAGATGCATACATAAAATCTGAAATTTTTATATGATCTAAATTGTGATTCATATATGTGATATATGATTGCATATTTAGATCATAAATTTATTTATAATCTGATCCATGATTAGTATATAAGATATATGATATCATGTTAAGATCTAAAATTTTATTTAGATCTAATTTTACATGCATATATTTGATATATGTTTGTATGCTAAAATCTAAAAATTATTTTTATATTTTAAAATTTATTTTTATGTAATAAATTTAGATGTAAAATATAATTTTAGAATCTAAAATTTATGTTTGTGCATGAGAGTTTTTGTCATGAAAAAATCATAAATTAGGTCATATAATAGGATTGCATTTAAGGTTTTTGATTTGAGTCATATGGGTCTAACTCGATTAAGTAATTGATCATACCATGTCAAGTATTGATAAATGTCAGATCAATTAAGTTTATGATTATATAATTATTATTGATCAAATCGTTTGAATCTCATATATAGAATCGATTAATCTAAGGATCTAATTTGACTCACTGATTTGAGCCTGATTCGCTAGTGCTAACCACTTCTGATCAATCGACCTATTGGTATCTAAGGCAAGTTAATGAGATGTAGTTATTTAATTGATTCTGTTAGCCAACTTGATCAATTTATTGGTATCTTAAGAAGACAACGAGGGGACCCCCATCGATCTCCACTTACCTGACCAATTTGGAAGATTGGATCTTGAATTAGGTTGCTTAGCAATCTGGATTAGCCCATACTAGTTAGATCGATCATATGATAACTGATTAGATGAGACCTAAACCTAATCTCCCCATAAATATTAAGTCCATAAGTCTCCCATCATTGTAGATGTGCGGGCATGCTACCAACGTTGATTGTTCTCGACTGGTTACAGTAGTTCAGTTACATTAGAAACATGCAACTACTCTATTAGCAAAGAGTTGCTCCAGGATAAGGATGGGGTTGGGCTCAATAATTGTTAGGTGAGGGACCCAATGATGACCTTGCATCTGCTTATGAACGGTGGATCGGACTTAACTAAGAAGTGTGGGCAATAACTGTTAGGTGAGTCCACATGACTTAAAGATCAAGTCGTTGCAACATGCTTAGTGAAGCATTTGGACAAAGAGTTGCCTACACATCGATGTACATGTTACCAATAACTGTTAGGTAAGATGCATGTCATCGGTGGGACCGCAGCACCCACTAGGAATCTTTTGTTGCGTTAGGATTTTCATTTATTTTTTAGAGAGTGGAGGGATCCGATAAATTAGTGAGAGTTATTGTTTACATTTTAAAGTCCTTAGAAGCAAATATAAATATTAAGTACAAAAGTCTAACTTGAATCTCTACTCTCATAGTTTAACCACTATGTCAGCCTCAAATCCTCTAGCCTGTATCTTTGAAATCAATCATTTGACCGATACCGATTATAAAGATTGGCTCAAAAATCTCAAGATTGTCCTGACCTCAGAAAAGTTAAACCATATTCTCAACCAGGATCCTGTACCAAACCATCCTACTGTTGAGCAAAGAGCTACTTTTGAAAAGTGGATGGATGAAAATAGTCAGGTCAAGTGTTATATGCTGGCGTCTATGTCAAATGAGTTGCAAAGCCAGCACGAGCATATATCCACTGTCTGGGCTATGATCACTCACCTACAAGAGTTGTATGGTGAGCAGAGCCGTACTGTATGTTTTGAAGTGTCCAAGAAACTCTTCAATCTGAAGATGCACGAGAAGTAGTCAGTCCATGAGCACTGTATGACAGTGATCAAGGACATTGAGGAGCTTGGGAAGCTCGGGCTAGAAATGTAAAAGCAATTGCAGATGGATCTGATCTTTCAATCTCTTACCAGTTCATATAGTCAATTCATTGTAAATTTTCATATGAACAAACTTGACTGCACTATTTTCGAACTCGTCAACATATTGGTCACTATGGAGGGTACCTTGAAGAGTTCAAGAGGTACTGTTTTTACTGTGGAGCGGACCTCTTCCTTCAAGAGAAAGTCTACTGAAAGGTAGAAGGTTAAATCCATAAAGAAGCAAAAGAAAGAGAGCAAGCCGAAGAAGGATGCTCCAAAGGTGGCTGAGGCAAAGGGAAAGTATTTTCAATATCATGCTGAAGGCTATTGGAGGAGAAACTGTCCAAAATATCTGGAGAGCCTAAAGATCAAAAAAAGTGATAAACCTTCCGAAGGTATGCTCGTAATTGAATCTAACCTTACGATTTCTTCTACTTCTAGTTAGGTATTAGACTCTAGCTCGAGTGCTCATATATGTACCTCAATGCAGGATCTGATAGAAAGTAGGAGGTTGAGAGAAGGTGACATGATCCTTCGGATCAGCAATGAAGTAAAAGTTACTGCAGAGGCCATTAGCACTTATCCTCTTCGATTACCATCTAGTGTTAGATTAGATTTAAAAGACTGTTATTATGTTCCTGTAGCTAGTTAAAATTTAATTTTCATGTCTGTACTAGCACAGGAAGGTTTTGAAATTTATTTCAATAAAGACTTTTATTCTATTTATTTACAAAATAAATTACTTACATGAGGTCTTTTAATTGACAGTCTTTATCACTTGTATGTTGATGCGAATGTGAACCTAAACGAGTAAATAGTGAATGCTATAGGCCGAAAGAGACCCATAGATGGAATAAACTAGAAGTACTTGTGACACCATAGACTAGGCCATATTAGAGAGGATAGAATAAATAGACTAAAGAAGGATGGGATCCTTGGCTCTCTTAACCCAGAGCTGTATCCAGCTTGCGAATCCTGCCTTTGAGGAAAGATGGCCAAGTTGCCCTTTGTAGGACATGGGGAAAGGGCCACAGAGCTACTTGCCCTAGTACACACCAACGTATGTAGGCCATTTGATGTGTAGGTCAGGAGTGGTTATACCTACTTCATTACCTTTATCGATGATCTGTCTAGGTATGAATATATGTATCTCATGAAATACAAGTCTGAGACCTTTGAAAAGTTCAAAGAATTCAAGCATGAAGAAGAAAAACTGATAGGCAAATCCGTTAAGATTCTTCGATCTGATCAAGGAGGTGAATATCTTAGTCAGAAATTTCTGAGATATCTTAAGGACAATGGCATAGTCTTTCGATGGATCCATCCTGGAATGCCTCAGCTTAATGAGGTATCTGAAAGGAGGAACAGGACCTTATTGGATATGGTTCGATCCATGATGAGCTTCACTGTCCTATCCTTATTTTTCTGGAGACATATCTTGTTAACTGCCATTCACTTGTTGAATAGGGTTCCATCAAAGTCCATTCCTACCACACCGTATGAGATATGGTTCGGTAAGAAGCAGAGTCTGGGTTATCTCAAGACTTGGGGATGTCTGGCCTATGTCAAGAGATAAATGGTGGATAAACTAGAGGATAGATCTATTATAGCTCGCTTTATAGGATATCTAAAAGAATCCATAGGATACTACTTCTACTTTTCATAAGATCACAATGTGATTGTGAGTCGAAATATCGTATTTCTAAAAAAATAATTTATCCAGGATGGCAGCAGTGGGAGGTTAGTGGAGCTCGAAGAGAAAGTCTCTGAAGAGCCCAGAGCTATAGATCCTTAGAAACCTGTAGTCCATGAGCCAGTAGTTGATGTTTCTCTACGACCTTGTAGATCTAGCAGGATCTTCCAACCTTCAAAAAGGTACATGGGTATGCTTATGAAGGAAGTAAAGGAAATGCTCCTTATGGGAGATAGAGATCATAGTGATGATCCTAATATCTTTGATGAGACGATATCTGACATCGATTTTGAGAAATAGTTAGATACTATGAAGTCAGAAATTGACTCGATGGACTCGAATCAAATCTGGACTTTAGTGGATCCACCTGAGGGTATCGTACCCATTGGATATAAATGGATCTACAAAAGGAAGATAGGTACCGATGGTAAGGTAGAGACCTATAAAACTAGGCTTGTGGCAAAAGATTATAGTCAGTGCGAGGGCATTAACTATCAGAAAATCTTCTCGCCCATAGCCATACTGAAATCCATCCATACTTTGCTTGCTGTTGTAGTTTACTATGATTATGAAATATGACAGATGGATGTGAAAATTACTTTTCTGAATGGATATCTTGAGGAAGATATCTATATGGAGCAGCCTATGGATTTCACATCCGATGATAGTGATCATAGAATCTGCAAGTTGCAAAGGTCCATTTATGGATTAAAGTAGGCTTCTTGGAGTTAGAACCATCATTTTGATGAGGCAATCAAATCATTTGATTTCATAAAAAATAAAGAGAAACTTTGTGTATACAAGAGGGTCAGTGAGAGTGCGATCACTTTTCTGGTATTGTACGTGGATGATATTCTCCTTATTGAAAATGACATTCCCATGTTGACTATGGTCAAAAGATGGTTGTCCAAGAAATTCTCCATGAAAAACCTAGGGTAAGCATCCTATATTCTCGGAATAAAAGTCTATGGGGATAGACCTAAACGGATGTTTGGCCTGTCACAAAAGCTGTGCATAGAGAAGGTGCTAAAGAGGTTCAGCATGAAAAACTCCAAGAGAGGTCTCTTATCTCTTAGGCATAGTATTAGTCTCTCCAAGATAATATGTCCGACCACATCTAAAATGATACAGTGCATGAGTAGGATTCCTTATGCTTCGGTGATAGAAAGCCTTATGTATGCTATGCTATATATTTGACCTGATATTGCCCTTGCCGTGAGTATCACAAGCAGGTATCAGTCGAATCCAGATAAGGAGCACTGGATAGTTATGAAGAACATTCTTAAGTACTTAAGAAGGACTAAGGATCCGTTCTTGATCTTTGGAGGTAATTCTGAGTTGCGAGTCGAGGGTTATACTGACTCAGATTTCATGTCTGATTCTGCTGATAGAAAGTCTATATCAGGGTACATATTCATTTGTAATGGTGGCGCAGTTAACTGGAAGAGTTTCAAGCAACCCATCATAGCGGATTCGACCACAAAGGCTGAGTATGTCGCTGCTTCGGATGCTGCAAAGGAAGGCTTTTGGTTCAAAAAGTTCATTACAGAACTTGAGGTTATGACATCGGAATCCATATCATTGTATCGCGACAACAATGGAGCCATAGCACTTTCTAAGGAGTCGAGGTCTCATAAAAAATCTAAACACATCGAGTGATATTTTTATATCATACGCAACTACCTTGAAAAGAAACATGTCGAGGTATGAAGAGTAGACTCCACAGACAACATGGCAGATCCATTGACTAAGCAGTTGAGCCAACCGAAAATAGAAGCCCACCTTAAGAAGATGGGACTTAGATTTGTGGCCAATTGGCTTTAGTCCAAGTGGAAGATTGTTAGATATATGTCCTAGAAGCCAATATGACTAACACATTATAATAATTCTAGAACATAATTTTATACTTAATATATTGATATGATCAATAAGAAGATAATTTTTTTTTTATTCAAGTGTGATATATTCTTGAATCATCCATGAAATTAATTTCGATACATATTCTCAAAGTGTTGAGAATTAGAGATATATATTTAATTCCTAAATACTCTCGATCATAGGATCATCATGAGGACGGTGATAGATCCGGATAGCCTAACACACAAATCATTTCTTTTGGGATAGATGAGTCTCTGATCTACTATGTAAAGACACAGAGCGATGAGTGCAGATGGTTGTTAGAGAATAACTAGTACTGAGCATGACCATACGAGAGATCACTTAGATTTCTATTCAATCATCAATGATTGTCTCGATGCTGTAGTGGTGTGACTGATCCTTCGATTTGAAATGGTATTGCTGCTTACAGTGAGACTACTGAAGTTTGACTGACATATAAATATGAATCTTAATGAGCTCTTGTAGTGAATGTTGGTGACAGTTGGTCCACTATAGGAGTGGGGTGCACATCAAGATAGGATCTATCAATCTTGATAGAGAGGAGTAGTCCTATAAAATTTGAAAGGCTAAGTCCAAGAATCTATGGCCATAGTAGTGTGATTGATGGAAAGAAGTTTTCATAGAAGTCACAACTGGACTTAAGCTAATCAAATCTATTATATGATTGATGTTGAGGTTTGATGATTTATCCATGATCTGTCATCTAGTCGGGACTCATGATAGAGGGACTGAATTACACGTTAACTATACCAAGAGATTTATTTCAATTCTACTGGATTGTCGCTACATACTGCTAGGTGTCACTGGTGCATTGCGAGAGCTTACTAGGATCGTTCTAGATCGACAATCCTTGCTGAGTTAGAGTGAAATTGTTTTGACCCATTGAAAAGAGTTTTAATGATACAATGATAGAGATCATTATATATCTCACTACCAGATAGAATTGAACCTATGGGGTCATACAATAAAGAAATTTGACCTTGAATAAGTAATTGAGCTTATGAAGTGTCAATTGGGTTTAAAGAAACCCATTGGGTTCATGATAATCTTGCTAGCATATGGTTGGACCCAATTTTTCTTTTCATTGAGATTACTTATTTGATAAGATAATTCTAACTTAATTACTTACTAATAATCTTCATGAATTAGATTCATGAGACTCCAATTATTGGATATCTAAGGTTATGAATCATATTAATTAAGGGTGCAAGTCCCTAATTAATTTTTTTGATAGTTATTTTTGGGCACCACCTTGATTTGATCAAGTTGGATATGTCCATTGATTAGAGGGCTTTTAGTTCTCTTATAGGGCATCTCTTGGGTGTATTTTGGGGTATCTAATTATGGGTGCAAGGGCCCTAATTGTTGGTGCCTAAAGAGTCTCCTAAAGTAAGTTGGATAACTTAAATTAATAGGAAACCCAATACAAGTAGGACTTGTATTATGTGATTGAATAAGATTCAATCCTTGTGCCTATTTAAAAGGACCTCCCTTAAGGTCCCTAGATCATTCAAATCAGTAGCCCCTCACGTCCAAAGGCTCTCCCCACGCCCTCTCTTCCTCTCCCTTTCTCTTCTCTTGGGCGTTCTACAAGCCCATGCCTTGGGATGCGAGTCCCAAGGAGTTCTACACCCAAAGTGTTGGGCATCCCATAATTTGCTGGTTGCTGGTATTTTGTAGTAGCACAAAGCAAAAAAAAACTCAAGAGAAGAGGAGAAAAAGAAGATCAAGGAGAAAGATCAAGTATTGATCACGATCCAGGCTTCGTTCAGATTTAGCAGGCTGAATTTTGGAGAACCAGAATTTAGATTAAAGAGAACTATTCCAGATTGATTCTGAATAGATACTCATAGAGATCGGATACTTATGCTTCTAAGAAAGAATCTCTTCTCTTTCAGATCTAGATTCAAAAAAAAGGATTGCGAAATAGATACATGATTTGATCATAATCTAAATTCAGCATATATCAATTTCAGCATATGAGATAGATCCATATGGTTTTATTTTTTTATGCATACATAATTTAGATTAAAAGTATTTTAATCTGATTCTCCACTATGATATTTAGAAAATAGAATTTTGAAACACATATGCATGCACCAAACTCTGAATTTCCAATAAATTTCTAAATACTCCCAATCGAAGGATCGTCACAGAGTATAGTAATCAATCTATTTAAGATCGGTGCATGGATCATCTCCCTTCTGGATAGATGAGTCTTAGGTCTATAGTGTAGGGACACTGGGGTGAAAATACATGTGGTTGTTAGAGAACAACTTGCACTGAGCGTGACCAACACAAGAAATCACTTAGATGTCTACTCACTTATCAGTGATTGTCTCGATGTTGCAGTACTATGAGTGATCCTTTGACCTATGGTGTTATTGACTATTGGTAGCGAAGATACTGAGTTTGACTGCATGCTCTCTTGATCCCTAGCCATTCGAATTCTTGCTGTGTATGTTGGCTATAGTAGGTTCAAGTTCGCTATTAGGAGTAAGATGCATGTAGATGGAATCCATCGATCTGGATAGAAAAGGAGAAGTTCTATATGATTTACGAGATTGAGTTCAGAAAGTTTTTGTTCAAAATAAGTGTGAATATTGAAAAAGAGTTTTCACTGGATTCACAAGTGAACTCGAGTCAAGCCAATCTGGCATATGACTGACGATGGGGTTTGACGAATTTTTCATGACCTTTGTCAAATTGAAACTCACAATAGAAGGACTAAATCACACGTTAACTATATATAAAGATTCAATATTTTTATTCTATTGGATTGTCACTACATACTGCTAGATGTCACTGGTAGATTGTGAGACTCATCGAGTATCGTTTTGATAATTGATGATCCTTAAAGGATAGAGTTGGAACTGTTTCAATCCATTGGAAGGAGTTTCAATGATATTGTGATAGGGATCATAATATATCTCACTACCAGATAGAATAGAACCTATGGGATTACACATTAAGGGATTTAATCTTGAATTAACCAATTAAATTTATAAAGTTTCAATTGGGTTAGGATTTGGTGAAATCATATTAGGTTTAGGAAAACCATGCTAGCACATGGTTAAACCCAATTCCTCTCTGGAGTTAAATTCCTTAATGGATAATGATTAGATCAAGTCTATAGCCTTGAACTTTATCTAGATCCACTTTGATTTGGGCTTAGAGGGGCACCTGTTTGAGGGCCTAAGAGTATTGGATCAAGCCAATTAGTTGGTAACAAATCTTCTTGTTTTCTCCCTTGAAACTTCCTTTTCGATGTGGATTAAAAAGAGGAGAGGAGGTGCATGCCTCCTTTTCAATTTTAGAAAGTCCAAGGGGTGCACACCCCTTTGGAGTTGGCAGAGAGAAAAGAGAGGGGCATGCCCCCTCTTTGCTTTGGCATGAAAAGAGAAAGAGAGAGGGTCAACGCCCCCTCTCTTATGCGCACAAAAACCCTAATGGGTGCCAAAGGTTGGTATCCCCTCTTCTTGCCTTATGGGATGAGGGCGCCCCCTCATCTTGCCTAATAAGGTGTGGGCACCCTCTCTACTTGCCTTATAGGGTGTGGTGCCTTTTCAATTGAGCTTGATTTTTTTAAAAAGAAAATCAAATTAAAAGGCAAGGGACCTTATGAGATAAGGACTAACCTTTTTAGCCTGATTGGAGATTGATTTGGAATAAAAAAAATGCTCTATTTAAGAGATGGTCTCTTAGGATTTGAAAAAAATTGAGAATTCAGATCTAAACCCCTCTCCATCTCCATGCCATTCTCTCATTCTCCTCTCTCTTCAATGCCTGAGGGTTGGGCATCCCACCTTCCCACATGCCCAAGTTGTTGGGTGATCTCTTCTACATCAAGGAATAGGGAGAAAGGCTGTAGTTCAAGTGTTGAGATCACGGACAAAGATCAACAGTTGATCAAAGATCCAAAAGGTTGAGATTTATCTTAGAGAAGATGGATCTAAAATAAGAAGAAAGATTCAAGATTGATTTCAGTAGATACTTGTAGAGGCCAGATATGTGTGCGGCTCAAGAACCTTCAGATCTACGATCATCGACTGTGGTGTATTTCGACCCACGCAAGGTATTGAGATATGATCTCAATTTTTTTATTTTATTTTCAGATTATATGCATGACTTAGATCCAGAGCTCGAGTAGATATAGATTAGATCTATTGTATATGGGGTTAAAGGGTTTAATCTAGATCCGTTTCTATTGTTATTTCAAAATTATTTTAAAATCTATGCATACTAGTCTACCTACTTTCTAACAGTGGTATCAGAGCCAGATTCTTTATGATATGTTTAATCTAATTTTCATGTTAGATCTCAAAGTTTAAATGATTTAGTATTGATCTTATGTTGGTATAAGGTTGTCCTGATATAGGTATAACCTCTTATATTGAAAAGATTGTCCTAGCACAAGATTGATCTATTTTGAAAATCATTCTCGAAATAATTAAACCAATCTTTTAGATCTAAAAATAGATGTATGTGATATATCTTTATTCTTGTTAGATATGAAATTAGAATGATCAAAAGTTCACATCGGACCGGTATAAGGTTATCCTGATATAAGGTTTATCCCCTATATTGAAAAGATTGTCTTAGTTTGATGTAAATCAATTTTTAAAAAATATTTTTAAAATATTTTAATCATTATTTTAGATTTTATTATGCATGTATTTGATATGTATAATTTTAGTTTTAGATCTAAAATTTAATATATATATGATATATGTTTGTAGTTTAGATCTAAAATTTTATATATGTGACATACGACATTAGGTTTAGATCTGAAACTATTTCAAGATCATAAGTCACTAATACATGCAATGAAATATAATCTTAAAAATATTTTTAAAATCTAAAAATTATATTATTGCATGTGGATATGGGCAGAATAAATTAGGTCTAGTGATCTAACTACAATTAGGGTCAATTGATTAGATCAGGCTAGAACCCATTATCGATTTTGAGCAGTCGATTAAACTTAATCAATGGTTAGTTAGGATTAGGTCAAAGAGGCTCAAAGTCAAGTTTAGTTATAGTTGGTGGCATCGATTCATATTTTGATATGAATTAATTGACTCAAGACCTAATTTGGCTCAATGGTTCGGGTCCAAATCAATAGGTTAATCTGATCAATTCTAATTGACCAATTTGATGTCTAAGGTAAGTACCTAGATGGTGGTTATTTAATTAGTTTTGTTATCTGATTTGATCAATTCATTGGTGTCTAAAAAAAATAATAGAGAGACCCCCACTCATCTTAACTTACCTGACCATTTTGGGAGATTATATTTTGAATTAGGTTACTTGCTGACTCGAGTTCACCTATACCGACTATATTGGTCAGACATATGATTGTGCTAATATGAACTTGGTCAGTCAGATATCAGATCTGTTGACTTAGAAGAGATCTAAACCTAAATCTTCTCACTAAATATTAAGTCTAACAGTCTTTCATTGTTGTAAAGATGTGGGTGCCTTTCTGGCATTGATCGTTCTCGACTGGTTACAGTGATTCGATTGCATCAAAAATGTACAATCACTCTATTAGCATTAGATGCCCTGAGGTAGAGATGAGATTGGACCCAATAACTGTTAGGTGAGGAACCCAATGATGGCTTTACATCTGTTGGTGAATAATGGATCAGACTTAACTAAAAAATATGCCAATAACTATTAGGTGAGGCCACAGGACTTAGAGATCGAATCCACTTTATCTTATTTAGTGAAGCAATGGATAAGATATTGTTCGCTCATTGGTCTGTGCTCACTAATAACTATTAGGTGAGGTGTGTATAAATCAGTGAGACCATAGTATCTATTAAAAATCGATCATGTATAGATTTTTATTTCTCCATCTGAGGAGTGTGGGAGATTCAAAAAAATAGTGAAAGCCTTATTTATTTTTAAAATTTTTAGAATAAATATTTAATAAATATAAATATCTAATTAGAAACTATTCTCTCTGCAGATAACCATATCGAGTTCAAATTCTTTAGCCTATATCCTTGACACAAATAGATTGATCGGGACAAACTACAAAGACTGGCTTCGAAATTTGAGAATCGTTCTCAATTTCAAAAAACTAACCCATGTCTTAGATCAAAATACGCCTGTGTTACCAGCTCATCCATCTCCTGATCAATGAGCCATACTTGAGAAGTGGATGGATGAGAACAATAAGGCTAAGTGCTATATTCTAGCATCTATGTCCAATGATCTTCAGTGCCAGTATGAAGACATGAGGACTATCAAGGATATGCTGACTCACTTGCAAAAGCTATATGGTGAGCAGAGTCATATAGCTCATTTTAAGATCTCTCAGAGACTATTTAGAGTAAAAATACATGATGAGCAGTCCATCAATGATCATTGTTTGATAATGATCAAGGTCATCGAAGAGCTTCAGAAGCTCGGGATGAACATGGATAAGACATTACAGGTGGATTTGATCCTCCAGTCTCTTCCTGATTTGTATAGATAGTTCATTATGAACTACTATATGAATAAAATTGATAGCACTTTGTCCGAATTACTGAACATGTTGGTGACAGCTGAGGGCATCTTGAAAGGTTCAAGGGGTACGGTTCTGACTGTGGAGCAGACTTTCTTTAAGAGAAAGTCTTCTTTCAAAAAAAAGAAGAAGCTTACAAAGAAATAAAAGAATAAAATTAAGCCTAAGAAGTAGGTTCTGAAGAAGACCGACAATAAGAAAAAAATATTTTCACTACAATGTCAAAGGTCATTGGAGAAGAAACTATCTGACCTACCTAATGACTGAGAAGAATAGGAAGAAGGATAGGCCTTTTAAAAGTATATCTGATTTGCTTATAATTGAAACTAATCTAATGGTTTCTTCTTCTTCTAGTGGATTTTAGATTTTGGTTCAAGTGCTAACTTGTACACTTCTATGCAGGATCTAGAAGCAGTTAGAGGGTTGAGAAAAGGCGAGATCACTCTTCGGGTCGGCAATAGAGTAAAAATTATTGCTGTGGCCGTAGGATCTATCCTTTGCGACTACCATTAGAAATTAGTTTAGTTTTGAAAGTCTGCTATTTTATATCTGTAGTTAGTAGAAATCTGATTTTCATATCTGTGTTGGCATAGGATAACTATAATTTTTATTTCAATGAAGATATGTGTACAATTTATTTTGTAAATAAAGTTATTGCATGTGCTTTCTTGATTGACGGTCTTTATCATTTGCATGTGGATATGAGTCTTAATATTAACGAGCAAATTGTGAATGTCATAGGATCTAAAAGACTTAAAGATAAGATTAGCTAAAAATATCTATCCCACCTTAGGCTAGGCTATATAAAAGAGGACAGACTCAACAAACTGAAGAAAGATGACCTTCTCGAATCATTGACTTTTGAGTTTTATCTAATTTATGAGTTCTATCTTTAAGAAAAAATAGTTAAACTATCTTTTATGGGATAAGAAAAAAGGATCACTGAGATATTAGCCCTGGTACACACTAACGTGTGTAGTCCATTCGATATATAAGTCAGAGGTGGCTATATCTACTTTATAACTTTTATTGATGATTATTCATGATATGGATTTGTATATTTAATGCATTGTAAGTCTGAATCTTTTAAAAAGTTCATAGAGTTTAGATATGAAGTAGAAAAGTAGACTGAAAAACCCATAAAGGTTCTTCAATCAGATCGAGAGGAGAATACCTTAGTAAAAAATTTCGGACCTATCTCAAAGATAATGGCATAGTTTCATAGTGGACACCTCCAGAAATATCTTAGCTCAATGGGATATCCGAAAAAAAGAATTGAATCCTATTAGATATGGTCCGATCCATTATGAGCTTCATAGATCTTCCTATCTTACTCTAGGGATATGCATTACTTTCTGCAATTCATCTTTTGAATCGGATTTTCTCTAAATCCATTCCTACTACACCATATGTGTTATAGAATGGTAAGAAGCCAGCTCTTAGGTATCTTAAGATTTGAGGATGTCTGATCCATATCAAGCGATAGCAGGTGGATAAGTTAGAGGTCAGATCTTTTAGGACTTGCTTTACAGGGTATTTTAAAGAATCCATGGGATACTACTTCTATCTTTCTGAGGATCATAATATAATTGTGAGCCATCATACCATCTTCTTAAAAAGGAAGTTTATCGAAGATAGAGGCAGTGGGAGAAAGATTGAGCTCGAAAAGAAGGTCTCTAAAGAGCATCGACTCTAAGAATCTAAATCTAGTAGTGAGCTAGTAGATGTGGTACCTCCTCCATCTCATGGGATACTACTTCTATCTTCTTGAGGATCATAATATGATTGTGAGCCATCATGCTGTCTTCTTGAAAAAGGAGTTTATTGAAGATAGAGGCAGTAGGAGAAAGATTGAGCTCAAAGAGAAGGTCTCTGAAGAGCATCGAGTCTAAGAACCTAAACCCAGTAGTGAGCCAGTAGATGTGGTACCTCCTCTATCTCATAGATCAAGTAGGATCTCCCATCCTCCTTAAAGATATTTAGGTATTCTTACAGAAGATCTAGAGAAAGCATTCCTTATGGGAGATAGGGACATTAGGAATGATCCCAAAACCTATGATGAGGTGATATTAAATGTTGACTTTGAGAGATGGATAGAAGCAATGAAGTCAAAAATTGACTCTATGCATTCCAACCAGGTTTGGACCTTAGTAATTTACTTGAAGGTATTGTACCTATTAGGTATAAATGAATCTATAAAAAAAATTAGTTCGGATGGTCAGGTAGAGGCCTATAAGACAAGACTGGTTATGAAAGATTATAGTCAACGCGAAGGCATTGACTGTTAGAAAATTTTTTCATCCATGGCCATATTGAAATCCATCCAAATTCTACTTGTGGTTGTAGCTTTTCATGATTATAAAATTTAATAGATGGATGTAAAAACTATCTTCCTTAATGGATATCTTGAGGAAGATATCTATATGGAGCAGTCTTTGAATTTCACATTCAATGATAGTGATCACAAAATCTGTAAGCTGCAAAGGTCCATATATGGACTCAAGCAAGCATCTCAAAGTTGGAACACTCATTTTAATGATGTGATTAAAATATTTAACTTCATCAAAAATGAGGAGGAGCCATATGTATACAAAAAGATCAATGAGAACACTGTCACATTGCTCGTATTGTACGTGGATAACATCCTCCTGATTGCGAATAATATTTTCATGCTGACATCGATCAAAGTATGATTGTCAAAAGAATTCACCATGAAAGACATAGGAGAAACTTTCATCAAAAATGAGGAGGAGCCATATGTGTATAAAAAGATCAATGAAAGCACTGTCACATTTCTTGTATTGTACGTGGATGACACCCTCCTGATTGCGAATGATATTTTCATACTGACATCGATCAAAGTATGATTATCAAAAGAATTTACCATGAAAGACCTAGGAGAAGCTTTCTACATTCTTGGTATAAAAGTCTATAGGGGTAGATCTAAGAGAATGATAGGACTCTTACAGCGAATGTACATAGAAGAGGTACTGAAGAGGTTTAACATGCAAAACTCCAAGAAGGATCTTTTGCCCCTTAGGCATGGCATTCATCTCTCTAAAAAGATATGTCTTGACATATCTGAGAAGATCCATTGTATGAGTAAGATCCTTTATGCTTCAGTAATAGGGAGCCTCATGTATGCTATGTTATGTACACAACCTGATATAGTCTTTGTCGTGAGTGTCACAAGCAGATATCAGGTAAATCCAGGTAAAGAGTATTGGATTACTGTGATGAACATCCTTAAGTACTTAAAAAGGACTAACAATTTGTTCTTGATCTTTGGTGGAGAATCGGAGCTAAAAGTGGAGGGATACATCGATTCAGATTTTATGACTGATGTCGATAATAGAAAGTCTACATCGGGGTATATTTTTTTGTATAACGGAGGATCAATTAGCTGAAAGAATTTCAAGCAGTCAGTCATTGCATATTCGACCATGGAAGCTGAGTACATCATCGCCTCTGAAGCTGCTGAAAAAGCTTTCCGATTCAAGAAGTTCATTACGGAGCTAGGTGTGATGCCATCAGATGCCATTGCACTGTACTACAATAACAACGATGCCATAGTCCTCGCTAAGGAGCTCAGGTCTCATCAGAAGTCTAAGCATATAGAGCAGCAATTCCATATCATATGTGAATATCTCAAGAAGAAGTTCATCGAGGTGCAGAGAGTCGACTCCATATAGAATATGGCAGATCTATCGATCAAGCCTCTCAACCAGCAGAAGACCAAAGCTCACCTTGAGAAGATGGGTTTTAAGAATATGGCCAATTGGCTTTAGATCAAGTGGGAGTTTGTTAGATGAGTACCCTAGGAGCTAATTGTTGGTTGATACATTTTATATTTTCAGGACTTAACTTTATACTTGTAATACTTTTATTATTAATAAAAAATATTTTTATTCTAATCATATTTATGTGTCTATGATTTATTCTAAAAATTAATAAAAACAATTTTTTATATTCTTAAAGTATTAAGAATTTGAGACATACATTATTAATAGTTAGTTTCTAAATACTCCCAATTGAAAGATTATCATGGAGGACAGTAATCAATCAATTTAAGATCGATACATGGATCACCTCCTTTTTGGGCAGATGAGTCTTGGATTTGCAATGTAGGGACATTAGAGTAAAAGTGCATGTGGTTGTTAGGAAATAACTTGCACTGAGCGTGATCAATATGAGAAATCATTTGGATGTCTACTCACTCATCAGTGGTTGTCTCGATACTATAGTAGTGTGAGTGATCCTTTGATCTATGATGTCATCGGCTATTCGCAGCGAGACTATTGAGTTTGACTGCATGCTTTCTTGGTTTCTAGCCATTCAGATCTTTACTGTGTATGTTGGCTATAGTAGGTTCAGATTCGCTATTAGGAGTAGGATGCACCTAGATGGAATCTATCGATCTTGGTAGAAAAGAAGAAGTCCTATATGATTTGCAAGATTGAGTTCAGAAAGTCTTTGGCCAAAGCAAGTATGAATACTGGAAAAGAATTTTCACAGAATTCACAAGTGAACTCGAGTCAAGCCAATCTGGTATATGATTGATGATGGGGTTTGATGAGTTTTTTATGACCTTCGTCAAGTTGGGACTCACGATAAAAGGACTGAATCATACGTTAACTACACCTAGGGGTTCCATACTTCCATTCTGCTGTGTTGTCACTACATACTGCTAGATATCACTGATGGATTGTGAGACTCATCGAGCATCATCTTAATGATCAATGATCTTCGAATGGTAGAGTTAGAACTGCTCCAATCCATCGAAAGAAGTTTTAATTATATTGTAATAGAGATCATAATATGTCTTACTACCAGACAGAATAGAATCTATGGAGTCACATATTAAGAAATTTAATCTTGAATTAATCAATTAGACTTGTGAACTTTCAACTGGGTTAGAATTGTTAGATGTGTGCCCTAGATGTTAGATTGACTGACACATTCCTGTATAAATGTAAGAGAAAATTTATAATTTTGATTATAAATAAATAAAAGGATTATTCTACTATCACATTGTGTACATTATGTCTGTGATACATCCTTTGAGTTAGTAGGAATGTTAATTCATATTTTTAAGAGTTGAAAATTTAAGGCATGAATTTACATAACTAACTCATAAACAGCTCCTGACCATAGGATCATCACGAGGATGGTGATTAATCCGGAAGGTTAGTGTATGATCACTTTTTTAGGGTGGATATATCTTGAGTCTATGGTGTGGAGACATCAAAGTGAGAGTACAAGTATTCATTGAGAATAAGAGTACTGAGCGTGATCACTTCGAGCAGTCATAAGGAAGTCTACATTCTCGTCGATGATTAGCTCGATGCTGCAGTTGTGTGTCTAATTCTTTGACCTGAGGTACATCGATAATTCATCTTGAGTGTGTTATAGTTTGACTATACCATAACTCGATCTCTTAGCCATTCGAAATCCTGAGGTGTATGTTGGCTATAGCATATTCATTGTAGGAACTAGATCGCACCAAAATGGGATCTATCAACCTCGATAGATGAGAGGAGTAGTCCTATGATGATCGAAAGATCGAGTCCTTAAGCCCATGGCCATGGCAGAGTAAAATAATGAAAAAGAGTTTTCCATTGGGGTTTCACATCAGACTCGGATCGATCGATTGATTCATATGACTGATATTGGGTTTGACGAGTTCACCTTAACCCTAATTCAGTCGGGACTCATGATAGAGGAACTCAATCACACAGGTAGCTGCACTGAGAGGTTCATCTTCATTTCTGATGGATTGCCACTATATACTGCTAGATATCACTGATGGATTTTGGGAGCAATTAGAATGATCTTGATGATTGATCATTCTAATTATTTGAATCAGAAGAGTTCTGGTCCATCGAAAGGAGTTTCGATGATGTCGATGATGAGATCACGACATGTCTCATTACTATATGAAAATGAACCTAACTGGGTCACACAAATAAGAGTTAGGATCTGGATGTCATCAATTGAGTTAGTCCAGTTCGATTGATTTGGATTAGATCCAATTAGGTTCAAGAAAATTGTACTAGCACACGATTGAGCCTAACTTTCTTCTCGTGCAATCTTTTTCATCTCGACTGAGCCAAATATGATTTGACTCACTCAGAGAACTTTGAGAAGATTTCTCTCAGTCTGACTGGAGTCAGTCCAGCTCAAAAAAGTTTTATCTTAATTCATGAGATGAATTTAAGACAACACCTGTCAATTTCTGTCACCTGCCACTTTCATTTTAGGACATCGGTCAAACATTGACTTATGGATCTTAAACTGAAGGCCACTTGGCAAGAGGTCATTGGAGAGTTTTTATAGAGTATTCACCTACTAAATTAGGCCTCAAAATGGGCACCAAGATCAGATTGGGTGTGCGCCCCAAGTGGATAAGCATAGAGTCCCATGAGATGAGGACTCTATGCCTTGATCGACTAAAACTGTTGGGTGCCAATCTCACTGTGTTTATCCAGTGTTGGCACCAACAGTATGAGGGTTTGGTGGAGCTTTTATCTGATATGATCAGATGACATCACTCCATCAATCAAAATTTTTCCAAAATTAATTAAAATTTTTTGATTGATCGAATGATGTGGCACTGCATGGCGCAGCAAGGTCTATATAAACCCTGTCTGCACCTAGGGTTTAGAGAATCTACTCAATAACCAGAAAAAATATGAAACCCCTCCACTTCTCCATGCCCCCTCTACTCCTCTCTCTCCCCTCTTCACGTCCAAGAGATTGGGCATCTATCTGGTGCTTGTCCAAGGCGTGGTGGCTCCCTGATCAGAAGGCTGCAGGGATTTATCGAGAAGCCGCTGCTCCAGCTTCAGAAGATCTTTTGAAGATCTTTCAGATCAGATCTAGATTTGATTTTTGGATTAAAAGTTTGCAAGAATAATATAATCTAGATCCTACTCGAGTGGATATCGGTAGAGGCTAGACGACTGCATGGCTATTTTAAGAACCTCGGGCATTTCTGCGATCATCTACAGGGTAATCTAGTTACCCTAGAGGTATTCTTCTAATCTTTAAGTTTTAGATTTAATTTTAGATTAAATATTAGATAATAAGAATCAGATCTAATAGATCTTAGATTTAAAATAAAGTAGGATAGTTTTTTTAAAAATATTTCATCCCAGATCTCATTAGATCTGAAAGATCCTACAAGAAAAAAGGTGGTTTTTCCTTCAACTGGTATCAGAGCTAGATTGATGGCTCTATTTCAGATCTAATTTAGATCTGATTTTTATTTTTACTTATCTAATATTAATAGATTTTAGATGTCATATCAAATATGATTAGATTTGAAATTAAAAAATTTAAAATTAAATCTAAGTAGATCTAACATGTATGAGATGTATGACTAGACTAGGAATAGTTTAAACTATGAATAGTCTTGAAGTTTTATGTTTTAATATGATTAAAATATAAATTAGATCTAATTTATTCTTTGATTTTCTAATGTTATAAATGTTATATTCAGATCAACAAATAGAAAATAAAATTTAATTAATTCATAAGATTTATCTGCTGCATGTCTAGACTAGTTGTAGAATTGTTCTAGTAACTGTCTAGAATAAATTTTATATTAAATAGTTCAATTTAAATCTTATTTTTTAGATGTTACATGTGATGTATCAGATCTGAAAGTATGCTAATTAGATCAGATTTTAATACATGAGATGTATGCAAAGCATGTATAAGTTAGATCTGAAATTATATATGTGATATGTAACTTAGATCTAACTAGTTTTGTAGTTAAATCAATATTTTTGATTAAGGTATTCCTCATGGCCGTCCGATCATAAGAATAAAGTAGAATTTAAGACCCTCTTCTCTCATTCAATGGGGTGTTCTTATGGCGTGTAGGGGTGCTGTGCGTTCATCCTTAATCAGAAATCAAAATTTACTTTTCTGCAAAATCCTAGATCCTGAAATCCTAAAATTTATTTTACATATTTTGTTTATGAATCCAAGACTTAATTAATGAATTAAGCTTATGAAATTAAATTAGGTCTAAAATTGAGAATTTCAGTTCTAAGTCATTTTCATAAAATTGGGTTTGGGCTTGGGTAGCTCAATTAAGTCTAGCGGTTGATCAAACTGAATCAAAAGTTGGTTAGGTGGGATCATGAAAGCTAATAATTAACCAACCTAATAGGATTAAATCTAGGTCATGGTTGAATCACATTCATATGTGACTCGATCAAGTTAAGACCTAATTTGGCTCAGTGGTTAGAGCCTGGATTGTAGGCTAACCCAATTGGTTCTGGTTCGACAATTTGGTATCTAAGGTAAGTTGGGCAGATGCGATCGATTGGTTTTTAATTGGGAGCTACTCGACTCGAATGCATTCTTATTGAGTTAATGACATATCCCTCCCATCGATCTCACTTACCTGGCCATATGTGTCGATCCAGTTCTGATTTGAGGTGACTAACAATTCGAGCTAATCCATGCCACTAGGTTAGTCATAATTGTTATGACTATGTCAAGTCAAGTTTAATGAGACCTAAATTAAATCTCTTTAAGAAAATATTAAGTCTAAGGTCTTCCACCATTATGGATGTGCGGGCCCTTCCTGGGGTTGATTGTTTTCGACTGGTTATAGTGGCTCAGTTGCACCGAAAAGATGCAACCATGTTCATTAGGCATTGGATGCTACGGATTAGAGGATGGATTATGCTTAATATTTCAAATTCGGTGAGGGACTCAATCAGGAATCTAGTTCGTGCAAATGGTGGGTCTGACTTAACTAAGGATTGGAGCAATATTTCGGACAAGGTGAGCTTCATGAATTAGAGACCAAGTTTTGGGTGCACCATGATTAGAGAATCATTGGACAAGAGTTGTCCACTCATCGGTTGACCCATCACCAATAACTGTTAGGTGAGGTGGTGAGCCAGTCGGTGAGACCGCACCACCCACTAGAAATCACTAATCACGAAGATTTTTACATCTCTACCTAGGGAGTGTAGGGATCTAAAAAAATAGTGGGAGCCTAATTTATTTAAAAATAAAACTCCTAAATAAATTGGTTAAGTTTGATTACAAAATTTAACTAGAAACTTTTGACTCTCTACAGGAAACATGTCTGCGTCCAACCCCCTGACCAAAATACTAGACACCCACAGATTGACTGGACCAAATTTTAAGGACTGGTTGAGGAACTACAGAATTATTCTGAGTTTCGAAAAACTGACTCATGTCTTGGATCAGGACCCACCTGCCATGCCAGCACGTCCGACTGCTGAACAGAGAGCATCTCTGAAAAAATGGATGGATGAAGATAACAAAGCCAGGTACTACATATTGGGTGCAATGTCTGATGACTTACAGCACCAGCATGAGAATATTATAACTACCCGCCAAATATTGGCTTACCTCCAAGAGTTGTTTGGTGAACAAAGTCGTGCAGCCAAGTATCAAATCTGCCAAAAACTTTTTAAGGCGAAAATATGTGATAGGCAGTCAGTCCAAGATCATTGTTTGACAATGATCAAGGATCTTGAGGAGCTTAAGAAGCTCGATATCATCTTAGACAAAGATTTTTAGATTGATGTGATCCTTCAGTGCTTGTCCGATGCATATGGTCAGTTCATCATGAACTTCTATATGCATAAGATGTAGTGTACCTTGACTGAGTTAATGAACATGTTGGTTACGGCTGAGCTTTCTTTGAAGAGTTCAAAAGGCTCAGTCCTTACTGTGGAGCAGACTTCTTCCAAGAGAAAGTCTTTTAGAAAGAAGAAAAAGTCTGCGAAGAAGCAGAAGGTGGATGGAAAAAAGAAGAAGATGGAACCGAAGAAGAAGACTGCTGAAAAGAAAAAATATTTTTACTGCAATTCAGACGGCCATTGAAAATAGAACTGTCCTCAGTACCTGGCTATCCTAAAGAACAAGAAGGATGGTCCTTCTAGAGGTATGCTCGTTATAGAATCTAATCTTACGATTTTCTCTACATTCAGTTGGGTACTTGACTCTGGTTCTAGTGCTCATTTGTGCACTTTATGCAGGGTCTTGAGGAGAGTAGGAGGCTGAGGGATGGGGATATGATCCTACACGTCGAGAATGGAGCAAGAGTTGCTGCTGTGGCTGTGGAAACCTACCCTCTGTGATTACAGTTAGGATTAGATTTAGTTCTTAGAGACTGTTATTATATGCCTGCAGCAAGCAGAAATTTAATTTCTGTTTCATGTTTAGCACAAGAAGGCTATGTGATTAGCTTTCATAAGGACCATTGTATCATATTTTATAAAAATAATAAAGTTGCAAATAGTTTTCTTATTAATGGTCTCTATCAGCTAAATATTGATGTATCTGTATTTCATATCGAGCAAAATGTGAATGCCATGAGAATTAAAAGGCCTAGAGATAGTCTAAATGATAGGTATCTATGGCACCTAAGGCTAGGTCATATAGCGGAAGATAGGATTAACAAATTGGAGAAATTCGGGCTATTGAGTCCATTGACTTCTGAGTCATATCTAATTTGTGAATCATGCCTTCAAGGTAAAATGACCAACCTCCCTTTTGTGGGACATGGGAAAAGGGCCCTAGACCTAGTTGCCCTAGTACATACAGATGTATGCGGCCCATTTGATGTACCGGCTAGAGGCAAGTATGTCTACTTTATTATCTTTACCGATGATATGTCTAGGTACGGGTATGTGTTTCTAATGAAACACAAGTCTGAAGCCTTTGAAAAGTTCAAAGAATTCAGGCATGAGGTAGAAAAATAAACAGGAAAGCCTATTAAGGTTCTTCGATCAGATCGAGGAGGTGAATACCTTAGTCGGGAGTTCCTACACTATCTTAAGGATAATGGCATAGTCTCTCAATAGACTCCATCTGGAACTCTACAACTCAACGGAGTTTCAGAACGGAGAAATCAGACCCTATTAGATATGGTTCGTTCCATGATGAGCTTTACGGACCTCCCTGAGTTTCTTTGGAGATATTGTCTCATGACAGCAATATATGTATTGAATAATGTTTCCTCTAAAACTGTTCCTACCACACCTTATGAGATATGGCATGGTAAGAAGCCAAGTCTGAGTCATCTCAGAATTTAGAGTTATCCGACTCATGTCAAGAGACAGCAGGCAGACAAGTTAGAGTTCAGGTCTTTTAGAGCTCGGTTCATAGGTATCTTAAAGAGTCATTAGGATACTATTTCTATATTCTGGAAGATCACAATATGATTATGAATCGACATGCTATTTTTCTTAAAAAATAGTTTATTTAAGATAGTGGCATCGAAAGAATAATTAAGCTCAAGGAGAATGTCTTCCAAGAGCAACGAGCTAAAAAATCTGAGGAACCCAATCAATTAGAACCAATTCTAACATAACCTATTCTACCTCGTAGATCGATTAGGATTTTTCATCCTCCTGAAAGGTACTTAGGAACCATACAAGAGGATGTTGAGGAAATATTCCTCACGGAAAATGGGGCTCATGGTGATGACCCCAAGATCAATGATGAGGCAATATCACATATCGACTCTGAGAAATGGTTAGAGGCAATGAGATCAGAAATTGACTCAATGCACTCAAACCAAGTCTGGACCTTAGTAGATCCACCTGAAGGTATTGTACCTATTAGGTGTAAATGGATCTTCAAGAGAAAGATAGGAGCAGATGAAAATATGGAGACATTCAAGGCTAGGCTCGTAGCGAAAGGTTATAGTCAGCGTGAAGGCATTGACTATCAGGATACCTTCTCGCCCGTAGCCATACTAAAATTCATCCACACATTGCTTGCTGTTGCAGCCTATTTCGATTATGAAATATGGCAGATGGACATGAAAATAGCATTCTTAAATGGATATCTTGAGAAAGATATCTATATAGAACAGCCGCTTGGTTTCACATCTAGTGATGATGATCACAAGGTCTGCAAGCTGCAAAGGTCTATTTATGGACTTAAGCAAGCATCTCAGAGCTGGAATACTCATTTCAATGATGTGATCAAAATGTTTGGTTTCATCAAGAACGAGGAGGAACTATGTGTATTCAAGAAGGTCAGTGGGAGCGTAGTTGTCTTCCTCGTACTGTACGTTGATGATATCCTCCTAATTAAAAATGATATTTTTATGTTGATCTCAGTCAAAATATGGTTGTCTAAGGAGTTCTCTATAAAAGATCTAGGAGAGGCATCCTTTATACTGGGTATTAAGGTCTATAGAGATAGACCAAATAGGATGCTAGGACTTTCACAGAAGATGTACATAGAGGAGGTGCTAAAAAAGTTTAGCATGAAAAACTCCAAAAGAGGTTTAGTACCTTCTAGACATGGCATTCATCTCTCCAAAAAGATGTGCCCTAGCACACCTGAGGAGATTGAATGCATGAGCAAGATCCCTTATGCTTCGGTAATAGGAAGCCTCATGTATGCCATGCTATGTACACGACCTGATATTGCCCATGCTGTGAGTGTCACAAGCAGATATCAGTCGAATCCAGGCGAAGAGCATTGGACTTCTGTGAAATATATCCTTAAGTACTTGAGAAGGACTAAGGATATGTTTCTAGTCTTTGAAAATGGAGAACTCTAGGTTCAGAGATTTACAGACCAACTTTATGTCTGATATAGATGATCGAAAGTCGACATCTGAGAGTCTATTAATTTGCAATGGTGGTGCAGTTAGCTGGAAGAGTTTCAAGCAGATGATAATTGATGATTCCACCATGGAGGTAGAGTATATTGCTACATCGAAAGCTGTGAAGGAGGCATTCTGGTACAAGAAGTTTGCCGCAGAGCTTGGAGTGATGCCATCGGATGCCATCTCTCTTTACTACGACAATAATGGTGCCATAGCTCTAGCTAAGGAGCCAAGGTCTCACCAGAAGTCCAAGCATATCGAGCGGCGATTCCATTTGATCCGTGATTATCTCGAAAAGGGTTATGTTGAGGTTAAGAGAGTCGACTCCACAGACAATGTGGCAGACCCACTGACAAAGCCATTAGGCCAACAGAAGATCGAAGCCTATCTTGAGAAGATGAAACTTAGATATGTAGCCAATTGGCATTAGGTCAAATGGGAGTTTGTTAGATGTGTGCCCTAGATGCCAGATTGGCTGACACATTCCTGTACAAATATAAGGGCAAATTTATAATTTTGAATATAAATAAATAAAAAGATTATTCTACTATCACATTGTGTACATTATATCTGTGATACATCCTTTGAGTTAGTAGAAATGTTAATTCATATTTTCAAGAGTTGAAAATTTAAGGCATGAATTTACATAACTAACTTATAAACAGCTCCTGACCATAGGATCATCACGAGGATGGTGATCGATCTGGAAGGTTGGTGTACGATCGCTTCCTTAGGGTAGATGTGTCTTGAGTCTACGGTGTGGAGACACCGAAGTGAGAGTACAGATATTCATTGAGAATGAGAGTACTGAGCGTGACCACTTCGAGCAGTCATAAGGAAGTCTACATTCTCATCGATGACTAGCTCGATGCTGCAGCTGTGTGTCTAGTTCTTTGACCTAAGGTGCATCGACAGTTCACCTTGAGTGTGTTATAGTTTGACTATACCATAACTCGATCTTCTGGCCATTCGAAACCCTAAGGTGTATGTTGGCTGTAGCATATTCATTGTAGGAACCAGATCGCACCAAGATGGGATCTATCAACCTCAGTGATGAGAGGAGTTGTCCTATGATGATCGAAAGAACGAGTCCTTAAACCCATGGCCATGGTAGAGTGAAATAATGAAAAAGAGTTTTTCATTGGGGTTTCACATCAGACTCGGATCGATCGATTGATTCATATGACTGATGTTGGGTTTGACGAGTTCACCTTAACCCTAATTCAGTCGAGACTCATGATAGAGGAACTCAATCACACAGGTAGCTGCACCGAGAGGTTTGTCTTCATTTTTGATGGGTTGCCACCAGATACTGCTAGGTGTCACTGGTAGATTTTGGGAGCAATTAGAATGATCTTGATGATCGATCAATCTAATTGTCTGAATCAGATGAGTTCTGATCCATCGAAAGATGTTTCGATGATGTCGATGATGAGATCACGACATGTCTCATTACCATACGAAAATAAACCTAACTGGGTCACACAAATAAGAGTTAGGGTCTGGATGTCATCAATTGAGCTAGCCCAGTTCGATTGATTTGGATTAGATCCAATTAGGTTCAAGAAAATCATGCTAGCACACGATTGAGCCTAACTTTCTCCTCGTGCAATCTTTTTCATCGACTGAGCCAAATATGATTTGACTCACCCAGAGAATCTTGAGAAGGTTTCTCTCAGTCTGACTGGAGCCAGTCCAGCTTAGAAAAATCTTATCTTAATTCATGAGATGAATTTAAGACAACACCTGCCAATTTCTATCACCTGTCATTTTCGTTTTAAGACATCGGTCAAACGTTGACTTATAGATCTTAAACTGAAGGCCACTTGGTAAGAGGTCATTGGAGAGTTTTTGTGGAGTATCCACCTACTAAATTAGGCCTCAAAGTGGGCATCAGGATCAGATTGGGTGTGTGCCCCAAGTGGATAAGGATAGAGTCCCATGAGATGAGGATTCTATGCCTTGATCGACTCAAACCGTTGGGCGCCAATCTCACTGTGTTTATCCAGTGTTGGCACCAACAGTAGGAGGGTTTGGTGGGGTTCTTATCTGATATGATCAAATGACATCACTCCATCAATCAAAATTTTTTCAAAATTAATTAGAATTTTTTGATTGGTCGAATGATGTGGCACTGCATGGCGCAGCAGGGTCTATATAAACCCTATCTGTGCCTAGGGTTTAGAAAATCTGCTCAATACCTAGCAAAAATGTGAAACCCTCTACTTCTCTATGCCCCCTCTGCTCCTCTTCCTCCCCTCTTCACATCCAAGAGGTTGGGCATCCATCTAGTGCTTGTCTAAGGCGTGGTGGCTCCCTGATCAGAAGGCTGCAGGGATTTGTCGAGAAGTTGCTGCTCTAGCTTTAGAAGATCTTTTGAAGATCTTTCAGATCAGATCCAGATCTAATTTTTGGAGCAAAGATTCATGAGGAGAAGATGATCTAGATCTTACTCGAGTGGATACTGGTAGAGGCTAGATGACTGCATGGCTATTTTAAGAACCTCGGGCGTTGCTGCGATCATCTACAGGGTAATCTAGTTACCCTAGAGGTATTCCTCTAATCCTCAAGTTTTAGATTTAATTTTAGATTAAATATTAGATAATAAGAATCAAATTTAATAGACCTTAGATCTAAAATAAAGTAGAATAATTTTTTTAAAAATATTCCGCTCCAGATCTCATTAGATCTGGAAGATCCTACAAGGAAAAAGGCAGTTTTTCCTTCAACTGGTATTAGAGCCAGGTTGATGGCTCTATTTCAGATCTAATTTAGATCTGATTTTTATTTTTATTTATTTGATATTAATGGATTTTAGATGTCACATCAGATATGATTGGATCTGAAATCAAAAAATTTAAAATTAAATCTAAGTAGATCTAACATGTATGAGATGCATGACTAGACTAGGAATAGTTTAAACTATGAATAGTCTTGAAGTTTTATATTTTAATATAATTAAAATATAAATTAGATCTAATTTATTCTCTAATTTTTTAATATTATAAATGTTATATTTAGATCAAAAAATAAAAAATAAAATTTAATTAATTCATAAGATTTATCTGCTGCATGCCTAGACTAGTTATAGAATTGTTCTAGTAACTGTCTAGAATAAATTTTATATTGAATAGTTCAATTTAAATCTTATTTTTTAGATGTTACATGTGATGTATCAGATCTGAAAGCATGCTAATTAGATCATATTTTAATACATGAGATATATGCAAAGCATGTATAAGTTAGATCTGAAATTATATATGTGATATGTAACTTAGATCTAACTAGTTTTATAGTTAAATCAATATTTCTGATTAAGGTGTTCCTCATGGTCGTCCGGTCATAAGAACAAAGTAAGATTTAAGACCCTCTCTTCCCATTCAATGGGGTGTTCTTATGGCATGTAGGGGTGCTGCGCGTTCATCCTTAATCAGAAATCAAAATTTACTTTTCTGTAAAATCCTAGATCCTGAAACTCTAGAATTTATTTTACATGTTTTGTTTATGAACCCAAGACTTAATTAATGAATTAAGCTGATGAAATTAAATTAGGTCTAAAATTGAGAATTTCATATCTAAGTCATTTCATAAAATTGGGTTCGGGCTTGGGTAGCTCAATTAGGTCTAGCGGTTGATCAAATCGAATTAAAAGTTGGTTAGGTGGGATCATGAAAGCTAATAATTGACCAGCCTAATAGGATTAAGTCTAGGTCAAGGTTGAATCACATTCATATGTGACTCGATCAAGTTAAGACCTAATTTGGCTCAGTGGTTAGAGCTTGAATTGTAGGCTAACCCAATTGGTTCTGGTTCGATAATTTGGTATCTAAGATAAGTTGGGCAGATGCGACTGACTAGTTTTTAATTGGGAGCTACTCGGCTCGAATGCATTCTTGTCGAGTTAATGGCATATCCCTCCCACCGGTCTTACTTACCAGGCCATATGTCTCGACCCAGTTCTGATTTGAGGTGACTAACAATTCGAGCTAATCCATGCCACTAGGTTAGTCATAATTGTTATGACTATGTCAAGTCAAGTTTAATGAGACCTAAATTAAATCTTCTTAAGAAAATATTAAGTCTAAGGTCTTCCATCATTGTGGATGTGCGGGCCCTTCCTGGGGTTGATTGTTCTCGACTGATTACAGTGACTCAGTTGCACTAGGAAGACGCAACCATGTCCATTAGGCATTAGATGCTACGGATTAGAGGATGGGTTGTACTCAATATTTCAGATACGATGAGGAACTCAATCAGGAATCTAGTTCGTGCAAATGGTGGGTCTGACTTAACTAAGGATTGGAGCAATATTCCGGACACGATGAGCTTCATGAATTAGAGACCAAGTTTTGGGTGGACCATGATTAGAGAATCATTGGATAAGAGTTGTCCACTCATCGATTGACCCATCACCAATAACTGTTATGTGAGGTGGTGAGCCAGTCGGTGAGACCGCACCACCCAATAGAAATCACTAATCATGGAGATTTTCACATCTCTACCTAGGGAGTGTAGGGATCTGAAAAAATAGTGAGAGCCTAATTTGTTTAAAAATAAAATTCTTAAACAAATTGGTTAAGTCTGATTACAAAATCTAACTAGAAACTTTTGACTTTCTACAAGAAACATGTCTGCATCCAACCCCCTGACCAAAATACTAGACACCCACAGATTGACTGGACCAAATTTCAAGGACTGATTGAAGAACTACAGAATTATTTTGAGTTTCAATAAACTGACTCATGTCTTGGCCAGGATCCACCTGCCATGCCAGCACGTCCGACTGCTGAACAGAGAGCGTCTCTGGAAAAGTGGACGGATGAAGATAACAAAGCCAGGTACTACATGTTGGGCGCAATGTTTGAGGACTTGCAGTGCCAGCATGAGAATATTATGACTACCCACTAAATATTGGCTCACCTACAAGAGTTGTTTGGTGAACAAAGTCGCGCAGCCAAGTATCAAGTCTGCCAAAGACTTTTTAAGGCTAAAATGCGTGATGGGCAGTCAGTCCAAGATCATTGTTTGACAATGATCAAGGACCTTGTAGAGCTTGAGAAGCTTGGTATCATCTTAGACAAGGATTTTCAGATTGATGTGATCCTTCAGTCCTTGTCCGATGCATATGGTCAGTTCATCATGAACTTCCATATGCATAAGATGCAGTGTACCTTGGCGGAGTTAATGAACATGTTGGTTATGGCTGAGCTTTCTTTGAAGAGTTCAAAAGGCTCAGTCCTTACTGTGGAGCAGACTTCTTTCAAGAGAAAGTCTTTTGGAAAGAAGAAAAAGTCTGCGAAGAAGCAGAAGGTAGATGGAAAAAGGAAGAAGATGGAACTGAAGAAGAAGGTTGCTGAAAAGAAAATATGTTTCCACTGTAATTCAGACAGCCATTGGAAATGAAACTGTCCTCAATACCTGGCCACCCTGAAGAACAAGAAGGATGGTCCTTTTGGAGGTATGCTCGTTATAGAATCTAATCTTACGGTTTTCTCTGCATCCAGTTGGGTACTTGACTCTGGTTCTAGTGCTCATTTATGCACTTCTATGCAGGGTCTTGAGGAGAGCAGGAGGCTGAGGGATGGGGATATGATCCTATGCATCAAAAATGGAGCAAGAGTTGCTGCTGTGGCCGTGGGAACCTACCCTTTGTGAATACTGTTAGGATTAGATTTAGTTCTTAGAGACTGTTATTATGTGCCTGCAGCAAGCAGGAATTTGATTTCTATTTCATGTTTAGCATAAGAAAGCTATGTGATTAGCTTTCATAAGCACCATTGTAATATATTTTATGAAAATAATAAAGTTGCAAATGGTTTTCTTATTAATGGTCTCTATCAGCTACATATTGATGTATCTGTATTTCATATCGAGCAAAATGTGAATGCCATGAGAATTAAAAAGCCTAGAGATAGTCTAAATGATAGGTATCTGTGGCACCTAAGGCTAGGTCATATAGCGAAAGTCTTATCTTAATTCATGAGATGAATTTAAGACAAGCCTGTCAATTTCTGTCACCTACCATTTTCGTTTTAGGACATCGGTCAAATATTGACTTATGGATCTTAAACTGAAGGCCACTTGGCAAGAGGTCATTGGAGAGTTTTTGTGGAGTATCCACCTACTAAATTAGGCTTCAAAATGGATGCCAATATCAGATTGGGCATGCGTCCCAAGTGGATAAGGATAGAGTCCCATGAGATGAGGACTCTATGCTTTGATCGACTCAAACTGTTGGGCGCCAATCTCACCGTGTTTATCCAGTGTTGGCGCAATAGTAGGAGGGTTTGGTGGGGTTTTTATCTGATATGATCAGATGACATCACTCCATCAATCAAAATTTTTGTAGAATTAATTGAAATTTTTTGATTGGTCGAATGATGTGGCACTGCATAGCGCAGCAGGGTCTATATAAACCCTGTCTGTGCCTAGGGTTTAGAGAATCTACTCAATACCCAGAAAAAATGTGAAACCCCTCCACTTCTCCATGCCCTCTCTGCTCTTCTCCCTCCCCTCTTCACGTTCAAGAGGTTGGGCATCCATCTGGTGCTTGTCCAAGGCGTGGTGGCTCTCTGATCAGAAGGCTGCAGGGATTTATCGAGAAGCTGCTGCTCCAGCTTCAGAAGATCTTTTGAAGATCTTCCAGATCAGATCCAGATCTGATTTTTGGAGCAAAAATTCATGAGAAGAAGATGATCTAGATCCTGCTCGAGTGGATACCGGTAGAGGCCAGACGACTGCATGGCTATTTTAAGAACCTCGGGCATTGCTGCGATCATCTACAGGGTAATCTAGTTACCCTAGAGGTATTTCTCTAATCCTCAAATTTTAGATTTAATTTTAGATTAAATATCAGATAATAAGAATCAGATCTAATAGACCTTAGATCTAAAATAAAGTAGGATAATTTTTTTAAAAATATTCCATCCCAGATCTCATTAGATCTGGAAGATCCTACATGGAAAAAGATGGTTTTTCCTTCAAGAATTTGGTGAAATCCTATTGGATTTAGGAAAATCATGCTAGCACATGGTTAAATCCAATTCTTCTCTGAACTTGGATTCTTTATTGCATAAGGATTAGATCAAGTCTATAGCCTTGAATCTCATCTAGATCCACTTTGATTTGGGTTTATAGGGGCACCTATTTAAGGATCCAAGAGGATTGGATCAAGATAATTAGTTGGCAACAAATCTCATTATTTTCTCCCTTGAAACTTTCTTTTTGGTGTGGATTAAAAAGAGGAGAGGAGGCACATGCCTCCTTTTCAATTTTGGAAAGTCCAAGGAGCGCACGCCCCTTTGGGGTTGGCGGAGAGAAAAGAGAGGGGCGTGCCCCCTCTTTGCTTTGGTGTGGAAAGAGAAAGAGAGAGGGTTAATGCCCCCTCTCTTGTGCGCACAAAAACCCTAAGGGGCGCCAAAGATTGGCGCCCCCTCTTCTTGCCTTATGAGATGAGGGTGCCCCTTCATCTTGCCTAATAAGGTGTGGGCGTCCCCTCTGCTTGCCTTATAGGGTGTGGGGCCTTTCCAATTGGATCTGATTTTTTTAGAAAAAAAATCAAATTAAAAGGCAAGAGATCTTATGAGATAAGGACTAGCCTTTTTAGCCTAATTGGAGATTGATTTGGAATCAAGAAAAGGCTCTATTTAAGAGATAGTCTCCTAGAATTTGAAAAGAATTGAAAATTCAGATCTAAACTCCTCCCCATCTCCATGCCATCCTCTCCTTATCCTCTCTCTTCAATGCTTAAGGGTTGGGCATCCCACCTTCCTATATGTCCAAGTTGTTGGATGATCTCTTCTACATCAAGAAATAGGGAGAAAGGCTGCAGTTCAAGTGTTGAGATGGCAGATAAAGATCAACAGTTGATCAAAGAACCAAAAGGCTGAGATTCATCTTGGAGAAGACAGATATAAAATGAGAAGAAAGGTTCAAAATTGATCTCTATGGATATCTATAGAGGTCGGACACATGTGCAGCTCAAGAATGTTTAGATCTATGATCATCGGCTGTGGTGCTATTCTACCCGCTTTCTAACATTGACCCCAGTACAAATTTGTTAGTTCAATTGAAATGAGACCCAAGGTGTTATTTGTTTTTAAAACCCTTTTTCTCTCCTCGAGCTAAAAACTAAAGAGGTCATTTTCGTGCTCTTATTACAATATTGCCTTCAAGTCAAACATTTTTCAACCTAACCCTATCTCATAGATCCCCTTCATTCTTGTCTTTTACACCCAAACCAACCATCGAAATTTGTTGAAAATGGCTCCCATGAAGTGACTTGCTCATCGCTTGAAGATGAAAAAGGAGGAACTAGGAAGCCCTAACACTAAGAAAGATACCACTCCATCCATTTTGGCTCACACTCAGTCCAAAACCCAAGCACAACAGATCATCAAAGATGAATCCGCTCATTCATTGCTGCCTCTCTCACAAGTACTCCTCTTGGATAAAGTAATTTTCTTAGAGAGAAATAATGATTTAAGTTCCTAGAAGAGGAAGATTTTGTCATTGGAAACAAGATTAAAAAACAAGGATGGAAATACTTTTGCTCAGTTAATGTACCAATTCATCCTTCCTTGGTCCGTAAGTTCTAGAGGCATGTTAGCTCTAGGAACAACTAGATGGAATCAGCAGTGAAGGGGGTTTAGATTACCCTCTCTAGTGAAGAATTGGGTTGAATTCTCCACATGCGTACATTTGGATCCTCATCTGATAGTTTGGGAAATCATGCCATTGCCTTGAGTTGCATATTGGATCAAGAAGAGGTTGAAGGAATACATGGAGTGTATGCAAATTAGTAATCTATTGAGATCAGATTGCTTCATAATATGGTCTACCGACTTTTCTTTCCTAGAGTAGGAAAGTTTGATTATGTGACTAAAGTGGGATTTGGTGCTGATGTTTCACATAGTAGAGGAAATTCCATTCAATCTTCCTACTCTAATGTTAAGATAATTTTCTAAATCTACAAATAGACCAAGAGTTTCTCTCTCATATGGCATACTGCTCACTCTAGTATTTCAGGAGAAGGGAATAGATTTGAATGAGTAAGGATCAAAATCCTTAGACCTGATACTTATGATGGTCATTCATTGCACCGCATGGGCTGTGTGAAAGTAGCAGAAAAATACAGTACCTAGTCAAATAGGTCCATCCTCTCATGCTTCTCATAGCAGCACCTTCCAATTGAATCCCAACCAATTGAAGATAATTATTAAGCAAATGACAGCTAATTTGATTGCCTCTGGAACCATTCATCAAGATGAGTGCAGCTCTGTGACCATCACTGGTTTATAGCCGCATGTATCTTCCATCTATAGACTTATCAGAGATGTGCGATATCAAATTACTAATATTTAGGTTTTGGTCTCTCATTTGATACAAAGGGTTTCTAATGTTGAAATAGAAGTTAATAGTTTTCACCGGAGCCAAGATTAGTCCATTCATTTTGTCTCACCTACACAAATCAGACCACATTCGTCCTTTAGGGGACCTTCAACTTCTAACCCTCCTCCTCCAGACCTGTTGCTTCCAAATGTCTAGGTCAGTGTTGAAGACCTCCAAGTCCTCCAATAGTTTTTGCTAATCCATCCACAGGCTCTAGTTAGGACTTATCTTTTAGTATCTACTTTTAGGATGCTTGTCCTTCGTTCTCTATACTTATCATCTTCCAAGAATCCCTTTTGATCTTTTAGGTTTGGTTCTTAACTTCTTGTCATAGGGACCTTTTGACCTTGTTTTGTATTCCTGATATAGAAATGACTTTCATGAAATGAAGCTATCTTTATCTTCCAATGAATGTGTCTTTTGATCTATGTTTCATGTATGTATGCTTTAAATAATGATCAGTGTAGGTTCATTTGATACAATAATTCTGTGTTCTCTTATGTCCCTATGGTTCTTTTTGATAATGACAAAAAGGAGAAAATAAAAGAATTTAAGAGAAAATTGGAAAATATTTGAGAAAATTAGAGAGAATTTAGAGAATTTAAAAGAACTTTGAAGAGAAAATTGGAAAATATTTGAGAAAATAAGAATTTAAAAGAACTTTGAATAATTGTCATATTGCATAAGAAATGGGGAATTTTATTGGATACTTTTATTCTTTTTTTGTATCTCCCCCTTTTATATTTAAGTATTTGTTGCAAATATTTGTAAATTGTTCTCACTTTATTTATTGGGGGGGAATAATTGCTTTTCATGATTATTTTTTAAATTCTTGGTGCTATGAGGATTTTGCTAACATCAAAAGGGGGAGATTGTTAACCCAAAAATTGATTTTGATGATGTCAAAAAATATGTACATATATTGGATATTAATGAAAATTTGAGAGCATGCTTGTAGGAGAAATGCTTAGACTGCAAAAATGATCAAGAAGTAGCCTCTCAAAACTATCCAAGGAGAAGTTGCTCGATACACATAACAAAGGATAAAAGATAAGAGCCAACCCTAACCCTAACATGCAAAAGCCAGCTCTAGCATGCTCAAAGTAAAAAAATGCTCTACCCATGAGCTGACTTCTGAAAAACAAGAGTCAACTCCACAAAATAACTCGACCCCATTAAAGCAATTCCAACTCATGATGGGTCTTAATATACAAGACAAAGAGCAGTAGAAAAAATTTGCTCAAACATAAGCTGACTCCTCAAAGACAAGAGTCAACTCCACTAGATGACTCGACTCCATTAAAACAAGAGCCAACTCATGATTGGTCTCAGTATACAAGATACAGAGTAGCAAAAAAAGTTTACTTGGACATGAGCCAATCCTGAAAAATAAGAGTTGACTCCGTTAGCCAAGTCAGTTGTAGTAAAATACAAGTCGATTCTACAATGATCTCAAAGCACAAATAAAAAGCTATACAAAAACACTGTGGATTATGAGCAGACTCTTAAAGAAGGCAAGCCAATTCCTGGAGAAGATGATTTGACTTTTGAAGATCATGAGTCGATGACTCGGAATTCTAAAAGCATAATGGCTAGTTTTTTAAAAAGTTTTTGATGACTAAAAATATGTGTAATGACTAGTTTGAGCTGTCCAATAGTCTTCTTTCCTTGTCAAGTCATTTTTGGATATATTTAAAGCTTGGAAATCAATTAGAAAAGAAGTTTTTTGGCAAAAGAAAAGGGATACAAAAGAAAAGGAGGAGCAACACTTAAAAGAGTATTCAATCCTTCAACAATAAATTGAATTGCAAAAAGCTTGAAAGAATTAATCTATCCATCAGCTGGTGCAGCTTCAACAAGCATTTACTCAAGCTTTTCTTAAGCATTCAAGGCAGAAGACACTTCATTCAAGAAGATATCTACATCGACTTTCCAGTGTCATAAAAAGTTTTAATTTGTTGAACTCAAAATTATTAGTCCTTATACTCTTGAGTTTGGAATAAGTTTTTTGGGCATGGAAAACTTAGGGATTTAGGCTGGTCCAAGCCTATAATTGGATGGTTATATTTGACTAAGTCAAGAAAACTTAGTTGGAAAGGTTTTAGTTGGTGAACCTGAGTAAAACCAATTGGGTTATTTATGATTTCAATTAAAATATTCATGCTACAATCAATGGATTATAGTAGAACTCCCAAGTGGTGAGATTTGGATAGTGGACATAAGAGCTGGGAGTTGCACCAAATCACTATAAATTTTTGGTATTTGTGATTATGTAATTGTTGTCTTTGAATTTCTATTGCTTTTGTTTTCATGTTGCTTTCACTTCACAAACACATATTCATCTTGATAGTTATTGCACATACTTATTTTAAATTATAAAATTTTGAAAATCCAAGCACCCCCCCCTTGGGTTGCTGCATCTAGATAACAATTGATGTGAAGGAAAAGCTAATTAGGACCATGTACACCTATCAATCACTTGTTTCACTTATTAAAGATGTTGATAGGTCTACCTTTTAGAAAAGATGAACTTGAGTGTCAAGCACAGACTATGGAGGATCTGGTGGAGGTGAAATCCAAACTTGAGCAATAGGTATACATAGTGCAGGATTTGGTGGAGGCAAGACCCATAGTCGTGCTTGCCCTCTCATCCTGTTAGTATGGAAGATACAGCTAATTTGGAGGGATAGGTGATAAGTACCATAAACATATCAATAGAAGCATCAATTTGTAAACTAACTCATCTTTATTCTTTAGAAAGTGATGTTTCTTTTTACCTTTTGCAGGAAAGATGCTTACCAATGCAAAGAGCCCAATTTGTAGGTTAAAAAGACTCAAATTGGACTCAAATTAGACTCAAATTGGAGACCAAAAGGAGACTCAAAGGGGTCCAAAATCCAGACCAAATCCGGCTCAAAACCCAGCCCAAACCAGCTGGTTCACCATGAACCAACTGGTTGGTCCACAGAATTGAGGTGCAGCCCACAGGCAGTCCACCGTGCAGTGTAGGAGGGTGAGAGTGTTTTTGCACCATTGAACACTGAGAGGGGAGCTGCACACCTAATCAATAGCTGAAAGAGATCTTTTCCATATCCAGTGATGGTGGATCATTGATTTGGGCACGATCAGATGGTCCAGAAGCTTCCTTGCACGATCCAATGATCAAGACCTATTGTCGGCTAGGAGAATTGAACCAGAAGCCTTTTTGCACCATCTAACAGCCTAGAGCAAAGATTGAGTGTGATTGGATGGCCAGCTTGATTTTCGAGTTGATAAGGCACTGATGAGGCATGATTTTGAAGGAAAGAAAAACTATTTCTCTTCAGATAGCATAGGTTGCATCTAAAATTTTTTTATTAATCTACATGAATAAGGATCAAATCTTTATCTGGATAGTAGCAGAATAGAAGATCAAATCTTCAAAAATCTGGAATCAACCTTTACGGAGTCCTGCAAGTGCAGACCCTCTATTTCGCATGCATGCCAGACAACGCAGAAAAGCTGGATGAACTCTGATCAAATCACCTTTGTAGCCCAATCAAATGAAGGAGGAGAGGTGCTGGTATGATGCCTCATATAAGCAAGGAGGACATCCAAGATGGATCCCACCTGAAGAAGAAAGGGGGTGGCCACAAGGGAGACGCCAAGGGAGAAGGAAGGGCTTCTCTCTTCTCATGCCTTTCTCTCTCTTTCTTTCTTCTCTCAATCTAATTTGTTTGCTATGCATCCATAGGTAGAGACCCTCTCTATTTATAGATGATTCTCATGACCCAATAAGTATAGGACTCCTAATTCAAACATACTATGAATTAGTCCAATACTCATGAAAGAAGGACTCCTACATGAGATAGAATTGAAACCACACAAGGCACCTACAATGCACCCATTTCCTTGTTAGATGTGTGCCCTAGATGCCAGATTGGCTGACACATTTCTGTACAAATGTAAGGGTAAATTTATAATTTTGACTGTAAATAAATAAAAAGGTTATTCTACTATCACATTGTGTACATTATGTCTGTGATACATCTTTTGAGTTAGTAGGAATGTTAATTCATATTTTCAAGAGTTAAAAATTTAAGGCATGAATTTACATAACTAACTCATAAACAGCTCCTGACCATAGGATCATCATGAGGATGGTGATCGATCTGGAAGGTTGGTGTACGATCGCTTTCTTAGGATAGATGTATCTTGAGTCTACGATGTGGAGACACCGGAGCAAGAGTACAGATATTCGTTGAGAACGAGAGTACTGAGCGTGACCACCTCGAGTAGTCATAAGAAAACCTACCTTCTTGTCGATGACTAGCTCGATGCTGTAGCTGTGTGTCTAGTTCTTTGACCTGAGGTACATTGATAGTTCACCTTGAGTGTGTTATAGTTGGCTACACCATAACTCGGTCTCTTAGCCATTCAAAACCCTGAGGTGTATGTTGGCTGTAGCATATTCATTGTAGGAATCAGATCGCACCAAGAAGGGATCTATCAACCTCGATAGATGAGAGGAGTAGACCTATGATGATCGAAAGATCGAGTCCTTAAGCCCATGGCCATGGCAGAGTGAAATAATGAAAAAGAGTTTTTCATTGGGGTTTCACATCGGACTCGGATCAATCGATTGATTCATATGACTGATGTTGGATTTGATGAGTTCACCTTAATCCTAATTCAGTCGGGACTCATGATAGAAGAACTCAATCACACAGGTAGCTGCACCGAGAGGTTTGTCTTCATTTCTGATGGGTTGCCACCATATACTGCTAGGTGTCACTGATAAATTTTGAGAGCAATTAGAATGATCTTGATGATCGATCATTCTAATTGTCTGCATCAGAAGAGTTCTGGTCCATCAAATGGAGTTTTGATGATGTCGATGATGAGATCACGACATGTCTAATTACCATATAGAAATGAATCTAACTGGATCACACAAACAAGAGTTAGGATCTAGATGTCATCAATTGAGCTAGCTTAGTTCGATTGATTTGAATTAGATCCAATTAGATTCAAGAAAATCGTGCTAGCACACGATTGAGTCTAACTTTCTCCTCGTATAATCTTTTCTATCTCGACTGAGCCAAATATGATTTGACTCACCCAGAGAATCTTGAGAAAGTTTCTCACAGTCTGACTGGAGTCAATCTAGTTCAGAAAGGATTTATCTTAATTCATGAGATGAATTTAAGACAACACCTGCTAATTCCTGTCACCTACCATTTTCGTTTTAGGACATTGGTCAAACGTTGACCCATGGACCTTGGACTGAAGGTCACTTGGCAAGAGGTCATTGAAGAGTTTTTGTGGAGTGTCCACCTACTAAATTGGACCTCAAAGTGGGTGCCATATTCAGATTGGGCGTGCACCCCAAGTGGATAAGGATAGAGTCCCATGAGATGAGGACTCTGATCCCTGGATCAACTTAGACTGTGGGGTGCAAATCTCACTATGGTTATCCAGTGTTGGCACCAACAGTAGGAGGAATTGTGGGGATTCTTATCTAATATGATTAGATGATATCACTCTATCAATCAAAATTTTTTGAGAATTAATTGGAATTTTTTGATTGGTCGAATGATGTGGCACTGCATGACGCAGTAGGGTCTATTTAAACCCTATCTGCGCCTAGGGTTTAGAGTCTCTATGCAATAACCAGCAAAAGCCTGAATCCTCTCCATTTCTTCATGCCCCCTCTGCTCCTCTCCCTCCCCTCTTCACATCCAAGAGGTTGGGCATCCATCTGGTGCTTATCCAAGGCATGGTGGCTTCCTGATTAGAAGACTGCAGAGATTTATTGAGAAGCTGCTGCTCCAACTTCAGAAGATCTTTTGAAGATCTTTCAGATCAGATCCAGATCTAATTTTTGGAGCAAAAATTCATGAGGAGAAGATGATCTAGATCCTGCTTGAGTGGATATCGATAGAGGCCAAGCGACTGCATGGCTATTTTAGAACCTCGGGTATTGCTGCGATCATCTACAGGGTAATCTAGTTATCCTAGAGGTATTTTTCTATTCTTTATATTTTTAGATTTAATTTTAGATTTAATATCAGATAATAGAAATTAAATCTAATATATCTTAGATCTAAAATATCATAGGATAATTTTTTTTAAAATATTCTACCCCAGATCTCATTAGATCTGTAAGATCCTACAAGGAAAAAGTCGATTTTTCCTTCAACTGGTATCAGAGCTAGGTTGATGGCTCAATTTCAGATCTAATTTAGATCTAATTTTTATTTTTATTTATTTGATATTAATGAATTTCATATGTTACATTAGATATGATAGGATCTAAATTAAAAAAAATTTAAAATTAAATCTAAGTAGATCTAACATGTATGAGATGCATGGCTAGACTAGGAGTAGTTTGATCTATGAATAGTCTTATAGTTTTATATTTTAATATGATTAAAATATAAATTAGATTTAATTTATTTTTTATTTTTTTGATATTATAAATATTATATTCAGATCAAAAAATAAAAAATAAAATTTTAATTAATACATAAGATTGATCTGTTGCATGCCTAGACTAGTTGTAGAATTATTCTAGTAACTGTCTAGAATAGATTTTATATTGAATAGTTCAAATTAAATCTTATTTTCAGATGTTATATGTGATGTATCAGATCTGAAAGTATGCTAATTAGATCAGATTTTAATACATGAGATGTATGTAAAGTATGTATAAGTTAGATATGAAATTATATATGTGATATGTAACTTAGATCTAACTAGTTTTGTAGTTAAATTAATATTTCTGATTAAGGTGTTCCTCATGGCCATCCGGTCATAAGAACAAAGTAGGGTTTAAGACCCTCTCCTCCCATTCAATGGGGTGTTCTTATGGCGTGTAGGGGTGCTGCGCGTTCATCCTTAATCAGAAATCAAAATTTACTTTTCTATAAAATTCTAAATCCTGAAATCCTAGGATTTATTTACATGTTTTGTTTATGAACCCAAGACTTAATTAATGAATTAAGCTTATGAAATTAAATTAGGTCTAAAATTAAGAATTTCAAATCTAAGTCATTTTCATAAAATTAGGTTCGGGCTTGGGTAGCTCAATTAGGTCTAGCGGTTGATCAAACCGAATTAAAAGTTGGTTAGGTGGGATCATGAAAGCTAATAATTGACCAGCCTAATAGGATTAAGTCTAGGTCAAGGTCGAATCACATTTAGATGTAACTCAATCAAGTTAAGATCAAATTTGGCTCAGTGGTTAGAGCTTGGATTGTAGATTAACCCAATTGGTTCTGGTTCGACAATTTGGTGTTTAAGGTAAGTTGGACAGATGTGATCGACCGGTTTTTAATTGGGAGCTACTCGACTCGAATGCGTTCTTGTCAAGTTAATGGTATATCCCTCCCATCGATCTCACTAACCTGGCCATATATGTCGACCCAGTTTTGATTTGAGGTGGCTAACAATTCGAGCTAACCCATGCCACTAGGTTAGTCATAATTGTTATGACTATGTCAAGTCAAGTTTAATGAGATCTAAATCAAATCTCCCTAAGAAAATATTAAGTCTAAGGTCTTCCACCATTGTAGATGTGTGGGCCCTTCTCGGGGTTGATTGTTCTCGGCTGGTTACAGTGGCTCAGTTGCATCAAAAAAATACAACCATGTCCATTAGGCATTGGATGCTACGGATTAGAGGATGGGTTGTGCTCAATATTTCAGATATGGTGAGGGGCCCAATCAGAATTCTAATTCGTGCAAATGGTGGGTCTGACTTAACTAAAGATTGGAGCAATATTTTGGGCACGATGAGCTTCATGAATTAGAGACCAAGTTTTGGATGCATCATGATTAAAGAATCATTGGACAAGAGTTGTCCACTCATCAGTTGACCCATCACCAATAACTGTTAGGTGAGGTGGTGAGCCAGTCGATGAGACCACACCACCCACTAGAAATCACTAATCACAGAGATTTTCATATCTCTACCTAGGGAGTGTAGGGATCTGAAAAAATAGTGAGAGCCTAAGTTATTTAAAAATAAAATCCCTGAACAAATTGGTTAAATCTGATTACAAAATCTAACTAGAAACTTTTGACTCTCCACAAGAAACATGTCTGCGTCCAACCCCTTGACCAAAATACTAGACACCCACAGATTGACTGGACCTAATTTCAAGGACTGGTTGAGAAACTACAGAATTATTCTGGGTTCTGAGAAACTGACTCATGTCTTGGACCAGGACCCACCTGCCTACCAGCATGTCTGACTACTGAACAGAGAGTATCTCTAAAAAAATGGATGGATGATGATAACAAAGCCAGGTACTACATGTTGGGTGCCATGTCTGATAACTTGCAATGCCAGCATGAGAACATTATGATTACCCATCAAATGTTGGCTCACCTACAAGAGTTGTTTGGTGAACAAAGTCACGTAGCCAAGTATCAAGTCTGCCAAAGACTTTTTAAGACTAAAATTCATGATGGGCAGTCAGTCCAAGATCATTGTTTGTCAATGATCAAGGACATTGACGAGCTTGAGAGGCTCGGTGTCATCTTAGACAGGAATTTTCAGATTGATGTGATGTAGTGTACCTTGGCTGAGTTAATGAATATGTTGGTTATGGCTGAGCTTTCTTTGCGGGGTTCAAAAGGCTCAGTCCTTATTGTGGAGTGGACTTCTTCCAAGAGAAAGTCTTTTGGAAAGAAAAAGAAGTCTGCGAAGAAGCAAAAGGTGGATGGGAAGAAGAAGAAGACGGAACCGAAGAAGAAGGCTGCTGAAAAGAAAAAATATTTTCACTATAATTCAGACGGCCATTGGCAGCAGAACTATCCTCAGTACCTAGCCACCCTGAAGAACAAGAAGGTTGGTCCTTCTGGAGATATGCTCGTTATAGAATCCAATCTTACGGTTTCATCTGTATCCAGTTGGGTACTTGACTCTGGTTCTAGTGCTCATTTGTGCACTTTTGTGCAGGATCTTGAGGAGAGCAGGAGGCTGAGGGATGGGGATATGATCCTACACGTCGGAAACAGAGCAAGAGTTGCTGCTGTGGCCGTGGGATCCTACCCTCTGTGATTACCATTAGGATTAAATTTAGTTCTTTGAGATTGTTATTATGTGCCTGCAGCAAGTAGGAATTTGATTTCTGTTTCATGTTTAGCACAAGAAGGCTATGTAATTAGCTTTCATAAGAACCATTGTAACATATTTTATGAAAATAATAAAGTTGCAAATGGTTTTCTTATTAATAATCTCTATTAGTTACATATTGATGTATCTGTATTTCATATCGAGCAAAATGTGAATGCCATGAAAATTAAAAGGCCTAGAGATAGTCTAAATGATAGGTATCTGTGGCACCTAAGGCTAGGTCATATAGCAGAAGACAGGGTTAACAAATTAGAAAAATTCGGGCTATTGAGTCGGTTGACTTTTGAGTCATATCCAGTTTGTGAATCATGCCTTCAAGGCAAAATGACCAAGCTCTCTTTTACAGGACATAGGGAAAGGGCCCCAGACCTACTTGCCCTAGTACATACAGATGTGTGTGGCCCATTTGATATGCCGGCTAGAGGCAACTATGTCTACTTCATTACCTTCACCGATGATATGTCTAGGTATGGATATGTGTTTCTAATGAAACACAAGTCTGAAGCCTTTGAAAAGTTTAAAGAATTCAGACATGAGGTAGAAAAATAAATAAGAAAGCCCATTAAGATTCTTCGATCAGATCGAGGAGGTGAATACCTTAGTCGAAAGATTCTAGACTATCTTAAGGATAATGGCATAGTCTCTCAATGGACTCCACCTGGAACGCCACAACTCAATGGGGTTTCAGAATGGAAGAACCGGACCCTATTAGATATGGTCCATTCCATGATGAGCTTCACGGACCTCCCTGAGTTTCTTTAGAGATATTGTCTCATGACAGCAATATATGTATTGAATAGGGTTTCCTCTAAAATCATTCCTACCACACTGTATGAAATATGGCATGGTAAGAAGCCAAGTCTGAGTCATCTCAGAATTTGGGGTTGTCCGGCTCATGTCAAGAAACAGTAGGCGGACAAGTTAGAGTTCAGGTCTTTTAGAGCTCGATTCATAGGATATCCTAAAGAGTTATTAGGATACTATTTCTATATTCCAGAAGATCACAATATGATTGTGAATCGATATGTTATTTTTCTTGAAAAATAATTTATTCAAGATGGTGGCATCGGAAGAATAATTAAGCTCAAGGAGAATGTCTCCCAAGAGCAACGAGCTAAAGAACCTGAGGAACTAAATTAATTAGAACCAGTCCTAACACAACCTCTTCCACCTCGTAGATTGACTAGGATTTTTCGTTCTCCTAAAAGGTACTTAGGTACTATACAAGAGGAAGTAGAGGAAATGTTCCTCACGGGAAATAGGACTCATGGTGATGACCCCAAGACCTATGATGAGGCAATATCAGATATTGACTCCGAGAAATGGTTAGAGGCAATGAGATCAGAAATTGACTCGATGCACTCAAACCAAGTCTGGACCTTGGTAGATCCACCTGAAGGTATTGTAACTATTAGGTGTAAATGGATCTTTAAGAGAAAGATAGGTGCAGATGGGAATGTGGAGACATTCAAGGTTAGGCTCGTAGCGAAAGGTTATAGTTGTTAGATGTGTGCCCTAGATGCCAGATTGGCTGACACATTCCTGTACAAATCTAAGGATAAATTTATAATTTTGACTATAAATCAATAAAAGGATTATTCTTCTATCACATTATGTACATTGTGTCTGTGATACATCCTTTGAGTTAGTAGAAATGTCAATTCATATTTTCAAGAGTTGAAAATTTAAGGTATGAATTTACATAACTAACTCATAAATAACTCCTGATCATAGGATCATCATGAGGATGGTGATCGATCTAGAAGGTTGGTGTACGATCGCTTCCTTAGGATAGATGTGTCTTGAGTCTACGGTGTGGAGACACCGAAGTGAGAGTACAGATATTCGTTGAGAATAAGAGTACTGAGCGTGACCATATCAAGCAGTCATAAGGAAGTCTACCTTCTCGTCGATGACTAGCTCGATGCTGCAGTTGTATGTATAGTTCTTTGACCTGAGGTGCATCGACAGTTCACCTTGAGTGTGTTATAGTTTGACTACACCATAACTCAATCTCCTAGCCAATCGAAACCCTGAGGTGTATGTTGGCCATAGCATATTCATTGTAGGAACTAGGTCGCACCAAGATGGGATCTATCAACCTTGATAGATGAGAGGAGTATTCTTATGATGATCGAAAGATCGAGTCCTTAAGCCCATGGCCATGGCAGAGTAAAATAATGGAAAAGAGTTTTTCATTGGGGTTTCACATCAGACTCGGATCGATTGATTGATTCATATGACTGATGTTGAGTTTGACGAGTTCACCTTAATCCTAATTCAGTCGAGACTCATGATAGAGGAACTCAATCACACAGGTAGCTGCACCAAGAGGTTTGTCTTCAGTTCTGATGGATTGCCACCATATACTGTTAGGTGTCACTGATAGATTTTGGGAGCAATTAGAATGATCTTGATGATCGATCATTCTAATTATTTGAATCAGAAGAGTTCTGATCCATCGAAAGAAGTTTCGATGATATCGATGATGAGATCACGACATGTCTCATTACCATACAGAATTGAACCTAACGGGTCACACTAATAAGGGTTAGGATCTGAATGTCATCAATTGGGCTAGCCCAATTGATTTGGATTAGATCCAATTAGGTTCAAAGAAATCGTGCTAGCACACGATTGAGCCTAACTTTCTCCTCATGTAATTTTTTCTATCTCGACTGAGCCAAAAATGATTTGACTCACCCAGAGAACCTTGAGAAAATTTTTCTCAGTCTAAATGAAGCTTGTCCAGCTCAGAAAATGCTTGTCTTAATTTATGAGATGAATTTAAGACAAGCACCTGCTAATTCCTGACACCTGCCATTTTCATTTTAGGACATCTATCAAATGTTGACATATGGGTCTTAAACTGAAAGCCACTTGGCAAGAGCTCATTGAAGAATTTTTGTGGAGTGTCCACATGCTAAATCCACATTAAATTGGGCACCATAATTAGATTATGGTGTGAGCCCAATTTGATTAAGTGGGTACCCCAAGTGGATAAGGATGGAGAGTCTTGATCAACATGGACTCTTTAGCGCCAACCTTTCTTTGTGCTTATCCAAAGTTGGAGCCAACTCTTAGAGAAAGGGTGGGGTTCTTATCTGATGTGATCAAATGACATCACTCCACCAATCAAAATTTTTTTATATTAAATAAAATTTTTTGATTGGTCAAATGATGTATTACTGCGCAGCGCAGCAGGGTTTGTATAAATCCTGTCTGCGCCTAGGGTTTCATGAGATTGTGCCAAACCCATCAAAGCTGCCACCCCCTTTCCTCTTCTCCATGTCCCATCTATAGCTCTCCCTTCGCTCTTCACTTCCTAGGAGTTGGACATCCATCTGGCAAAGGTCTAAGGCGTGGTGATGCCTTGAACAGGAAGGCTGCAGGAGTTCTTCGATAAGCTGCTACTCCAACTTCAGGAAGACTTTTGGAGATCTTCCTAATCAGATTTAATTTTGATTTTTGGAGCAAAGATTTGTGAGAAGAAGATGATCTAGGTCCTACCTGAGTGGATACTGGTAGAGGCCAGGCGATTGCGTGGCTAAACCAGAACCTCAGGCTTGCTGCGATCATCTACAGGGTAATCAGATTACCCTTGAGGTATTTCATGTTTTCTTATACTTTTAGATTTATTTTAGAATCAATATTAGATAATAAAATTATATCTAGAGATTTAGGTCTAAAATAAATATTGGATAATTTTTTTTTAAAAAATTATTTCGTCCCAGATTTGATGAAATCTGGAAGATCCTTCAAAGAAAAAGACAGTTTTTCCTTCAACTAGTATCAGAGCCAGGTTCATGGCTCAGTTTCAGATCTAATTTAGATCTAATTTTAATTTTAATTTATTTGATATTAAATAATTTTATATATCACATCAGATATGATAGGATCTGAAATTAAAATATTTAAAATTAAATTTGAGAAGATCTAATATGCATGAGATGCATGACTAGACTAGGAATAGTTTTGATCTATGAATAGTCTTCTAAGTTTATGTTTTAATGAGATTAAAATATAATTTAGATCTAATTTATTCTATATTTTTTGATGATATAAATGTTATATTCAGATCAAAAATAGAAAATAAAAATTTGGATAATACATAAGATTGATTTGTTGCATGCCTAGACTAGTTATAGAATTATTCTAGTAACTGTCTAGAATAAATTTTATGTTGAATAGTTTAATTTAAATTTTATTTTTCAGATATTACATGTGATGTATTAAATCTGAAAGCATATTAATTAGATCAATTTTTGATACATGAGATGTATGCAAAGCATGTATTAGTTAGATCTTAAATTGTATATGTGATATATAAATTTAGATCTAACTAGTTTTGTAGTTAAATTTATATTTCTGATTAAGGTATTCCTTATGGCCGTCTGATCATAAAAATAAAGTAGGGTTTAAAGGCCCTCTCCTCCCATACAATGGGGTATTCTTATGACGTGTAGGGGTGCTGCGCGTTCATCCTTAATCAGAAATCAAAACTTACTTTTCTGTAAAACCCTAGATCCTAAAATCTTAGGATTTATTTTACATATTTTATTTATGAACCCAAGACTTAATTAATGAATTAAGCTTATGGAATTAAATTAGGTCTAAAATTGAGAATTTCAGATCTAAGTTATTTTCATAAAATTGGGTTCAGACTTGGGTAGCTCAATTAGATGTAGCGGTTGATCAAACCGAATCAACAGTTGGTTAGGTGGGATCATAAAAGCTAATAATTAACCAGTCTAATAGGATTAAGTCTGGGTCAAGGTCGAATCATATTTAGATATGACTCGATCAAGTTAAGATCTAATTTGGCTCAGTGGTTAGAGCCTGGATTGTAGGCTAACCCAATTAGTTCTGGTTCGATAATTTGGTGTCTAAGGTAAGTTAGGCAGATGCGATCGACTGGTTTTTAATTGGGAGCTATTCGACTCGAATACGTTCTTGACGAGTTAATGGCATATCTCTTCCACCGGTCTTACTTACCTGGCCATATGTGTCGATCCAGTTCAAATTAGAGGTGGCTAACAATTCGAGCTAACCCATGCCACTAGGTTAGTCATAATTGTTATGACTATGTCAAGCCAAGTTTAAAGAAACCTAAATCAAATCTCCCTAAGAAAATATTAAGTCTAGATCTTCCACCATTGTAGATGTGCGGGCTCTTTCTGAGGTTGATTGTTCTCGACTGGATACAGTGGCTCAGTTGCACCGGGAAGACGCAACCATGTCCATTAGGCATTGGATGCTATGAATTAGAGGATGGGTTGGGCTCAATATTCTGAATACAGTGAGGAATCCAATCAGGAATTTAGTTCGTGCAAATGGTGGGTTTGACTTAACTAAAGATTGGAACAATATTTCGGGCACGGTGAGCTTCATGAATTAGAGACTAAGTTTTGGGTGCACCATGATTAGAGAATCATTGGACAAGAGTTGTCCACTCATCGATTGACCCATCACCAATAACTGTTAGGTGAGGTGATGAGCCAGTCGGTGAGACCGCACCACCCACTAGAAATCACTGATCACGGAGATTTTCACATCTCTACCAAGAGAGTGTAGGGATCTGAAAAAATAGTGGGAGCCTAATTTGTTTAAAAATAAAACTTCTAAACAAATTGGTTAAGTCTGATTACAAAATCTAACTAGAAACTTTTGACTCTCTACAAGAAACATGTTTGCATCCAACCCCCTGACCAAAATACTAGACATCCACAGATTGACTGGACCAAATTTCAAAGACTGGTTAAAGAACTACAAAATTATTCTGGGTTTCAAAAAATTGACCCATGTCTTGGATTAGGACCCACCTGCCATGCCAGCACGTCCGACTGCTGAACAGAGAGCGTCTCTGAAAAAATGGATGGATGATGATAACAAAGCAAGGTACTACATGTTGGGTACAATGTCTGATGACTTGCAGCACCAACATGAGAATATTTTGACTACCCGCCAAATGTTGGCTCACCTACAAGAGTTGTTTGGTGAACAAAGTCGTGCAGCCAAGTATCAAGTCTGTCAAAGACTTTTTAAGGCTAAAATGCGTGATGGGCAGTCAGTCCAAGATCATTGTTTGACGATGATCAAGAATCTTGAGGAGCTTGAGAAGCTCGGTATTATCTTAGACAAGGATTTTCAGATTGATGTGATCCTTCAGTCCTTGTCCGATGCATATGGTCAGTTCATCATGAACTTCCATATGCATAAGATGTAGTGTACCTTGGCTGAGTTAATGAACATATTGGTTACGGCTGAGCTTTCTATGAAGGGTTCAAAAGGCTCAGTTCTTACTGTGGAGCGGATTTTTTCCAAGAGAAAGTCTTTTGGAAAGAAAAAGAAGTCTGCAAAGAAGCAGAAGGTGGATGGGAAGAAGAAGAAGACAGAACCGAAGAAGAAGGCTGCTAAAAAGAAAAAATATTTTCACTGCCAATCAGACGGCCATTGGAAGTGGAACTATCCTCGGTACCTGGCCACCCTGAAGAACAAAAAGGATGGTCCTTCTAAAGGTATGCTCATTTTAGAATCTAATCTTACGGTTTCTTCTGTATCCAGTTGGGTGCTTGACTCTGGTTCTAGTGCTCATTTGTGCACTTCTATGCAGGGTCTTGAGGAGAGCAGGAGGCTGAGGGATGGGGAGATGATCCTACGCATCGAAAATGAAGTAAAAGTTGCTGCTGTGGCCGTGAGAACCTATCCTCTATGATTACCATTAGGATTAGATTTAGTTCTTAGAGATTGTTATTATGTGTCTGCAGCAAGTAAGAATTTGATTTCTATTTCATGTTTAGCACAAGAAGGCTATGTGATTAGCTTTCATAAGGATCATTGAAACATATTTTATGAAAATAATAAAGTTACAGATGATTTTCTTATTAACAGTCTCTATCAGCTACATATTGATGTATCTGTATTTAATATCGAGCAAAATATGAATGCCATAGGAATTAAAAGGCCTAGAGATAGTCTAAATGATATGTATCTGTGGCACCTAAGGCTAGGTCATATAGCGGAAGACAGGGTTAACAAATTGAAAAAATCTGGGCTATTGAGTCTGTTGACTTCCGAGTCATATCCAGTTTGTGAATCATGCCTTCAAGGCAAAATGACCAAACTTTTTTTTGTGGGATATGGGGAAAGGGCCACAAACCTACTTGCCCTAGTACATACAGATGTGTGCAGCCCATTTGATGTGCCAGCTAGAGGCAATTATGTCTACTTCATCACCTTTATCGATGATATGTCTAGATACGGATATGTGTTTCTAATGAAACACAACTCTGAAGCCTTTGAAAGGTTCAAAGAATTCAGATATGAAGTAGAAAAACAAACAGAAAATCCCATTAAGGTTCTTCGATCAGATCGAGGAGGTGAATACCTTAGTCAGAAATTTTTAGATTATCTAAGGACAATGGCATAGTCTCTCAATGGACTCCACCTGGAACGCCACAACTCAATGGGATTTCAGAACGGAGAAATCAGACCCTATTAGATATGGTCCGTTCCATGATGAGCTTCATGAATCTCCCTGAGTTTCTTTGGGGACATTATCTCATGACAGCAACATATGTATTAAATAGGGTTTCCTCTAAAACCGTTCCTACCACACCGTATGAGATATGGCATGGTAAGAAGCCAAGTCTGAATCATCTCAGAATTTGGGATTGTCCGGCTCATGTCAAGAGACAGCAGGCGGACAAGTTAGAGTTCAGATCTTTTAGAGCTCGATTCATAGGATATCCTAAAGAGTCATTAGGATATTATTTTTATATTTCGAAAGATCATGATATGATTGTGAGTCGAAATATTATTTTTCTTGAAAAAGAGTTTATTCAAAATGGTGGCATCGGAAGAATAATTATGCTCAAGGAGAATGTCTCCCAAGAGCGACAAGTTGAAGAACCTGAGGAACCAAATCAATTAGAACCAGTCCTAACACAACCTCTTCCACCTCGTAGATCGACTAAGGTTTCCCATCCTCTTGAAAGGTACTTAGGTACCATGCAAGAGGATGTAGAGGAAATGTTCCTCACAAAAAATAGGGCTCATGGTGGTGACCCCAAGACCTATGACGAGGTGATATCAGATATCGACTTTGAGAAATAGTTAGAGACAATGAGATCAGAAATTGATTCGATGCACTCAAACCAAGTCTGGACCTTGGTAGATCCACCTGAAGGTATTGTACCTATTAGGTGTAAATGGATCTTCAAGAGAAAGATAGGTGCAGATGGCAATGTAGAGACATTCAAGACTAGGCTCGTAACGAAAGGTTATTGTCAGTGTGAAGGCATTGACTATCAGGATACCTTCTCGTCCATAGCCATACTAAATCCATCCACACATTGCTTGCTGTTGCAGCCTATTTCGATTATGAAATATGGCAGATGGACGTAAAAATGGCGTTCCTAAATGGACATCTTGAGGAAGATATCTATATGGAACAGCCACTTGGTTTCACATCCAGTGATGATGATCACAAGATTTGCAAGCTGCAAAGGTCCATTTATGGACTTAAGCAAGCATCTCGGAGCTTGTTGCTCCTAGATTGATTTTGATGATTACAAAGCAGATTGAAGGGATACAATATTTTAAAATGAAAAAGTCCTTATGCTCTTCAAGGGAAAAATCGTAATTTCACTAAAATCCTGATTTGATAGTACCATTTGGTAGAACAAATGATTTGAAATCTATTGGTAAAAATTTCATTGTGTTTGGACTTATATTTTTGAAGTTATGAAGGTTTGAAGTGCATGAGTCGACTCATGAGTCAACTCATGGCACTGTGAGCTGATTGGCACGCAAAAATTCTCCTTGGCATGCTAGTTTTCTAGCTTGGCACGACCTGTGAGTCGACTCATGAGTCGACCCACAAGGCATGAGTCGACTCATGAGTCGACCCCTGCTAATTTGAGCCAAGAAATTCCAGAAAAGCATTCTCTGGTTTTTGCAACAGAGGTCGACTCATGAGTCGACCCCTGAAGCATGAGTCGACTCATGAGTCGACCCCTGCGACGGGAAATGTCAGCAACGGCTATTTTTTTGCCCGTTTTAATTACCATTTATGCTTCCTAAAAATCCTCTAACGGCTCTTTATCTGCCTAAATTGTTTTCTCTTGCTTCTAATGCTACAAAATGCTTTAAATGATGAAAGAAATTACAGATTAAATAGCGGATCAAACGTGAAATCAAATGTGAAGAGAAAGAGAGGAAAAAGAGAAGAACAGAAGAGAGGATCCAAAATTTGCAAGAAAAAGCCTGAGATCAACGAAAAATCCAAAGAGAAAAAGAGAGAGGATCCACAATATACCAGAGAGATTGTGATAGAGAAAAGCTAGATCTTTTAAGGAGAGAATTCTTCACGCCTATTGTTTCAACCTTGATCTAGAGATCGTTCAAAGCTTTCAAGAGATCTTCAATCAACAATCAACCTCTTCTCAAGCGTTCAACCGTTCATTCATCTTGAGAAAATCTGAAAAAGGGGTTCTTCATTTGAGTAAAGCTTTTATTGTTATATTTGCTCATTTAAGGAGCTGTTATTGTATTAATCTGTGCTCTAAATATTCTTACTCTTTGTGAGTTTTTGCTCTTGTTTTTAGAGGATTTCCAAAACAAGGAAAGGTTGATCCGAACCTGAAATCGGAGTGTTTTGGGTTTGCTTGTACCCGGAAAACAAGTGTTCTAGCTTGGGATAGCTAGTGTCGGAGTTTCCGACGTCTTGTATTCTAGCTTGGGATAGCTAGTGTCGGAGTTTCCGACGTTTTGTATTCGGGTTGAATACAAAGGATAGTGGATTGAAATTCCCAAGTGGGATCTTGGGGAGTGGATGTAGGTGCAAGGTTAGCACCGAACCACTATAAATTCTTGTGTTTGTGGTGTGCTTTATCGCTTTATCTTATTTCTTTATTATATCCTTGCAATACTGCTCTAGGTAACTAATATTGATTTAAAGCCATTGTTTTGTTCTTCATAAGTTATCTGTTGGGCTTAAAATTTTTAGAAACCCAATTCACCCCCCCCCCTCTTGGGTTGCATAGCTGGGCAACAAGTGGTATCAGAGCCAGTGCTCTAGCCCTTCTTTGATCTAACAATCAAAGAGCCAAAGATCTATGGCAACCCATGTTGGAACTTCTCTAGCCGAGGGGCAATCAACAAACCGACCTCCACTTTTCAATGGGTCTAATTACACCTATTGGAAAGCTCGGATAAAGATTTTCATACAAGCACTCGACTATGATATGTGGAGTATCATAGTGAATGGTCCTCACACACCCACCAAGATTATAGATGGTGAGGAGTCAACCAAACCCGAGAAAGAATGGGATGAGGTTGACAAGAAATTGGCACAATTAAATGCCAAAGCTATGAATGTTCTTTATTGTGCACTAGATGCTAGTGAATTTAATCGTATTTCTACTTGTGCATCTGCTAAAGAAATATGGAATAGGTTAGAAGTCACCCATGAGGGAACAAATCAAGTAAAAGAGTCTAAAATAAACATGCTTGTACATAAATATGAATTGTTCAAAATAGAGCATGATGAGTCCATAACTGCTATGTTTACTCATTTTACTGATATAATCAATGGTTTAAAGAGTCTTGGCAAATCTTATACTAACAGTGAACTTGTAAGGAAGATTCTCAGGTCACTGCCAAGAACTTGGGAAGCCAAGGTGACTGCCATCCAAGAAGCAAAGGACTTGAACACTCTACCTCTAGAAGAGCTTCTTGGATCCTTGATGACTCATGAACTTAGCATGATGCAACATCAAGAGGATGAAATCAAAAAGAAAAGAACCATTGCCCTCAAATCCACAACTTCACCTGATTATGAAACAGATGACTCTGAAGATGAAGATCAGGATGAGGAGATGGCTCTCATCACCCAGAAATTCAAGAAGGTTCTAAGAAAAAGAAACAGGGGATGAGAAAGAAATTCACAAAAGGGGATCAAAGCATAGAAAAAGAGAAAGATCAAACCCCTATATGCTACGAGTGCAAGAAGCCAGGACATTTCAGATCCGATTGTCCTCAATTGAAGAAAGGTCCAAAGAAATTCAAAAAGAAGGCAATGATGGCGACCTGGAGTGCGAGTGATGACTCAAGCTCCGACGAGAAAACCTCAACAGAACAAGTGAATCTGTGCCTGATGGCACATGAAAATGAGGTAACTTCTGAATCCACTAGTAAATTTACTTTTGAAGAATTGCAAGAAGCATTCTATGATTCAATTGATGAATTAAAGAAACTAGGGAAGAAAAACAAAGAGCTGAAATTGGAAAATCAGTCCTTAGTGAAACAAGCTGAAAATCTTTCAATTGAAAAATTCACCTTGATTCAAGAAAATCAAAACTTAAAGGATGAAATGAACAAGCTGAAATCTATAGTAGATAAGTTCACCTTAAGTTCAAACAAACTAAATATGATCCTTGAAAATCAGAAAGCTATATATGATAAAGCTGGACTTGGTTATAAACCAGTAAAGAAACAAAAATTTCTGAAGGATATTTATTCAAGTAACAAGTCTACAAATATTACTTGTTTTAAATGTGGAAGAATAGGACATAAATCATACACATGTCTTATTAACAAATATGCAAACACAAAGAAAATATGGGTTCCAAAAGGAACCATTCTGACTAACCTGAAAGGACCCAAGAAAGCTTGGGTACCTAAGACAGAAACTTGATCTGTGCTTGCAGGTGTGTCTAGCATCCCAAGAAGGAAACAGGAAATGGTATCTTGACAGCGGATGCTCGAGACACATGACTGGTGATGAATCACAATTCATCACGCTTGATGCTAAGGATGGAGGGATGGTCACCTTTGGAGATAATGGCAAAGGAAAGATCATCGGGATAGGTAACATTGGTATCACTCCCTCCAAATACATTGAGAATATTTTACTAGTTAAAGGTTTAAAGCATAACTTACTTAGCATTAGTCAATTCTGTGATAAAGGGTATAAAGTAAGTTTTGAATCATCTGTTTGCATTGTGACAAGTCCTATTAACGATGGCATTAAATTTATAGGACATAGGCATGGCAATGTTTATATGGTAGACTTGAATGATTTAACTAAATTAGACATGCAATGCCTAGTTTCCTTAAATGCTAAAATAAATGAGACTAGTTGGCTGTGGCATCGTAGACTTGCACATATTAGCATGCATTCTCTTTCAAAATTAATTAAAAAGGATTTAGTTCTCGGTTTGCCAAAATTGAATTTTGAAAAGGATAGAATTTATGATGCATGCCAATTAGGTAAACAAACTAGAGTATCATTTAAATCCAAAAACACTATTTCAACTTCTAGAACTTTAGAGCTCTTACATATGGATTTATTTGGACCAACTAGAACCACTAGTCTAGGAGGAAAATGATATGGATTTGTAATAATTGATGATTACTCTCGTTTTACTTGGGTTTTCTTTTTAGCTCACAAAAATAAAACTTTTCAAATTTTCACTAAATTTCATCAAAAAGTCACTAATGAAAAAGGGTTTTCAATTCAAAATATTAGAAGTGATCATGGAACAGAATTTGAAAATCATGACTTTGAAAATTTTTGTGATGAAAATGGAATTGGCCATAACTTCTCTGCTCCTAGGACACCCCAACAGAATGGGGTAGTTGAAAGGAAAAATAGAACCTTAGAAGAAATGGCCCGTACCATGCTCTGTGAAAGCAACCTTCCAAAATATTTTTGGGTGGAAGCTATTAACACAGCATGTTACATTTTAAATCGTGCTTTAATAAGACAATTTTTAAAGAAAACCCCCTATGAACTTTGGAAAGGAAGAAAACCAAATATTGCCTATTTTCATGTTTTTGGTTGCCGATGTTTTGTATTAAATAATGGCAAAGAAAAACTTGGTAAATTTGATGCAAAATCAGATGAAGCAATCCTTCTAGGTTACTCCTCCACTAGTAAAGCATTTAGAGTGTTCAACAAAAGAACCTTAGTAGTTGAGGAGTCCATACATGTTGTCTTTGATGAATCTAACGATCTTCCTTCAAGGAAGAATGAGGGTGTTGATGATGCAGATCCACTAATAGAAGATATGAAGGAGATCACTCTGAAAGATTCAGCAACTCCAGAAGACAAGGATCAAGAAGATGAACAAAATGAGAAAGGTGAAGAAATTCAAGAACAACCTCAAGGTACAAATGACTTACCCAAGGAATGGAGGTATGTTCACAACCACCCTAAGGAGTTAATAATTGGTGATCCCATGCATGGGGTAAAAACACGTTCTTCACTTAGAGATGTACTTAATCATTGTGCTTTTGTATCTCAACTTGAACCTAAAACTTTTGAAGAGGCTGAAAATGATCATAACTGGATTAATGCTATGCAAGAAGAACTTAATCAATTTGAAAGAAATAATGTTTGGACCTTAGTAAAAAGACCTAAAGATTATTCAATAATTGGCACAAAATGGGTCTTTAGAAACAAATTAGATGAGCATGGAAATGTAATTAGAAATAAAGCAAGACTGGTTGCTAAGGGATATAATCAAGAAGAAGGAATTGATTTTGATGAAACCTTTGCACCTGTTGCTAGATTAGAAGCCATTAGACTTCTACTTGCTTATGCTTGCTTTATGAAATTCAAACTATTTCAAATGGATGTTAAAAGTGCATTTTTAAATGGATATATTTCTGAAGAAGTATATGTAGAACAACCCCCTGGATTTGAAAATCATGCTTTTCCCAATCATGTCTTTAGATTAAATAAAGCTTTATATGGTCTAAAACAAGCACCTAGAGCATGGTATGAAAGGTTAAGCAAATTTCTACTAAATAATGGTTTCTCAAGAGGCAATGTAGACACAACCCTATTTATTAGAAGAAACCAAAATGATATGCTAATTATACAAATTTATGTTGATGACATAATTTTTGGGTCTACTAATGAATCCCTTTGTCAAGACTTTGCTAAGCTTATGCAGGGAGAGTTCGAGATGAGCATGATGGGAGAACTCACTTTCTTTCTCGGACTCCAAATCAAACAATCAAAAGAGGGAATCTCCATCACCCAAAGCAAGTACACCAAGGAACTACTCAAAAGATTTGGAATGGAGAACTGCAAACCTATTGGCACACCAATGAGTCCCTCAAGTAAGCTTGACAAGGATGATGAAGGTAAAAGCGTAGACTTAAAATACTACAGAGGTATGATTGGCTCATTATTATATCTAACTGCAAGTAGGCCTGATATCATGTTTAGTGTTTGCTTATGTGCAAGATATCAATCTAATCCTAAGGAATCTCATTTGAATGCTGTTAAAAGAATCCTTAGATACTTAAATGGTACACAAACTATAGGGTTATGGTACTCTAAGGACTCACAAATTAATTTGTTAGGATATTCTGATGCTGATTTTGCTGGATGTAAATTAGATAGAAAAAGCACAAGTGGAACTTGCCAATTTCTTGGAGTTAACCTAATCTCATGGTTTAGCAAGAAACAAAATTCGGTGGCACTGTCTACGGCTGAGGCCGAATACATTGCAGCCGGAAGTTGTTGTGCTCAAATCTTGTGGATTAAGCAACAACTCGAAGATTTTGGAATCAAACTTAATGAAACTCCAATAAAATGTGATAATACTAGTGCCATAAATCTATCTAAAAATCCAATACAACACTCAAGATCCAAACATATTGAAATAAGACATCATTTTATAAGAGAACATGTTGAAAACAAAAATGTAATTCTTGAATATGTTTGCACTGAAAATCAATTAGCCGATATCTTTACAAAGGCCCTTAGTGAGGATAGATTCTGTGAAATTAGGAGAAATCTAGGAATTCTAGATCCATTTGCCTAAACTTCTCTTAATTATTATCAAATATTCTTAGAGCTCAATTTCCAACAACTATCCTGGTTCTAAAAGCTTAGTTTTATTACTCTAAAAACTTATCATTGAGCAAAATTCCTTCTCCCAAAATTTTGAATTTTTTTGGAATTTTTTTGTATTTTTCCTGATTTTCTGAACTTCATGAGTCGACCCCCATGAGTCGACTCAATGGCAAACTTGTAAATCCCACCAACTTCCATCGGGTTCATTGTTTTTAAAACGGGAAACCCTGTTTATGAGACGACTCATCTTCTCGTCGTCTTCCTTCCGAAAGCCGTCCTCTCCAACTCTTTTTGCTCCAAATCCAAGGATCAATTCTGAGGCAATTCTCCCTCCTTCTCTCCATCAAAAATCGCCTCCTTGAAAAGGACTTTTCTGTGCTTTCTCGCAGTGATAGGCGCGGGTGGAACATGCCCTAGAACTTCACCGTTCATTCAAAATCCACTTCTTTTCTCCACCAAAATTCTTCTTTACTCTTTTGTGATCCCTCCTCCACTGAATTCAAGTCTTCTTGTCTGCTACTTTATTGGATATGGCTCCAAAGATGAAACTTCCCCAAAGGAGGAAATCAATCCGAGAGCCTGAGGAAATTGTCCGAAAGAAAAGGCATGCTCAGTCTTCCAGTATTCTCGATCCAGTTTCAGTTCCTGCTCAAGGTCCCTCTCAATCCTCCATAAGCCCAAGTGTAAATCTTCTTTCTGATAGAAAAGTAGAAATCGGGAAAAATATAGATTTTCGGTTCTTTGAGAAAGAAGGCTTTACTTTTGCTACCAAGATCAAAAATCAAGGATGGAAACTTTATTGCTCTCTTAAGGAAGTCACCTATGTTGATCTAGTCAGAGAGTTCTACCAGAACCTAAATTATGGAAACGGGTCTGTGACTTCAACTGTAAAGGGGATTGACATCTGTTTGGATTCTAGGATATTGGGAGAGATACTTCAGTTGCCTAGTGAAGGATACTCATATATGGAACTCCCAATTAAAGAAGAAGGGATCAGAATTATCTTAGGAGAAGATTTTTCAGGAAGTTTAAACAGATTGGAAGCAAAGCTACTGTCCATTGAGATGAGGGTCCTGCATCAGATTGTGACAAAACTATTCTTTCCTAGGAGTGGTAGACATGACTTACTGTCTGGCAGAGATGTATGTGTCATGTTTCATATCATCACTCAGACCCCCCTAAACCTCCCTGCACTTATGATAGAGGCCATGAGAGAAACTTTGAACAGATCCAAGGCACACTTGCCTTATGGTATGGCCCTTACTAGAGTATTTAGGAGGTTTGGAGTTAGCTGTGAGGGGGAGACACCTACCAAGCTCTCACATGTGGACACTTTCAACCAACACAGCCTGCACCGAATGGAAATTTCAAAGACTATTGGTGGTTGGATCAAGGGCTCTGAAGAAAGAGCTGAGGAGAGAGCTGAGGAAAGAGCTGAAGACAGAACTGAAGGCAGAGTAGAAGAAGAAGGTCCATCTTCTCCTGTACATGACTTCAGGGCAGCATCACCAGATACCCAGTTCATTCCTGATACTGAGGCTGGCCCTTCAGAGTTTACTAGGATGCCCACACCAGTGTATCAGCCAGAGAGCAGAGCACCTCATTCAGAGTTCAGACTGGCTGACGATCAGATCGAGCATATTTCACAGCGTGTGGCTTCTTTGCTGTCTAGCCAGTGGAGTAGTACTTCTTTTGCACCTGGAGCTACCTCTTCTGATCAGACCATTACTCCCCACATCTCCACTGTATTTCAGATGATTTCAGATCAGTCCGTCAGGATACAGCAGCTTGAGGATACAGTCTGGAGACTTACTGACAGAGTTCTTGACTTGCAGGGGCAAGTTCTTGCATTGGCCCATCCCCAGCCACAGGAGTCTACTATTGAGGTCACAGACCTCACTGCAGAGGCTGGAAGGCTCAGAGGAGCATTAGAAGGTGGATATGAGCTACTGAGGAAAGAGATCAGAGGATCGAGTGAGCATGCTACCACCCAGTTCACTGCTTTACTTCAATCTGTTTCCAGAGCACTGAACGTACTTGATTCTATCAGACTCATGGTATCAGCTCTAGTATCTCAGCATTCTCAGCCACCCAGTTCATCTCGTTCTCCTGCTCGTGCCAGCACTTCCACTCGTGGCAGAGGCAGACGGGGTAGAGGACGCACTTCTGATCCATCATCTCCTCACCCTATATCTGATGACTCTGATCATTGACTTATCTAGATCCTAGGAGTTAGTATCTTGTTCTAGGATCTATACCTTGGGGCCATGTATTGACATTTAGCTGGTTGAATTTTATGTATTGAAACAATTATAATATTAATGGAATCATCTTTTACCTATATTTCTACCTCTTTGTAATGATTATATTTTGGTTGTATTTCAATCTCTGATACATCTATTGAAATATTATCTTCTCCTTGTTGTTGTTTGCTATTGATAATTGCTACATTAAGGGGGAGAAAATATTTGTGAAAAATTCTAAAGAGGAGGAAATTAAAGAATATTTTCAGAAAAAGAAAAGGAAGAGTTAACTATGTTTGATGATGTCAAAAAGGGGGAGAAATTCAAATTAAACAAAAATTGAAATTAGACAAAAAACAAAACCCTAAATTATGAGAAAAAGGGGGAGAAATTAAATAAAAACAAATATTGGAGAAATTAAATTAAAACAAATATTGAAGAAATTAAACAAATATTGGAGAAATTAGACAAAAACAAGGATTGAAAGATTAAACAAAACTTTGAGAAATTTTGGTATCAAAATTTGGTATCAGACAGAACTTTAACAAAAAGTTATCCATCAAAAGCAAAATCATGAGTACAATGCAAATAAGTATTTTTTTATATAAGCTCTGATATTCAAACTTGCTTTTGAAATTTTACTCACCTTGATACATCAATAAGAAATTTGTTTTACTCTGATACATCCTACAATTTCTTTCAACTTGATCTGATACATGATAACATTTGATCCGATACAGTGTGAAGATTTCTCTAATATATTATAACATTTGCTCTGATACTGTATGAAATTTTCTCTGATACATTATAAAATTTTCTTGCTCTGATACATTATAAAATCTTTTCTGATATCACTGTAAAAATTATTTTTGCTCTGATACATAAAAAAAGTTATTTATCTTCTCTTGCTCTGATATATCTTAAACTCAAAATGATCTAATACCCTTTTCAAATCTTTAAGAAAATGGACAAACTATTTTTGCATTTATATTACATGCCAAAAGAATCATACTCTTTTCAAGCATATACACTTATAATGGATTCTTTTGAAATTAATGCATTAACATAAATATTTTTGTTCAAATGTTTTGTCATCATCAAAAAGGGAGAGATTGTTGCTCCTAGATTGATTTTGATGATTACAAAGCAGATTGAAGGGATACAATATTTTAAAATGAAAAAGTCCTTATGCTCTTCAAGGGAAAAATCGTAATTTCACTAAAATCCTGATTTGATAGTACCATTTGGTAGAACAAATAATTTGAAATCTATTGGTGAAAATTTTATTATGTTTGGACTTATATTTTTGAAGTTATGAAGGTTTGAAGTGCATGAGTCGACTCATGAGTCAACTCATGGCACTGTGAGCTGATTGGCACGCAAAAATTCTCCTTGGCACGCTAGTTTTCTGGCTTGGCACGACCTGTGAGTCGACTCATGAGTCGACCCACAAGGCATGAGTCGACTCATGAGTCGACCCCTGCTAATTTGAGCCAAGAAATTCCAGAAAAGCATTCTCTGGTTTTTGCAACAGAGGTCGACTCATGAGTCGACCCCTGAAGCATGAGTCGACTCATGAGTCGACCCCTGCGACGGGAAATGTCAGCAACGGCTATTTTTTTGCCCATTTTAATTGCCATTTATGCTTCCTAAAAATCCTCTAACGGCTCTTTATCTGCCTAAATTATTTTCTCTTGCTTCTAATGCTACAAAATGCTTTAAATGATGAAAGAAATTGCAGATTAAATAGCGGATCAAACGTGAAATCAAATGTGAAGAGAAAGAGAGGAAAAAGAGAAGAACAGAAGAGAGGATCCGAAATTTGCAAGAAAAAGCCTGAGATCAACGAAAAATCCAAAGAGAAAAAGAGAGAGGATCCACAATATACCAGAGAGATTGTGATAGAGAAAAGCTAGATCTTTTAAGGAGAGAATTCTTCACGCCTATTGTTTCAACCTTGATCTAGAGATCGTTCAAAGCTTTCAAGAGATCTTCAATCAACAATCAACCTCTTCTCAAGCGTTCAACCGTTCATTCATCTTGAGAAAATCTGAAAAAGGGGTTCTTCATTTGAGTAAAGCTTTTATTGTTATATTTGCTCATTTAAGGAGCTGTTATTGTATTAATCTGTGCTCTAAATATTCTTACTCTTTGTGAGTTTTTGCTCTTGTTTTTGGAGGATTTCCAAAACAAGGAAAGGTTGATCCGAACCTGAAATCGGAGTGTTTTGGGTTTGCTTGTACCCGAGAAACAAGTGTTCTAGCTTGGGATAGCTAGTGTCGGAGTTTCCGACGTCTTGTATTCTAGCTTGGGATAGCTAGTGTCGGAGTTTCCGACGTTTTGTATTCGGGTTGAATACAAAGGATAGTGGATTGAAATTCCCAAGTGGGATCTTGGGGAGTGGATGTAGGTGCAAGGTTAGCACCGAACCACTATAAATCCTTGTGTTTGTGGTGTGCTTTATCGCTTTATCTTATTTCTTTATTATATCCTTGCAATACTGCTCTAGGTAACTAATATTGATTTAAAGCCATTGTTTTGTTCTTTATAAGTTATCTGTTGGGCTTAAAATTTTTAGAAACCCAATTCACCCCCCCCTCTTGGGTTGCATAGCTGGGCAACAGAGCTAGAATATCCATTTCAATGATGTGATCAAAATGTTTGGTTTCATCAAGAACGAGGAGGAACCATGTGTGTTCAAAAAGATCAGTGGGAGCGTAGTTGTCCTCCTCGTATTGTACGTAGATGGCATCCTCCTAATTAGGAATGATATTCTCATGTTGACCTCAGTCAAAGTATGGTTGTCTAAGGAGTTCTCTATGAAAGATCTAGGAGAGGCATCCTTTATACTGGGTATTAAGGTCTATAGAGATAGATCAAATAGGATGCTGGGACTTTCACAGAAGATGTACATAGAAGAGGTGCTAAAAAGGTTTAGCATGAAAAACTCCAAAAAAGGTTTAGTACTTTTTAGACATGGCTTTCATCTCTCTAAGAAGATGTGCCCTAGCACACCTGAGGAGATTGAACGCATGAGCAAGATCCCTTATGCTTCGGCAATAGGGAGCCTCATGTATGCCATGCCATGTATACGACCTGATGTAGCCCATGCTGTGAGTGTCACAAGCAGATATCTGTCGAATCCAGGTGAAGAGCACTGGACTTCTGTGAAATGTATCCTTAAGTACTTGAGAAGGACTAAGGATATGTTTCTAGTCTTTGGGAATGGAGAACTCCAGATTCAGAGATATACAGACTCAAATTTTATGTCTGATATAGATGATCGAAAGTCGACATCTGGGAGTCTGTTCATTTGCAATGATGGTGCAGTTAGCTGGAAGAGTTCCAAGCAGACGGTGATTGCTGATTCTACTATAGAGGCAGAGTATATTGCTGCATCGGAAGCTACGAAGGAGGCATTCCGATACAATAAGTTTGCCACGGAGCTTGGAGTGATGTCATCAGATACCATCCCTCTTTACTGTAACAATAATGGTGCCATAGCCCTAGCTAAGGAGTCAAGATCTCACCAGAAGTCCAAGCATATCGAGCGACGATTCTATTTGATCCGTACTTACCTCGAAAAAAGATTATGTCGAGGTTAAGAGAGTCAACTCCACAGACAATGTGGCAGACCCGCTGACAAAGCCATTTGGCCAGCAAAAGATCGTAGCCCATCTTAAGAAGATGAGACTTAGATATGTAGCCAATTGGCATTAGGTCAAGTAGGAGTTTGTTAGATGTGTGCCCTAGATGCCAGATTGGCTGACACATTCCTGTACAAATCTAAAGGCAAATTTATAATTTTGACTATAAATCAATAAATGGATTATTCTTCTATCACATTGTGTACATTGTGTCTGTGATACATTTTTTGAGTTAGTAGGAATGTCAATTCATATTTTCAAGAGTTGAAAATTTAAGGTATGAATTTACATAACTAACTCATAAACAGCTCCTGACCATAGGATCATCATGAGGATGGTGATTGATCCGCAAGGTTGGTGTACGATCGCTTCCTTAGGATAGATGTGTCTTGAGTCTACGGTGTGAAGACATCGAAGCGAGAGTATAGGTATTCATTGAGAATGAGAGTACTGAGCGTGACCATATCAAGCAGTCATAAGAAAGTCTACCTTCTCGTCAATGACTAGCTCGATGCTGCAGTTGTGTGTCTAGTTCTTTGACCTGAGGTGCATCGATAGTTCACCTTGAGTGTGTTATAGTTTGACTACACCATAACTCAGTCTCCTAGCCATTCGAAATCCTGAGGTGTATGTTGGCCGTAGCATATTCATTGTAGGAACTAGATGGCACCAAGATGGGATCTATCAACCTCGGTAGATGAGAGGAGTATTCCTATGATGATCGAAAGATCGAGTCTTTAAGCCCATGGCCATGACAGAGTGAAATAATGGAAAAGAGTTTTTCATTAGAGTTTCATATCGGACTCGGATCGATCGATTGATTCATATGACCGATGTTGGGTTTGACGAGTTCACCTTAACCCTAATTCAGTCGGGACTCATGATAGAGGAACTCAATCACATAGGTAGCTGCACCGAGAGATTCATCTTTTATTCTGATGGGTTGCCACCATATACTGCTAGGTGTCACTGATGGATTTTGGGAGCAATTAGAATGATCTTGATGATCGATCATTCTAATTGTCTGAATCAGAAGAATTCTGGTCCATCGAAAGAAGTTTTGATGATGTCGATGATGAAATCATGACATATCTTATTACCATATAGAATTGAATATAACTGGGTCACACTAACAAGAGTTAGGATCTGGATATCATCAATTGGGCTAGCCCAATTGATTTGGATTAGATCCAATTAGGTTCAAGGAAATCGTGCTAGCACACGATTGAGCCTAACTTTCTCCTCATGTAATTTTTTCTATCTCGACTGAGCCAAAAATGATTTGACTCACCCAGAGAACCTTGAGAAAATTTTTCTCAGTCTAAATGAAGCTTGTCCAGCTCAGAAAATGCTTGTCTTAATTTATGAGATGAATTTAAGACAAGCACCTGCTAATTCCTGACACCTGCTATTTTCATTTTAGGACATCTGTCAAATGTTGACATATGGGTCTTAAACTGAAAGCCACTTGGCAAGAGCTCATTGAAGAATTTTTGTGGAGTGTCCACATGCTAAATCCACATTAAATTGGGCACCATAATCAGATTATGGTGTGAGCCCAATTTGATTAAGTGGGCACCCCAAGTGGATAAGGATGGAGAGTCTTGATCAACATGGACTCTTTGGCGCCAACCTTTCTTTGTGCTTATCCAAAGTTGGTGCCAACACTTGGAGAAAGGGTGGGGTTTTTATCTGATGTGATCAAATGACATCACTCCATCAATCAAAATTTTTTTGGATTAAATAAAATTTTTTGATTGGTCTAATGATGTGGCACTGCGCAGCGCAGCAGGGTCTATATAAACCCTGTTTGCGCCTAGGGTTTCATGATATTGTGCCAAACCCATCAAATCTGCCACGCCCTTTCCTCTTCTCCATATCCCATCTATAGCTCTCCCTTCCCTCTTCATGTCCTAGGAGTTGGACATCCATCTAGCAAAGGTTTATGGCATGGTGACGCCTTGAACAGGAAGGCTGCAGGAGTTCTTTGACAAGCTACTGCTCCAACTTCAGGAAGACTTTTGGAGATCTTTCTAATCAGATTTAGTTTTGATTTTTAGAGCAGAGATTCATGAGGAGAAGATGATCCAGGTCCTGCCTGAGTGGATACTGGTAGAGGCTAGGCGATTACGTGGCTAAATCAGAACTCAGGCTTGCTGCGATCATCTACAGGGTAATCAGATTACCCTTGAGGTATTTCATGTTTCTTCATGCTTTTAGATTTATTTTAGAATTAATATTAGATAATAAAATTAGATCTAGAGATTTAGATCTTAAATAAATGTAGGATAATTTTTTTTTATTCCACCCCAGATTTGATGAAATCTGAAAGATCCTACAAGGAAAAAGGCAATTTTTTCTTCAATAGTCAGTGCGAAGGCATTGACTATTAGGATACCTTTTCGTCCATAGCCATGCTAAAATCCATCCACACATTACTTGCTGTTGTAGCCTATTTTGATTATGAAATATAGTAGATGGATGTGAAAATGGCTTTCTTAAATAGATATCTTGAGGAAGATATCTATATGGAACAGTCGCTTGGTTTCACATCCAGTGATGATGATCACAAGATCTGCAAGCTGCAAAGGTCCATTTATGGACTTAATCAAGCATCTCAGAGCTGGAATACTCATTTCAATGATGTGATCAAAATGTTTGGTTTCATCAAGAATGAGGAGAAATCATGTGTGTTCAAGAAGGTCAGTGGGAGTGCAGTTGTCTTCCTCGTAATGTATCCTTAAGTACTTGAGAAGGACTTAGGATATGTTTCTAGTCTTTGGAAATGGAGAACTCTAGATTCAGGAATTTACAGACTCAGACTTTATGTCTGATATAGATGATCGAAAGTCAATATCTGAAAGTCTGTTCATTTGCAATGGTGGTACAGTTAGCTGGAAGAGTTTCAAGCAGACGGTGATTGCTGATTCCACCATGGAGGCAGAGTACATTACTGCATCGAAAGCTGCGAAGGAGGTATTCTGGTATAAAAAGTTTGCCGTAGAGCTTAGAGTGATGTCATCGGATGCCATCTCTCTTTACTGCGATAATAATAGCACCATAGCCGTAGCTAAGGAGCCAAGGTCTCACCAGAAGTCCAAGCATATCGAGCGACGATTCCATCTAATCCGTGATTACCTCGAAAAGGTTATGTCAAGGTTAAGAGAGTCGACTCCACAGACAATGTGGCAGATCCACTGACAAAGTCATTAGGCCAGTAGAAGATCGAAACCCACCTTGAGAAGATGGGACTTAGATATGTAGCCAATTGACATTAGGTCAAGTAAGAGTTTGTTAGATGTGTGCCCTAGATGACAGATTGGCTGACACATTCCTGTACAAATGTAAGGATAAATTTATAATTTTATCTATAAATAAATAAAAAAATTATTCTACTATCATATTGTGTACATTATGTCTGTGATACATCCTTTGAGTTAGTAGGAATGTTAATTCATATTTTTAAGAGTTAAAAATTTAAGGTATGAATTTACATAACTAACTCATAAACAGCTCCTGACCATAGGATCATCATAAGGATGGTGATCGATCCGGAAGATTGGTGTACGATCGCTTCCTTAGGATAGATGTATCTTGAGTCTACAGTGTTGAGACACCGAAGTGAGAGTACAGATATTCATTGAGAATGAGAGTACTGAGTGTGACCACCTCGAGCAGTCATAAGAAAATCTACCTTCTCGTCGATGACTAGCTCGATGCTGCAGCTTTGTGTCTAGTTCTTTGACCAGAGGTGCATCGATAGTTCATCTTGATTGTGTTATAGTTTGACTATACCATAACTCGATCTCCTAGCCATTCGAAACTCTGAGGTATATGTTGGCTGTAGCATATTCATTGTAGGAACCAGATCGCACCAAGAAGGGATCTATCAACCTCGATAGATGAGAGGAGTAGTCCTATGATGATCGAAAGATCGAGTCCTTAAGTTCATGGCCATGGTAGAGTGAAATAATGAAAAAGAGTTTTCCATTGGGGTTTCACATTGGACTCGGATCAATCGATTGATTCGTATGACTGATGTTGGATTGGACGAGTTCACCTTAATCCTAATTCAGTTGGGACTCATGATAGAAGAACTCAATCACATAGGTAGCTGCACTAAGAGGTTCGTCTTCATTTTTGATGGGTTGCCACTATATACTGCTAGATGTCACTGATGGATTTTGGAAGCAATTAGAATGATCTTGATGATCGATCATTCTAATTGTCTGAATCAGAAGAGTTCTGGTCCATCGAAAAGAGTTTCAATGATGTCGATGATGAGATCACGACATATCTCATTACCATATAAAAATGAACCTAACTGGGTCACACAAACAAGAGTTAGGGTCTGGATGTCATCAATTGAGCTAGCCCAGTTCGATTGATTTGGATTAGATCCAATTAGGTTTAAGAAAATCGTGCTAGCACACGATTGAGCCTAACTTTCTCCTCGTATAATCTTTTCTATCTCGATTGAGCCACATATGATTTGACTCACCCAGAGAACCTTGAGAAGGTTTCTCACAGTCTGACTGGAGTCAATCCAGCTCAAAAAAGATTTATCTTAATTCATGAGATAAATTTAAGACAACACCTGCTAATTTTCGTCACCTGTCATTTCCGTTTTAGGACATTGGTCAAACATTGACCCATGGACCTTGGACTGAAGGCCACTTGGCAAGAGGTCATTGGAGAGTTTTTATGGAGTGTCCACCTACTAAATTGGGCCTCAAAGTGGGCACCATATTCAGATTGGGCGTGCATCCCAAGTGGATAAGAATAGAGTCCCATGAGATGAGGACTCTGATCCCTTGATCAACTTGGACTGTGGGGCGCAAATCTCACTGTGGTTATCCAGTGTTGGCACCAACAGTAGGAGAGATTGTGGGGATTCTTATCTGATATGATCAGATAATATCACTCCACCAATCAAAATTTTTTCAAAATTAATTGAAATTTTCTGATTGGTCGAATGATGTGGCACTGCATGGTGCAGCAGGGTCTATTTAAACCCTGTCTGCATCTAGGGTTTAGAGTCTCGATGCAATAACCAGCAAAAGCCTAAATTCTCTCCACTTCTCCACCCCTCTCTACTCCTCTCCCTCTCCTCTTCACATCCAGGAGGTTGGGCGTCCATCTGGTGCTTGTCCAAGGCATGGTGGCTTCCTGATTAGAAGACTGCAGAGATTTGTCGAGAAGCTGCTGCTCCAGCTTCAGAAGATCTTTTGAAGATCTTCCAGATCAGATCCAGATCTGATTTTTGGAGAAAAGATTTGTGAGGAGAAGAAGATCTAGATCCTACTCGAGTGGATATCGGTAGAAGCTAGGCGACTGCGTGGCTATTTTAGAACCTTAGGCATTGCTGCGATCATCTACAGGGTAATCTAGTTACCCTAGAGGTATTTCTCTATTCCTCATATTTTTAGATTTAATTTTAGATTTAATATTAGATAATAAGAATTAAATTTAACATATCTTAGATCTAAAATATCATAGGATAATTTTGTTTGAAATATTCCATCCCAGATCTCATTAGATTTGAAAGATCCTACAAGGAAAAAGCCAATTTTTCCTTCATCCCTCATCCATATGGGATGCTCCAACGAGTACCATACCAGGTGCTGGTCAGCCCAAGAGAGAAGAGAATTTCAGTGCAAGTGGAATTCCTAATATCTCATCCAAACTGATCCGATCTGAATCCAATTTGAAGCTGGTTCGAAATAATTTCGAAAGGATGTCAATCCCAAATTCTTTAGGACTTTTATACCAAGTCTAACTTAAAATTTTGGATCCAATTAAGTCTAATTAATTTAGATCTAATTTAAAATTAATTAGCACTTAAATTCAATCTCTCATATGCTCCATGGATCATAGATCAAAAATTGTTCATCCCCGAAATTGAACCTAAACCTCATGTGTAGTGTTAGCTAGACATAGTCAACTCTTCAATCTCATTTGATCCATAATTTAATTCTCAATCAAGTTAGCTTATATGTTCAATCAAATCAAGTATTTCTAAATTGGACATATATGTGGAGAAATTCAGTGCAGGGGTAAAATGATAATTTTAAAACTTTTTAAAATCACTATTTTACAGTAAAAATTATTAATTAATCTAATTAATTAACATAAATTTATCCTATACTAGAATCTAAATATGATATATATCATGCATTCATTTAAATTTGAAATTCAAATGCGAACAGTAAATACTTTACTGTAATATGTTCAGAACACAATACCTTTGTGCGGATAGTAGATCGTCGTAATCTAATCACCGTTGGGAGAGTTTGATTGTCGTGATGCAGCCACATAGTATGTCTGGCCTCTGTGGATCATCCACATGAAGCTTTCGGTCTGATCGACTCCTCACGAGTGCTAGCTCGTTGTAGAGCCCTTTTGACGGTCGATGCTGATCAAACTCCTTCGATCGATATCTGTCGATTCTTCGAATGCTCTAGATCATCAACAGACGTGCTTGAGAGGATGTTGAAGATCTCCCTGAGATTTTGTGGGCTCACGACACTCGTAGCTCACTTTCTCACTTTCCGAACCCCAGGCTAAAACTCGAGGGAACTCATCAAAAACCTTGCACCCACTTTTCTTTCTTTTCTTTCTTTTTCTCTTGGAAGGATATGGACTTTCTTCTTACGCACAAGACTTCTCACGCCCCAGAATTTTTCTCCAAAAATCTTCTTCTTGCATGCCCTACTCTTCTCCTCTTTTTATAACAACATCAAACGTCTTATCCAAAAGAAAGGATAAAGATGAGTAATTGCACATTTGAATTCAAATCAAATTTTGAATTCAAATGGACACCAACTCATCCCTTATCCACTAAAGGTGTGAGGCATGGCTTAAATTGTGCATGGAGTGATTTCATGAGAAATATTTTCTCATGTAATAAATGGGACGTAAAAAAAGGGATAAGGTGCAAAGATTGATTGCCCATTTAAATTTAAACTTTATTTTGAATTTGAATGGCCAACCAATCATCCTTATCCATTCATTTGGCACATTAAAGTGGGGCGTGGAGAGGGCTTGGCGTGAGAAAAAAATTCATGAGAAATTCTTTCTCATGAATTCAAATGGGTGCAATGGAAGTGAGGTGGCGCATGGAGATTGGGTCAAGGTGGTTTAATTATTTAAACCAACCTAATTGAACCAAATAAGTTAGGTCCAATTAGACTAATTTAAACCCAACTTAATTAGGCTTAATTAGGCTCAATAAAATTTTAATCAAATCAGGAATTAACTAAGCCCAACTCCTGATCAAATCAGGGACCAAACCATCTCGACGATTAGGTCAACTCTTAACCTAATCGGGTCAAACCCAACTGAATCCAATTCAATTGGACTTGATCCAAAAATAATTACTTAATCAAATTGAGTTAATTAGTGATCAAATCACTAATTAAACCTCTCATAAATACTGAGTCCAAATTCGATGGGCAATCGGACATCAGAATTCATCGATATGTAACCCTGATCGAAAAGTCCCAACCAGTGGGACTTTTGACCCCGGTACCCATAATGTGTGGAACTCATGATCAGAGAATCCTGATTTTCGATCACTGAGTTTCAAACATGTAGGATTCTACACCAGCCATCAGATCAGATAGGAACCTCTAATGTGTGTGACCCCGCAGGTTCGAACCTAAGCCGGTAGCACAGGAACCAATTCCTGTACTAATCGAAGTGACCATCTAGCAATGGTACCTGATATCCAGATAGGTCGAAGAGTCGCAATCGCAACACTCAGAATCTACATGAATATGGTTATTGTATAATTCATCCTTTTGACCCCTGTGTTTAGGATGACTCAAGGTTAAATTGTCAACCTTGATCAGATCATCCGAATCATGCTCAACTCAAACAGTCCTCTGACTCACAAGGACTACCATGGCCAAGGTTTTGCTAAATTGAAACACGACTGTACACAGCTCCTAAATTGGAGTGGTCAATCCCATCTTGACACACGCACCGACAAGTCAAGTACTTGACTACACCTAGCAGCCTTCCATCACTGAATTAGAAATTCAGGTAGTCCAGTGCCTAAGTGCAGTGAGTTGCTTGCAAGTCACCGTGGTGGTTTCAGGTCAGAGGGACATTTATACCCATATTCCATTGGAGCAAATCTTGACAGTAGAAATAGCTCCGGAGTCAGTCACGTTCAGTGGAGATGTACCTTTACATCTCACCTGTATGCCATACCAGTGTCTCCACACTCATTGGTTAAGAGGACAACCAACCTATATGGCACACAATGACCTATGCTTGATAAACATTGTCATCCTTGGTAATAACGTATCATTTGGTCGCAAACAGATTTAAGGACTGAACGACAAATCCTTCTTTGTTGAGTCTAAATAGTTCTAAGGACTTCACCACAACATAGGAGTTCATTAGAAGATGAAACATTTTATGATGAAAAATACCAAAATAATTTTTATTAATTCATAATTTATGTACAAATATAAAAATGAGCAAACCGTCAACAGACTGACGATTAGCTTTGGGATACTATTCTCAACAATATAAATATAGGTCAATTCTTTCCTGTGGTATCTGACTTATGTGCGTGACTCTATAGGTTCAAACACTAAGTCGGTAGCACAAGAACCGATTCCTGCACTAATCGAAGCTACTATCTAGCAATGGCTTTCGATGCCTGGATAGATCGAATTATCGCAAAAGAATATTTCAGAACCTATGCACATGGTTATTGCATAATTCATCCTTTTGACCCTGAATACTCTAGGATGGTCTCAAGTTAATTGTCAACCGAGATTACTTCATCCATATTGTATTTTAACCTTTCAAATCCATCTCATGAATCATTCTGATCAAGATTTTACTAAATTAAAATACAGCGATATATCAGCTCCAATAATCCAGAGAGGTCAATCTCATCTTGATCCATACACAGACTTCGCAAGTACTTGACTGTACCCAATAGCCTTCCGTCACTATATTAGAAATTCAGATAGTCCAGCACCAAAGCATAGTGAGTTGCTTGCAAATCATTATGGTGATCTCAGTTCTAAAGGATACTTATACCCATATACTTCACGAGCAGTTCTTGACAGTAAAACACTTAGCAGGTGAGTCACTTACTCAGTGATGATGTACTCCTACATCTCATATGTATGCCATACCAGTGTCACCACACTCCTTGGTTAAGAGGACAATCAATTCATATGGCACACAACGACCTCCACTCGATAAACGTCATCGTCCTATAATGACATATCATTTGATCATGAACATATTTAAGAACTATATGATAAATTCTCTCTTTATCGTACACTAACATAGTTCTAAGAACTTCATCACAACACAAGAGTTTAAGAAATATATAACTTTGTAATAAAAAATATCAGAATAATTTTTATTCATTAATTAATAATTCATATACAAAGAGAAACTCAATCATCACATGATTGATTTTAGGATATAACTCCCACTTAGACTAAAGCCAATCGAGGCAGTATCTTATACCCATCTTTTATTTGAAGTCATCGAAATCTTTGATTTCGAGAGTTTTAGTGAAGGAATTAGTTAGGTTCTCTTTTTCATCGATCTTCTGAAGCTCGACATCATCTCGAATCACGATCGCTCATACCAGGTGATAGCGATGTAGAACATGCTTGGTGCGATGGTGCGACTTTGATTCTTTCGCTTGAGCTATGGCATTGGAGCTGTCATAGTATAGCAGGACAGGGCCATCAACAGAAGGTGTAACTCTCAGCTTGGTGATGAATTTTTGCAACCACACAGCCTCCATTGCAGCATTGTACTTTGCTTTGCATACAGAATCGGCCATAATATGTTGCTTGGAACTCTTTCAGCAAACAGCTCCTCCATTCAAGGTAAATACGTAGCTCGACGTGCTTCTGCTGTCATCACAATCTGATTGAAAATTAGAATCAGTATATCCTACAAGTTTTAGGTCAGTATTTCCACAAATAAGCTATTGGTCTTTAGTATTTCTCAAATACTTAAGAATTGCTTTTGCCATCTTCCAATGCTTCTCATCCAGATCAGACTGGTATCTACTCACTATCTCTAGTGAATAGGTCACATCCAACCTCGTATACATCATAGCATACATGATAGATCTCACTGTCGAAGCATATAATATTCTACTCATACACTCTCTCTCCTCAGGAGTTATTCGACAATCCTTCTTGAAAAGAGTAATCCCATGACCTATCGAAAGATAGTCTTTCTTGAAATTATATATGTTGAACCACTTTAACAAGGTATCGATGTACGTAGATTGGGATAATCCAAGCAACTTTCTAGATCTATCCTTATAAATCTTCATCCCTAGGATGTAGAAAATTTCTCCCAAGTCTTTCATGAAGAACTGTGATGATAACCACAGCTTCATATTCTGTAAAGTCGGGATGTCATTTTCTAGTAATAGTATGTCATCCACATACAGTACAAGGAAGATGACTACAGAATCAATAGTCCATTTGTAGACGCAAGGCTCTTTTCCATTCCTAATGAAGCCATACATTTTGATCACCTTATCAAAATGCATGTTCCAACTCCTAGACGCCTGTTTAAGTTCATAAATAGACCTATTCAGCTTACACACTTTTGACTCATCTGTGGATATTAATCTTTCAGACTGTATCATATACACCTCTTCTTCCAGCTCTCCATTTAGGAAAGTAATTTTGACATCTATTTGCTAGATTTCATAATCTAAGTGTGTAGCGATAGCAAGTATAATCTAGATGAACTTGAGTATTACCACAGGAGAGAACGTCTCGTCATAATCAATACCATAATGCTGACGATAATCCTTGACAACTAGATGGGCTTTATAGGTTTTTATCTTTCCGTCCACTCATCTTTTTCTTTTGAAAATCTATTTACACCCTATAGATTTTATCTCTTCAAGCGGATCAACTAGTATCCATACACCATTGATCTCTATGGACTCTATCTTAGACTTCATGGCTTCGAGCCATTTTTGGGAGTTGGACTTTTGCATGACCTCTATATAGGTGATCGGATCCTCATCGTTCTTATCAAGTTTAATAGGATCATCGTCCTGGACTAAGAAACTGTAGTATCTGTCTAGCTAATGCAATACTCTATCAGATCTCCTTAATAGCACCTCTACTGGCTCCAAATTTAATTCTCCAATCAAATCTAATTCTGTGTGTGTCGGTCCTTCCACCTTTTGAACTTCATCAAGTTTAATTTTACAAGCATTAGCTTCTTTACTAAGGAACTCTTTTCCAATAAGACTATCTTGCTGCTGACAAACATCTTTTGCTCTGCAGTAAGGTAGAAGTGGTATTCTTTAGTTTTCTTTGGATATCCTACGAACAAGCATCTATTGGACTTAGATCCAAGCTTATCTATCTTTAAACTTTGATATAAGCTAGACACCCCTAGATCCTAAGGTGTAAGATCACCGACTTATGCCCAGTCCATATCTCATATAGAGTTTTATCGATAAACTTGCTCGGCATCTTATTTAAAATGTAGCAAATAGTTTCTAGAGTATATCCCTAAAAGAAGATTGGCAGACTCACAAAGTCCATCATGGATCAGACCATGTCTAACAAAGTTCGATTTCTCCTTTCGAACACCCTATTATGTTATGGTGTTTCAGGAGGTATCCACTATGAGAGAATCTTATTCTCTTCTAGATATGTCAGAAATTCATTGATGAGGTATTCACCTCCTCAGTCTGATCGAAGGATTTTAATAATCTTTCTAGTCTGTTTCTCTACTTCAGCATGGAATCTTTTGAACATTTTAAATGATTCTGACTTATATTTCATAAGATAGATATACCCATACCTCGATAGATCATCTATAAATGTAATGAAGTAGTAGTATCTTCCTCTGGTACTTATGTTTATAGGTCCACATACATCAGTATGTATTAAACCTAGGACATTGCTGGCTCTTTCACTTTTTTCTTAAAAGATGATTTAGTCATCTTACCAAGTAGACAGGATTTATAGATAGGCAATGATTTACAATCATCTATTTCAAGAACTCGTTCCTTGATCAACCTGTCAATCCTACTCTTGTTCACATGACCAAGCCTACAATGCCAAAGATAAGATTCACTGACATTATCTAACTGAGGGTGTTTGCTGGTTGTGTACATTACACTAACAAACTGTGATATTATGTATATGCTATATTTTAATTATCCACGCATAATTACAGTATCATTCATAATGATATCATAAAAATCATCCTTTATTATAAGCTTGAAACCAAGTTTGGCCAAAAGGTCTACAAAGATGACATTACATGAAGGGACAATAATGATAATCATCTAACATGATACTACTGGACTCAAAGATAAGCTGCAAAGTTCTCAAGGTCAGAATTGGAACAAGACTTCCATCTCTAACATTAAGGAACCGCTCACCCTCTCGAAACTTCCTACTTGCTGTTTCTGTAACGAATTGCATATATTAATCGGACTTTCATTATTCAATATCCAGATAGTAGTATCACAAATAGAGAAATTATAAGAAGTTATCATATAAGTATCTTGTAAAGCAATCATTTACTTCTTTCTCTTGCTTTTAGGCCTGTTCGAGTCAAGGATGGATATATAAGCAGGATAATTCTTTTTCTAATGATCCAGTTTCTTACAGAAGTACTCTGCTTGGCTCTTATCAACTTTTGATATTTTGCTCTGCTTAGGATCGACGATATGAGATTTTTGCACCTTATTCTTCTTACCTCTCTTAGAGGATCGACGACCTACTGATAAATCTCTCACTAAATTCACCGGCTCTTTCTGGAGCTGGTGGTCCTTCTCAAAAGTCTGCAGTAATCCTAGCAAATTATGATAGTTTACTACAGGCTTCGTCATTCTATAATGATTGAGAAAGGATAGCTAGGATTTTGGTAGCGAATTGAGGAAAGCATCTTTGCCAAACTGTTCATACAATGGAAAGTCAAGTTTGCTAAGGCATTCAATCTGCTCAATCATGTACAATATATGATCGGTGACTAAAGCTCCCTCTCACATACGGATATTGAATACTGTGCAGAAGGTTTTGTGTCTCTCCGCATCCTCAGGGGTGCCGAAGGATTCATTCAACATTTGAATGATCTCCTCTGACTGTGCACCCTCAAACTTACGACTAAGTTCATCGTTCATGGTTGTCCTCATCATGCAACGCACAGTCATACAGTCATTGAGCCACTTTATGTAAGTGTCTCTCGCGGCATGAGGAGCGTTGGCAATAGGTTCTTCAGGTGCCTCATCTGTAAGGACACACAAAATTCTCTCATGCTCCAAGATAATTTTCAACTTTCGATACCAGCTATCAATGTTGGCTCTGATGAGCTTATCGCTGTCCAACAGCGTATGGAGAGACAGTGTGTTGACTATAACTGAAAGAAAAAATATAAGCCTATTAGTATATGAATTATTTTTAATCCTAAAAATATGGATTTTAGTCTAAAGGTTTTTTCACTATTTTTTTATAAATTGATAGCTTCTACCTCTAACTCGAAGAATTATATGAATTTCTTAGCGGATACTAGAATCCACACAGACTACATTCGGGCTCGAGTATGGCTCGGCCAACCCTAATACATCCATGGGTAGGTTCATAATCAATTATTTCTCCAAACAACTTCTAGCAATCGGATTTTGCCCCTGGCATCCCTTCAGTAGGTGTGTGGTGTTGGGTTCCAGTGGTGCAGCGGAAGGGTTAGATGTTTAAAATTTTCATTCAAAACACCCGATGCACCGAAAATCCCAATGCCCAGAAATCCTTGACTATAATAATCAAAGTACAATAAATATAAATTAGGACAAGAAGAATACCTGTAGTGCTAATCTCAATTTTCATAAGATGTCCAAGTGTCCGCCCTTTAATGGTGATCTATACGAAAACTAAACCAAGGACAGCACTCCTTCTCCACCTTGCTTCAAGAGTTCTAGCCACTAGAACTCGACTAGCCTCATACCAATCATGTTTTTCCAAGAAACTGACTCCACCCTCTCAGAATCTCCTGTAAACTTCTGATTCTCTTTCTTTAGAATCCTCACAACACTTGTTAGGATCAGATAAGACTTTGTCTTAAATCCCAAAGCCTTGTCCTAAAACTAAGATATGTTGTAAGAAAGAAAAGAAAGAAATGGAGACAAAATTGAAAACTCTTTCTGAATACCTCGGACACCCAGTGCCACAGCCAATTTATAGCTACCAGAGGGATGCCAAAGGAGAGAGATGTGCCTCATCCAAAGGCCTATCTGATCTGATTATCAGAGATAAGAGTTTCTTCAAACATAAGGACTCTTATTAATGATACGTCGATCAGCACCCTGCTCTGCACTTACGACCAGAGAAGGGATATTTTTGCATCCTTTCTTAAATCAAAAAAATTCTCAAAAATCTATGTGGATAGAGAATTCAATCATAATTTTAGAACATATAATGAGTAGATAAAAATTTCTACAAATGGATGTGTTCTCACATCCTTTCACACAAATCTGATCACTGTGCGTGTAGGCATGAGGAGGAACTTATGGCATCCGTTTGGCATCCAGATAAGTCTGAAAAAATTTTAAAAAAATTATCAAAAATAGATTGTCAAATGTGGAATGTTATCACTAAAAATTATTTCATTTTAAAAGTATTTGATGAGGAGAAGGACTCTCCAAATCTTGAAAAGATGCGATGCTTTTGCGTGCGTGCGAGACTTCCTTCCTTTTTCTAATTTTTCTCCATCATAAAAATTTTAGAAAAAATACATCTCATGCTTTGAGATATGCACCAGAGGATGGAGGGTGATATGGGTTACCACATGTATCTTAATCCCATACCAGAAGGGCTCTTTTCTTCTGCCCACGTCAACACTTGTATGCAGAACCTGTTTTGCACCAAGAGTCCTTCACAACTTGGACTCTTCATAATTGGTGTTAAAATGAGATGTGGCACCTCAATTTAGGTTGCTTCTAGGTGGTATGACCTGACCCAAATACTCACTAAATTGGGCTAGCTAATTAGTAAGGGATGAGACCAAATTGACCTCCAAAGGAGCAAGGGTTTCACACGTGCTAGCATGCTTACCGGAGCCCAATTGAATCCAAAATTCCAATCAACCTTTTTCAAAAGGGTCCTTGATCAATTTTTATATATGTACGATCCATTGAGTTTCACATCTAACTGGCAGTAGGTCCAGGTATAAGTTGATCAAATTTGATTAGATTTCAATCTAATTAATTTAGGTCCAATCGAGCTAATCCGAGTTCAACAATTATAATCCTTTCTAATTGATGATCGAATTAAACTCTTTAATTCGATCAAAAATCTATAAGTCAAGATTGACGTCTAGCAATATATCATGATTATTCAGAAGATGTAGAATTTTGATAAAAATATCAAATATATCCTTCAGTGATAAGTTACCATACTATTCAATCCTTCGATCATCCCTGCACCCTGAATATGTTTGTGAGTATGAAATCATGTCAAACTCAAATACATATTCATATCGATTCTCAATTAACTAATGATGACTCCAATGAAGAAGTATTAGAAACTCTTTCTAATTTTTTTTTAGTTTTGGCCAAAAGACTTTTTTCAAATCATCTAGGATTGAGAATACACGGAATGCGATCTCTTCTTACTAGAGTGATCGATTTCATGTTGACCTACTCACAACCTCCATACATACTCCACCATATCCAGAACACCCATACATGTCTTAATGCCATGCCTAGGTACGAACCAAAATATGGGTTCATGTGCATAAGATTTCATGGTGGTCTCAGGTCTAAGGATCACTTGCACAACTTTCACTTAGAGAACCATCTTTGACATGCAAGTAAGGCTTCCATAAGATATTTTCTTTCATCGAGTCAATTTAGTGATCTCATTTCTCAAATGAGCACCCACATCCTTGTATTAGTATCCCACACAAGTGGCTAGTGAGATCTGCCACCCTCTCTGTCGAGTATATATAAGATGTGCCAGTTTATCCGAAATATTGATCTCCGACTCAATGCTCCTACGATCAGAAATGTTTAAGATTAGGGTTTTAGGTCTCACTAGTATGACCTATTTATGTCTCCTAAAATCATTGTCCTAATCTTTGAGGTTCATTATAATCTTAGACATAATAAGATGCAGCTAATATGATAAATTAATATCTCAAATAATAAATATCATTTTATCAGTTAAAAATTATAAAAAAAAGTCCATCGTAATACACTTGCGATTGGCTTATAGGGTACTTTCTTTCAATCTCCACTTGCACTAAAGCCAATCGCATTTGTATCTCATACAATCAAGATGGCGATCATATAGCTGCTGTGGTATGGCCTTTAGTGAATAGATCTGCTGTATTGTTCTTTCTGTCTACTCGTTCAAGGACAACATCTTATCTTCAATGAGATGGAAGCGTCTAAGGATGTGCTTAGATCTATAATGAGACCTAAGTCTTTTACTTGAATAATGGCCCAGTGTTATCATGATAGAGTGACATGGTCCTTCATTCTTAGGAATGACTCCTAAATTCATGATGAAGTTTTTCATCCAGACAGCTTCCTTAATAGCTTCACTAGCAGCATGTACTCTGCCTCAGTAATTGAGCCAGATACTATCTGCTGCTTGGAACTCTTCCAACTCACTGTCCCATCATTTAGGATAAACACATATCCTGATATCGACTTGCTATCATCCATTTTTCAATAATCCTCTCTTGGATCAGCTTGAAATTTGATAGCTATGCCTGAAGCATAAGCTACATCAGGCCTGGTACATAGCATGGCATACATAATTGATCCCATAGCCAAAGCATAAGAGATTTCATTCATCCTCTTTCTCTCCTCTAATATCTTAGGATACATTTTCTTGGAGAGATGTATACCATGACTTGTAGGCAAGTAACCTCTCTTACTTGCCTTCATATTAAACCTCTTTAATATGAGATCTATGTACCGTGACTGGGATAAGCTTAACATCCTTTTAGATCTATCTCTATAGATCTTTATACCTAGTATATAGGATGCTTCACCCAAATCTTTCATGAAAAATTTATTCGATACCAAGTCTTGACCGATTGCATCATTGGGATATCATTCCCAATAAGTAGTATATGTCATCGACATACAGAACTAAGAAGACAACAGCACTCCCACTTGTCTTCTTATACACATATGGTTCATCCTTATTTTTGATAAAGCCAAACTCTTTGACTGTCATATCAAATCGATATTCCAACTCCTCAAAGCCTGCTTTAATCCATAGATGGATCTCTTTAGCTTGCATACTTGATTTGCCCTCCCACTTGAGATAAATCCCTCTGGCTGAGTCATATAGACTTCTTCCTCTAGATTACATTGAGAAATACAGTCTTGACATCCATCTGTAGATCTCATAATCATAGTATGCTGCTATAGCAAGCAAAATCGGATGGACTTGAGCATAGCCACTGGTGAGAAGGTTTCATCATAGTCAATTCTTTAGCTTTGACTGAAATCCTTCACCACCAACCTAGTTTGTAGGTTTTTACTTGGCCATCTACTCCGATCTTCTTCTTGAAGATCCACTTGCACCCTATTGGGATCACACCCTTAGGTGCATCAACCAAGGTCCATACTTGGTTGATATACATCGAGTCCATCTCAGATTTCATGGCTTTCAGCCATCTGTCTGAGTCTCTACTCATGACAGCTTTGAATAGGTCAGTGGATCATCATCCTGAATGATGTTGATCATATTATCATCAAATCTTAGAGGTGCATGATGCACTCTATCTAACCTTCGAAGAGGAGGTGTGTATTATGGATGTACCTCATCTTTAGGTACTTCTGATTGAGGATCTTCTTATGGTCCAACCACTGATATTTCTGGATCGATTTGTAGATCATGAACTTCAGTAAGTTTAATATTCCTCCACTGCCTCCTTCTTGGATGAGTTCATTTTCAAGAAAGTGGCGTGCCTACTAACAAACACCTTTTGTTCAGTAGGTGGTAGAAGTAGTATCCATTAGTTTTTTTAGGATACCCTATAAACCTACACTTATCTGATCTAGCACTAAGCTTATGTCCAAAAATATTTCTGACATAAGCAGGACAGCCCCAAGTCTTAAGATGTTTAAGATTAGGCTTCCTTTCCTTCCATATCTCATATGGTGTGCTTGCAACAGACTTTGAAGGCACCCTATTTAATATGTATGTGGCAATCTCTAGGACATTATCTCTAGAAAGATATTGGAAGATCAGTGAAGCACATTATGGACTACACCATATCCATCAAAGTGTGATTCTTCTTTTTGCTACACTATTTAACTGGGTGTATAAGGAGGGATCCATTCAGAGAGAATACCTTTACTTTTAAGATGATCAAAAAATTTACTGGATAAGTATTCTCCTCTCGATTAGATCAAGAACCTCGATACTTTTTTCAGTTTGTTTCTCGATCATACATTGATACTCTTTGAACTTATCAAAGGCTTCAAATTTATGTTTCATAAGATACACATATCGAACCTTGATAAATCTTTCATAAAGTGATAAAATAGGAGTATCCTCCTCTAGCCTGAGTTGTCATTGATCCACATACATCTGTATGTACTAGGGCTAACAACTCATTCGCCCTCTCTCCATATCTAGAAATAGAGTCTTGTCATCTTACCCATGAGATAAGATTTATAAGTTTCAATATTTATAATCATATGGTCAAAGAATTCTTCTTTATATAACTTGTTAATCCTTGACTCACTAATATGACCAAGACAATAAGATATGTGACATTCACATTTTTCTCTTTCTTTTCATATTTCTTTCAATATAAAAAATATTTTATTGAGTGCAGAATTAAAAGATTGTTATCAATATAACTACTGCCATAATATTCATTAGAAAAAAAATGAAGCATCCATTTTCTATTAGCCTTATTTCATAACCTTGTTTTTACAACAAAGATATAGAAATAATATTTCTAATGACCTTTGGCATATAATAAAGTCTTTTAATTCTAAAATTTTCCGAAGGCAAATCAAGCATACAGATTTCACAGCTCTGCCTAATGGACTCTCCACTTGCGCCATAGAGCTCGAGGTCACCTCTTTTCAGACCTTTGATATTCTGTAGTCGCTGTAATGAATTATAAATATATGATCTACAGGTGGTATCTAATATCCAGATATCAGAGTCTGAACACTCAATAAAAAATAGGTCTGTATCATATACACATCTTTTGGTGCTACACTTGCACCCTGCTTCAATTTCAAGATTATTCTTGCAATTATACTTCAATATCAAATTTACAAAATAATAGATAATATCCTTAAGATATCTTTTGCCTTCTCATTATTACTGACCATCCAAGGTCAGAAATATCCAGAACATCAGAGTTCTTCTCCGATACGAACCTTATTTGCAAGTTCCTCAACCAATCCACAGAGTTGGATCGATCAACATATTTTATTATGTTCATGCATGAAAATAAAGAAGCCATAATGTAGACTTAAATCTACATAAATAAAGAATAATAGTATAAGCAGACCACTCATGTTTGACATGCATAACTAGATGAGACTTTTAAACTAGTTATGTCTCTCACTATTTTATCGGATACCATAGCCCTCTCCTATGTAAATGAGAAATCCTAATCTATTTCTTAATGGGGTTGAGACCTAATCCTCAATGAAGCCTTGTGGATATCACAACAAACCTCAATGAGTTCAAAGATAGAAAACCTATCCAATTGCATCTCATGCAACTCTCAACATAACCTTCCTCTAAAAATACTCATAGCCTTGTGGATATCACAACAAACTATAGTATTTTTAGTTAAGTCAGACCTTCATTTTCATACAGTCATATCTGAAAAATGATCCTTGTGGATATCACAACAAAGCAACATATCCAAATATACCATAAAGCATATAATATGCATCAAGACAAATCCACATCAATCTCCATAGCAAGCCTTGTGGATATCACAACAAACCTACTATGATTTTTGATAGATATTGACTAGCATGAAGGAAGGCATATGTAGTGTTCAAAATACTGAGCTACCTTCATTCAAGATTCGAACTAATCAATTGATCAGAAAAGTGTTAAGATTGGTGGGGGTCCCCCGTTGCTTTTCTTAGACACCAATAAAATTGCCAGGCCAGCAACGGAACCAATTAAATAACCACCACTTGAAACACTCCTTAGACACAATTGATTAATCGATTCAAGAAATAGGTCAGCTACTGATTCATAACACTATGACTTAATATAATTTTTATGAGGGCTTTAATGTCTCAAGCACATCCTAATCAATCAATCACAATGATGTACTATTATAGTTGTATCTTAAAATCATAACAACTAATCATGGCATCTATCATATCTCTAAGATATGAAAATATAATCATACAATATGATTATAACTAAGCATTTAAGCATATCATATATGCATGAAGTTCTAATAACATGATGAATACAAAATACTCTTTTCAGTTCTTCTTCTTGGACATCACAGTGGCACCCCTACACGCCATAAGAGTACCCTATTGAATAGGAAGAGAGGATCTTGAACCCTACTTGCTCTTATGACGGACGGCCTGGTGATGAACCCAATTAGAGTACTAAGCTACTAAAAAGATTCTATACATACATCATGCATTTTATATTTAAAACATATCTCTAAGACATGCGAGGGTTTGGATGTTCAATCGGTTCAACCCTTGACCCGACTTGAACCAAACCAAAAATCATGCTTGATCACAATCAAGATAATAATTTAACCTTTGATTATATAGATCAAGTAGGCTCTGATACACTGTTGGATTTGTGGTGTAGTGGAAGGGTTAGGTGTTTAAAATTTTCATTCAAAACACTGATGCACCGAAAACCCAATGCCCAGAAATCCTTGACTATAATAATCAAAGTACAATAAATATAAATTAGGATAAGAAGAATACCTGTAGCGCTAATCTAATTTTCATAAGGATCCAAGTGTCCACCCTCCAATGGTGATCCACATGAAAATTGAACCAAGGACAGTGCTCCTTCTTCACCTTGCTTCAAGAGTTCTAGCCACTAGAACTGACTAGCCTCATACCGTCAGGTTTCTCCAAGAAACTGACTCCACCCTCTCAGAACCTCCTCTGAACTTCTGATTCTCCTTCTTTAGACCTCACAACCCTTGTTAGGATCAGATAAGCTTTGTCTTAAATCCCAAAGCCTTGTCCTAAAACTAAGATAGGTTGTAAGAAAGAAAGAGAGCAACGGAGACAAAATTGGAAACTCTTTCTGAATGCCTCGGACACCCAGTGCCCCAGCCAATTTATAGCCACTAGAGGGATGCCAAAAGAGAGGGAATGCCTCATCCAAGAGGCTATCTGATCTGATTATCAGAGATAAGAGTTCCTTCAAACAGAAGGACTCTTATCAATGATACGTCGATCAGCACCCTGCTCTGCAGTGCAACCAGAGAAGGGATGTTTTTCATTCCCTTCTCAAATCAAAAAAATCTCAAAAATCTCATGGATAGAGATTCAATCTTAATTCAGAAACATATAATGAGTGGATAAAAATTCCACAAATGATGTTTCTCATCCTTTCATGCGAAGTCTGATCACCATGCGTGCAGGCATGAGGAGAACTTATGGCATCCGTTTGGCATCCAGATAAGTCTGAAAAAATTCTAAAAAAATTACAAAAATAGTTATCAAATGTGAAATATTATCACCAAAAATTGTTCTATTTTGAAAGCATTTGATGAGGAGAAAGACTCTCCAAATCTCAAGAGATGCGATGCTTCTGCGCAGCTGCGAGACTCCTTCTTTTTCTAATTTTTCTCTACCCAAAAATTTTAGAAAAAATACATCTCATGCTTTGAGATGTGCACAGAGGATGGAGGGTGATATGGCTACCACACATCTTAATCCCATGCCAGAAGGACTCTTTTCTTCTACCCACCAACACTTGTATGCAAAACCTGTTTTGCGCCAAGAGTCCTTCACAACTTGGACTCTTCATAATTGGTGTTAAAATGGGATGTGGCACCCAATTTAGGCTGCTTCAGGTGGCATGACCTGACCAAATATCACTAAATTGGGCTAGCTAATTAGCAAGGGATGAGACCAAATTGATCTCCAAAGGAGCAAGGGTTCCACACGTGCTAGCATGCTTACGGAGCCCTGATTGAATCCAAAATTCAATCAACCTTTTTCAAAAGGATCCTTGCCAATTTTATATGTGTGTGACCATTGATTTATATCTAGCTAGTAGTAGGTCTGGGTGCAAGTTGATCAAATTTGATTAGATTTCAATCTAATCGATTTAGGTCCAATCGAGCTAACCAGTTCAACAATTATAATCCTTTCTAATTGATGATCGAATTAAACTCTTTAATTTGATCAAAAATTATAAGTCAAGATTGATATCTAGCAACATATCATGACTATCCAGAAGATATAAAATTTGATAAAAATATCAAATATATCCTTCAGTGGTAAGTTACCATGCAATTCAATCCTTCGATCATCCCTGCATCCTGAATATGTTCATGAGTATGAATCATGTCAAACTCAAACACATATTCATATCGATTCTCAATTAACCAATGATGACTCAATGAAGAAGTATTAGAAACTCTTTCTAATCTCCTTCCTGCTTTTGGCCAAAAGATTTTTCTCAGTCATCTAGATTGAGAATACACAGGATGCGATCTCTTCTTACTAGAGTGATCGATTCCATGTTGACCTACTCACAACCTCCATACACACTCCACCATATCCAGAACACCCGTACATGTCTTAATGCCATGCCTGGTATGAACCAAAATATGGGTTCATGTGCACAAGATTCATGGTGGTCTTAGGTCTAAGGATCACTTGCATAACTCTCACTTAGAGAACCATCTTTGACATGCAAGTAAGGCTTCCATAAGATATTCTCTTTCATCGAGTCAATTCAGTGGACTCATTTTTCAAATGAGCATCCACATCTTGTATTAGTGTCCCACATAAGTGGCTAGTGAGATCTGCCACCCTCTCCATCGAGCATACATAGGATGTGCCAGTCTATCCAGAATATTGATCCCCGACTCAATGCTCCTACGACCAGAAATATTTAAGATTAAGATTTTAGATTTTAGGTCTCACTAGCATGACCCATTCATGTCTCCTAAAATCATTATCCTAATCTTTGGGTTCATCATAATCTTAGAATAATAAGATGCAGCTAATATGATGAATCAATATCTCAAATAATAAATATCATTTCATGAGTTGAAAAATTATAAAGAAAAGTTTCATCGCAACACACTTGGATTGGCTTATAGGGTACTCTTCTTTCATGTGGTGCCTCCACTGAAGATCCTAGTTAGGTTTCAACCATTAATATGACTATATCAAGTGCATCCAACAAATGGATGTTTAGGCCCGAGTATGGCTCGACCAACCTGAGCATTGATCTGAAGGTACATCATGATAATCATATGATGAATGATAATTTCAATACGTAATAGACACCAGACGTGTGGCATCTTCAATGCCTATTTGAAATATTGGACTCATTATCATGCACCTTAATGGGAGGCTATGACCAGTTATCTTATAACTCTATCATTTTATGGACCTAATAATTTAGAAGATTTGATTTCATTGATCTGAGAATAAGAGAAGAAGTTGACCTGCAAGTTGTAATTTTTCCATTGACTTCACCAAGTCATATTGGGGATTCGATACAAGCTGATCTAAACATACCTAAATCAGTCACATTGATTAACCTTAATGGCATGAGTCTGCATGAATTGACTAGTGATCTAATAAAACATAATTTATCATGTCGGCCAGGTAAGTGAGATCAGTGAGAGAGATGTGCCATTAACTCACCATAGATGCATCTAGGTGAGTAGCTCTCAATTAAAACTACTTGATCGAATCTACCAAGCTTACCTTAGGCACCAACTGATTAATTAATTTCGATTTGGTCCATCAAAAGATTTGAGCTCAATCACAAGAGCCATGATCATGGTCCATTTATTAGGATCAAACATATAGACTTGATCAAATTTCAAATATTGAGGTTGATCTAGAAAAATTCTAACCTAATCTAATTCAACACTTAATTAGATTTAACCAATTTCTTTATTTGGTCCAATATATTTCTAATGCTAGGTCTAACCCATTAGAAGAATCTGATTCATGCTAATCTTTTGCCCATCAATTTATATGATGTCTTAGTGATCTTCAATTCTCAATTTAGATCATTCAAACTTAATTCAAAATTAAGTATTGAAACGTGTGTTTCAGTTTGTAGAAACTGTTCTTACCAAGGTTTCAGATGAAGCATACCATATTTTTCAATTCATGAAAATAAATTTTTATAATATGTTTTAATAATTAAACATACATAGGTATTGATTTAAACTTCATACATACATCTCATCCATCATGATAACTTTTAGATCAATACTGATTATATCTAATATAACATGCTATTCAGATTATTAAAATAATTTTATATCTAAATTATATCTTATTGTAATAAATTATAAATTATTTTAGATCTAATCTAAATATATTTATGATCAAAATAATACATAAAAATCTATTCATTTTTTTCTTCATGAAATCGGATCACAATGACACCCCTACACGTCATAAGAGAACCAATCAAATAGGCAAAAAAGAGATTAATCTCTTCGATCTCTTATGATTGGACGGTCTGGTGATCTCATCAATTCAAGAACTAGGCTATTAAGATCTAAAATCTAATTTTATATGTAATCACATCAACATATAATTATTCACAAAATAATTTATGTCATAACATGTCCTTGATCTTATCAATCATGTTCTTTATCTAATCTAATTAGATTTGATACATCATATACATCATATCAGATCTGAAATATATCCTATACTTATTATAAAATATTAATTTTAGATTTAATATCATATAAAAAAATTAATTAGATACAAATATAAATGCATAAAAGATAAATTTCTGATAAAATCTATTTTGGTGTAGTGCTGAATTTCATTAGAGTTCAGATCTAAATATCTATAAAAATAGATTCAATTCAAATTTAAAATAAATATTATTTTATAATAAAAATTATAATATTAAAATTTTAATTAAAATTTATTAAAATAAATTTTTAAATTTTATTGTTATTTCATAAAAAATTTAGCAACAGTAAAATTCTGTTATAAACAAACTTAATAACAACCTTAATCAATAATTGATTAGGATCATCTAATCCAATCAAAATTAGATCAAAAATTTTATATAAATAGATTTAAATTAGATTTAATATTTAATATAAAATTTTAATTATATACACTATGTAAATAATCTAAAAAAAAATAGTTATGCATACATGAGTCAAAAGCCTGCTCTGATACTAATTGAAAGAAAGGAAAACTATTTCTCTTTGGATAGCTCAGGTTGCATCTAAAATTTTTTTATTAATCTACATGAATAAGGATCAAATCTTTATCTAGATAGCAGTAGAAATAAGAGATCAAATCTCTAAAAATCTGAAATCAAATCTTCATGGAGGCCTGAAAGTACAGATCCTCTACTTCGCATGCATATCAGACAACACAATAAAGTGGGATGAACTCTGATCAATCATCTTTGCAACCCAATCAATGAGAGAGAAGAGGTGCTAGTGTGATGCCTCACACCAACAAGGAGGATGCCTAAGATGGGTCCCATGCCAAGGAGAAAGGGGTGGTCACAAGGGAGATGCCAAGGGAGAAGGAAGGGCTTCTCTTTTCTCATGCCTCTCTCTCTTTCTCTCTTCTCTCAATCTGATTTGTTTGCTATGCATCTATAGGTAGAGATCTTCTCTATTTATAGATAATTTTCATAACTCAATAAGTATAGAACTTCTAATTCAAACATACTTTGAATCAGTTGAATACCATGAAAGAAGGATTCCTACATAAGATAGAATTGGAACCACACAAGGTGCCCACAATGCACCCATTCCCTCACCCATATGGATGCCCCAACTAGCACCATACCAGGTGCTAGTTGGCCCAAGAGAGAGGAGAATCCTAGTGCAAGTGGGATTCCTAATATCTCATCCAAAACTGATCTGATTTGAATTCAATTTGAAGCTGGTTCGAAATAA